>NC_052962.1:33869057-34469057 GCF_013358895.1 Oreochromis aureus
GGCGATCGTCACAGTGATTCTACAATAGAAACATAAACGGGTAGAAACAGAAGCTGCAGCCTGACTGCTCATCGCTGCTTTTGTTACCTGTTGAAGTTCAGGGTCTGACTGCTGGGTTGTGGTCAACATTCACTCAGCTTTCATATCACTTACCTTGTGGCTAGCTTAGCATTAGCATGCTGTCTGTGCAGATGCTTGCAAAGAGCTGAAGTTGTGTTAGCATCATAAAGCAGCTGTTTTTGTTCTGGATCCAGTTTGCACTTTACCATTGTGCTTTTATCCTTTAGTGCAATAAAAATAAAAGTAATGTCCATATCCACGCTGTAGACTACGCCACTATTTTCCTCCTCTGACACATGAACTAAACTCAGCCAATTGCAACCACAAGTGGAATCAATCTGCAGGCAGACTAACAATTCAAAGGAATTCGATTACTGGCAACTGATTCTTCACAAGAACCAGCTCCCCATTCTTATCCCTACCTGTGATTGACATATGACCTGCAACCAAATATGCTAAAGGAAACCAGAGACCTCAGTTTTAAAGTGTGCTCCAGTTACCAGGTAACCTTCCAACTTGCAGTACTTTAGATATAACATAATGTCATATGGAAGTGTGAGGCATTCTTCACTCTCATTGGTAGTCGCTTCAGTCACTCAGCTGGAAGTTGAGAAAAGCTTATCTCGAGTTCTGCCAGCTTCCCAATGCCAGCAGTTAATTATGTCCTGGAATGTCATTCACTTTCTGTGGTCTCTAGTCACTGCCTTGCTTGTTTGAATACATAAAACATTAAATTAATTTTCATGCTCTGTTTTCATACAGGTGAGTTGTGATATGCCTGCAGTGCTACGATCTACAAACATATATACAAACGTACATATGTTATGATCGTTGTAGTACAATGTTAACTGTTAGAAGGGCTGAAAGTTCATCAGTGCTTTGGAACCTCATTTCAACCAGTCACACCATTAGAAATCAGCGCATTAATATGCTGCTACAATGGTCCATGCTTTAGTTAATGTGCTTGTAGTGGGAACTCACAACATTGTATCGAGAATAGAAATATTTTACTGCTATTATTTGTTGCTATTTTATAATCGTCATTACCATTTCATGTGATGTTGCATTCAGATGCATTCAGATGTTCAAATATATTGGTATTATATTAGTTTTTATTACAGGTTCAGTTATAATTTATATTACAGGGGTTATCATAATCAAATATTAACAGGTTTATTACAGGTTGTTCTAAAATTTAAAGGTTTTCGAATGTTTTATATTCTTACATATAGTCTTCCGTGGGTGAGAAAACTGAGTTGCAGGCTGACAGGAAACGGCGTGCTTTTGCAAAAGTGAAACCAAAACCAGAGTCTGGGTTTGTATAATGAGTTTATACATTTTACATAGAAGTTAAGATCATCACAACACAGGATGGCCTTAGCCTGGTTGCCTACGTGAGGTCAACTAAGGTGCAGAGAGCAGATGCACACTCTGTGCACGCGCAGAGACATACACACACACACTGTTAGGGTGTAGGTGAAAGTTGACTGATGAAGCAGTAGATGCATGATGCGAGAGCTGAGCTGGCTTACGGGAAACCACCGGGGAGAAGATGGAAGCCAGTGTACTTTTAATTGTGCCTTAAGTTGTCAAATAGAACATTTGTGGTTTTGAAGCTGATGTATGTGATGACGCAATGAGGGGGCGTCACTAAATATACTCTGATGCATATAAAACTGTATTTTGATGTTAGGAGGATGAGATTGTGGGGCTGTCTGCTTACAGAGTCCGCTCATTCTCCCACGCGTGTCATTTCATTAAAATCATCGTCTTTACCCTTTGGACCAGTGTGGTTACTTGCATTCCTCCTGTGTTTCCTTCCCTATATTTTTGAACCTTAACAATTGGCTGATCATTTCCCCTAACTTTGAAATTTAATTGTGTGCAAGCCCCTCATTCTCCAATCGATCACTTGACCGTTGGCACAGCAGATCAAGCAAATAAAAAACAGTAAATTCTATTAGCCCTGTTAATAATTAAGGCTTGTGCAAGCAATGATTAGACCTGTGTACATAGATATGTTTAGTCAGATTAAAAACACAAGACATTCATGCTTCGGGTAAGGAAGTTAATGGTTTACAGTGTTTGTATTAATAAGAACTCTATATTTTAATGTGTTGCTACACTGTTGGTTGTTGCATTATTACCTACAGTTGCTGTAAGTCTTAATAGATTTACATATTCTGCGAAGTGTTCCATTCTAACTTAGAATTAATTAAACCTGTGCTACCATGTGAGTCAGATATTAACAAGCCTATGACACAATGTCATGTTTCCAGTAAAGCCTTTTAGTTAAGCTACATCAATGGTTACATTAACTGTAAACAGCAGCGGGTGGTGGAATTCACCTTTTGGAACCCAGTCAGCCAATGAAAACAGAGTATAAGAACTTAGAACATTAATATGTTGCTACATTAACGACCAGCGCATTAATATCTACATTAACTGTAAGTAGTCACAGGTGCGCGTGTACCAGGAACTTACCGACGATTTCGAACAGGACACAGCCAATTAGATGTAGGCATCCACTCCAGGATTGGTCGATCATTTGCAGTACTTTAGAAAGGCGAACGTGGGCTAGTGCCATATTGTCCAATCAATGAGTTGGGCGCAGAGAGCAGCGGACCTCCGTGAGAGCAGTTTTTGTCAGAGAGGCAGAGACGCCGAAGCAGCATCAGCGCCGGGCGTACGTGGAGCCTTGGAGCATCACTGGGGAGAGCGCACACATCCACCACAAAGAGCAGGCTGAAATAACGCGACGACACTTGAACGATTATTTTATAAACGCGTCCTCTTATTCATTTTTATTTTTATTCTCTTTGTGTTGGTTTTATTGTCATTGTTATACTGGAGGAGGCGAAAAAAAGACCGAGCGAAGCTTTACTGCGGCTAATCAATTTCCTTTTTCCAGACCTGGGAATTACAATGAAACATGTAGGTGACACATTTCCATTCACAATTCACGAATCACAATAGGGATCCCAGCGGAAGCGACAAAGAAGAAAGCAGGTAAAAAAAAAAAAAAATCTATTTCATTCTGAGCACTGCTGCTTTGAGAGGCATGAAAATTGTGAACTGGAGTGGCATGCGATGCTTTTAATCCTGCGTAACTTCAAAGCTGTAGTCACATTTTGGGTTTGCGAGTGTCGGAGTTTACATTATGGCATCTTCAACCCACAATTTGTTTTTGTTTTTTTTATTGTTGTAAAATACGATTAAAATTCACTTAAAAGGCATCAGCAGTGCCACATTTTCCCTACTAGGGCGCATGTGTGGCATTGCAATCTTTGCGCTTTATTGGAGAGCCTGTGTTTATTTACTGATGGGGACAAAACTGCATTTTACTTCAATTCACACGTTGCACTGTTATTTTTTCCTCTCTCTTCAAAGGGGAAAATGGTGACGGCTGCCGCATCTATAGGATCAGCATCCTCCTCTCCGTGGAGCCCCTGCGTAAAAGAAAAATCAGGTATTTTGCCCTCTTTATTGTGTCGGTACTGCAGTGTGGTAGACAGGCGAACAGGTTTTTATCATGAGGCTCGTCTGCAGCCATACATGCATACAATGCAGGAACGCCTCAGCATAATGCAACAAAACCCTCCCATTTTGTGTCTTACTGTGATGCCCTGAATGCAGCTGCAGCATCAGCCATACATGGAGACACTAGCTGCATAAAAAGAGAGATGATTGTGTGCTTTTTGTCTGCATCTGTGACTACATTATAAGGGGGGAAAGAGGGCTCGAACGCACATGCACACGCATGACTGGATAAAATATTGCAGAAATCCTGCAAACTAACTACCCTTCTCTGCGCTGCACAGGTGCTGAGTAGCATTCACCTAACTTAGTGTGTGCCTGTGTGAATCTGCGATGGGCATGCATGCGTGTAGGTGTCTGTGTAGGTGCATGTTTGTGGATGATATCACCTTGCATATATATGGTTGCAGGGCCATGTGTGTGGTTGAGGATGTGTTTTAACCAGGATTTTTTAGAGCTGCACACCTACACCTGCCTCACCGGGTTACTGAAACCGAGGGTACATTAGAGAAGAGCTTCCCCTACCTCCATTATTTACGCACTTAGATTTGGCCTGTTGGGCCACATTAAAATAGTGGTGTGATACTTCACCAGCAGCAGAGTGACTAATTGAAACTTCAAATTAAATCCAGCCTGAAAACACTTTAAATATATAAAACAGAAAGAAAAAGGCTTTTGGCAGTGCACCCTGCATTTCTAACCTCTTTGTTCAGTCATTACAGTACAATTGTAAACAACGTCCCATCTGCATATCAAATGTCACTATTTTTGGAATAATTAATTATCTTTTACTCAATAAAATGTCAGAAAATTTAGAAAAAATAAGCAAGTACAATGTTTGTTAGTACTACCAGCAATCCAAGATTTTACCATATTAAATGTACATCCACATAAAACCCATTGTTACATTTCATAAGAAATAAGAAACACAACTGCGCTTCCTGGGACTGAACCCAGGACCATCTTGTTATGAGGCCACCATGCTATAATGCTACCATCCCCTTTTGACTTACCATCCAAGTCAAAGGTGTGGCCTGAGGAACTGAACTGGCCTAGAAAATGAGTCCAATGTGGCCAGCTTAATGGATTAACAATGTGTGAAACTTGCTGTGAAGTCAGTAATTGCTTCAGGTTTTCATTAAAATGCACAGCTGTCCATCAAGCGATGATGATGCTAGCTTTATTACACAGGAGTGAACACGTATGAGAAGTTAGAAGTATGTGGATCTCGAAGAAAGGATGTGCTTTAGTTACACAAATTCTACCAAACAGCTACAAGATTACAGTAAAAAAGATTCAATTTGGATGAAAAAATAAAGGAAAAACAGGGCAGAGGCACAAGACTGACATAATGGCTTAAAACAGTGAAGGAACTATCCCATAATGCAAATCCCAGATTCCACTGCAGACAATTTCCAACCTGATCAAAGTGAATACTTCTATATATATTTAGCTTGTATTGTATGAATGTGTAATAAAGCATTGCCTTAGTTATGGTACAGTTACTGCTCACAGTTTCTGAAGTTCTTTCACTAAGCAACCTGACATTTGGAGGTTTATGCATTTCCATGGTAACTGCAACCTCCACCAACCGGAGACGTCGCTGTTTCAGTTTAGGATTGCAGGCAGAGTAGTTTGGTTTTTTTTCTTGCACTGGATTGCTAATAAAATGTGTTTTTGCTAAAACAAGGTTGAGTCTGAAGGTTGTTTCTGCAGAAGCAAATCATGTTGCTCATAGTAAGTCTACTTTGGATTGTTGCCACGTTGTGGCTCATAATCAAAATCCCCATAATCAAAAATGGGATTTTTTTGCTCAATGTTAAATTCTATACAGTAGAAAAAACACAAAACAACCAATCATATGCATCCATAATCTGCCAATGAGGCACCAACTAGCATTTATTCATGGGATTTAAAGTCAGTCATTGTCTCTGCAACAGAGGGTCCACTTATCTTGGGTGGCACCTTAAATATTATAGTACCGAATATAAACTGGAAAAGTGCAGCTGAGGGTCGGTATATAAGTTTTCACCCAGTGCCACTGAAATCCACTTAATAAGATACTTTTAAAAATGAATAAAGAAATAAAAATGTAGTTTTACTGGAGCAGTTATCATAGCTGCAACCAATCACTAATGCTAACAAGGTGATATTCATGAGATAGTAGCAGCGATATAATGAAATTCAGACACTTTCAGCAATGAGGGGTGAAATACCTGCTTCATTTTTTCTTAGACTTATTGTCATATTGAGGGTGATAGCGTGTGGTGTAAAAGATTTCCTGTGTCTGTCCATGTGGCAGCAGCACTGAATCAGTCTGTTGGATAAACTGCCCCGTTGCTTGTCCAGTAAGTGGTACAGAGGGATGAAAGTAGGAGAACATGCCTCAGTGTCTCGCTGGGGAAAAGAGAAGCGGTAGATCAACAGATTAATGGGTACAGGTCTGTCGTAGTAAACGGAGAGCTGAGTGTACTGGTTGATTTACTGGTTCATGCTAACCTCACCTACGACCATAAACGGTGGGTAGTGACTGAAAGAATGAATTCATGGATACGAGCAGCAGAAATCAGCTTTCTCTTAACGATGTCTGGGCTCTGTGTTAGAGATAGCAAGAGGAGCTCGGTCATTCAGCAGGGGCTCAGAGTACAGTCGCTACTCCTCTGCATCGAAGGAAGCCAGCTGAGGTGGTTCAGCATCTGATTAAGATGCCTCTTGGACAGCTCCTGAGGTGTTTCTGTCCAGCTGGAAGGAGATCCTGGGAAGGCCACACTGAAAGGATTATTCTTCTTGGAATAATAATATTTTTTATTATAGTCCAGGTGATTGTTCTCTTGTGGGTGCCAAAATTTCTCATTAACAGGAAAACCCTAATCTTTAAATCCAGATGTTTCTAGCAACCTGTCTTAACATCTGAATTAGTGTTTCTGAAAACTATTGAACAGAAGTTGAATTATTAAACCAGGATAAGTGACGCTTATATAGACTGAAAAATCATTTCTGTTTCTGCTTCCTTGCAATCGGCTCTTTTACACCAACATGTTGTATTAACAGGGGGTAAAAACCCCACGAGAGATCACTGTGTACACCCACAGTGGCCTCGGTGGAGCTGACTGCAGTGTAGCTACAGGACACGATGCGTCTGAGGAAGGGGCAAAGCTGCAGATATAGATGTGAATAACCCCACAGCTTTCAAGCTGCATGTATACCTATACACGCCTACCTGCCTCTGAGTGAAACCAACATGCTCCCGCCCACTCTCTGCGAGCTGTTGAAGGGCATTCTGGGAAAAGCAGGGAATCACAGATTGAAGTGGAAGCTGGGGAGAACGTGGGGATAGCAGCCTGATGACAAAATAGTTACACATCACAGAGGGATGATATAACAGTTTGAGACTATCAGAGGGAGGGTGTTCATCAAAATGTGGTTTATTTTGGGCAAAGTGGCAGAGTTTAATGTCATAAAAGGCTTTAAGTTATTGTCCTTTGTCGCATGGCTGTTGACTTCAGCGTGCTCGTGCACGTTGGGTCCGGCAGCACGTTCCAAGTGTGGTGGAGGAGGTGGATCGTCTGCAGCTTCGCCATTAATCACGGTTGTTTCATGAGTCAGCGGTGATTAATCTGGTTGATGGTGGTCATGCCTTCAGTGGCCCCCTCCTCAGAGGGGGATGGTTGACCTTGAGCTCAACCCCGGATGTTGGGGGATTTCACCAGCAGCTTGTGTGCAGTCTCAGGTGTTCACGTCATCACCGGAGACGTGGGTACAAATGACTGATGGTATTCTGAGCTTGCAGCAACCTTCGGGAAGGAACAAGTTCTTTTGTGCTCTGCAGTGACTCGACCGGATCCAACACCTGTAGGTGTATTTTTAAAAGGATGATCTCAAGTTGAGCACACTCGTACCAAAATATGTGCTATTTAAACCCAAAGATTTATTATGCATTTTTAAATTTTGACTTTTTTTTTATTAGATTTGTTTTATTTTCCCTTTAGTTTAGTTTCAGTTCATTTTAAGAGGAGGTATGCTCATTTAATTTAGGTTTTATTGTTTTATTTATAACACAAAAGACTAAAACTTGAATGTTACACAATAACATTTTAGTTAGTCTACTGATTATTTCAGTTACCTAAAATTAGTTTAAACCAGTGCCGTGGGGCTGCATGGCGTCAACACGTTAACAGCGCGGTTAACTTGTTAGCGTGTTAGCAGCCCCTCGCACAGGGGTGATCTGCGCTGACACGCTAACGGAGACTTGCTGCTTTAATGCGGTTATGGCGTTAACGTCATTTTAACGAGATTAAAGCTGACAGCACTAGTTTAAACACATATTTTTAGTTTTAAGTTGAGTGATATTTAACTGTGTCATTCTTGGCTATTGCATATTTCATATACTACTCTTCATTAGTTTTATCTGAAAAAAATGGTGCAAAGCAGACGTCTTAATTAACAGTGTGAACGCTGACATGTGTCTGACCTGGTTGGGCTCAGTGCTGGCTGATCCCGTATCAGCTGGGACCGACACTGGAGCAGACTCAGTGTCTGCGGAGGTTATTTGGAGTCAGTCGCATCCCTTATGCAATGGCAAAGTAGAACAAAGCCTGTTATTCACACTTTGATGGATTTAAGTGACTTTCTGTTTTTTCCCCCAATATTTTTAGATGAGATGACTAATGGATGAAAGCTGCAGAGCTTCAGAGTGTGTGCACCTTATTTTCATCTGGCATATTGTCCTTGCATGAGTGGCTCAAGGTTTCTGTGAATTAGAGTAACTGCCTCCAACATAATAGATCGCGGTGAGATACTAGTAGCTGGACTGTAAATCAGATTCAGTGAATCACTGACATTATCAATCTTCCACTAAATGAAATACCGCATTTCCTCAAATAAAAACCCGTAGTCAGTTAAAAGCTGGGTCGCTGATAATGGCCAAAGGTGTGAATGACTTTAACAGCTTTCCTGAGTCCATTACAGGCTGGGAAATAAAACTACACCACCCAGCTGTTGTTGTTGGAGAGGGTATGCTTGAAAAGTAGAGCTGTCCTGAATACTCTGGTAATTGACGGGAATATGCAAAGCTTCAGTGGGCAGAGTGGAGTCCTCTGACAAAATCACCTTACGCATTAAAGATAATGTCTGTGCTGCGATATCAGCTATACTAATGAGTAAAATGAGCACTCAGAGTGAACGTTAGAAGACATCCAAGGTTATGCCCACAATCCTTTCCCAACATTTTGAGGCTGCCACAGTTATAATTGGCTAGTGTAGACGTATCAGACACACATGGTCAGGATGGAGTTATGAAAAAGTGTGAATTCATTATTATAAAGTGGAGATTTTAGGTCATATTATCCATTTCTATTTGACAGTGTGTGGTTCATTTAATATTCCCCTACATCAAAAGAACTGAGAAGGTCTCCATGATATTTACCGTCTAATACAGTTTGTGTTTTCGTGTGGGAGAATATGACTTGTTCTAAATTAAGCAGTTGTTGTCAACAAAGAGACTTTGTTGCTGGATTTAATGAGGTTTCTGATGTCCTCTGTAATCGACATGTAAATGCATTTCCTGGAAAAATGTCTCATTTTGCAGACAGCAACAGGAAACTGAAAAAAACATGGACAAAATACTATAAATTGAAATTATTTTCTTAACTTATTAAGCTTCAACAGCCTCTCTTTGTTTTTTACAGGAGCTATGCCCACGATAATGAAGAGTTATTTAAAATATATTTGTTTATAGGCTTTGATGTTATTGTAATTGCACTTCAGATCACTAGATTATAATGTTTTGCTGTGATCTATGGATTACAGCTGAAAGTACCCGGCAGAAAAAGCTTTTATGTGTTTATGCACAATATTTAAAACATCAAATATCCATAAAAATGTTTTTTTTATTGATTTAAACATCAATGTATATTCATTTTAATTCGTTGTTGATAAAAGTATTACAGAGTGACCAGGGCATCTATATTTTGGTGTTAACATGATATGAGCATACTGTAATTCAAACATACCTTATTTGTAAAAAGTAACACGTGACAGTTGTCTTGTTTGTATAACTTGTGGTTGTCAAAAAAATGATTGAAAACCAAAATTAATAAATCATAGGTAAAGGAATCAGTTTGTGTATAATACAAGCAAAAGGAGCCATTAAAAGATTTGGTGATACTGAAGAGTTAGTCCATCCATTTATTACTCCTACAGTGGACTGCTGTAATTCATTATGTAAAAAACAAACAAACTCCTAAAAACTCCTTGAAAATGTTCAGTTAATCCAGAATATAAGGTCCCCATCTCATCTTACCTCTACCTTATCTCTTTTTGATACAATATGGCCATAATTGGCTCCAATAGCTGATTTTGCCTGGTTGCTTGGGGGTTAACCACACTGCCTTCCACACACAGAGAAACTCTCAAATTATATCCATGTATTGACTTTCTCTGGTATCTTCCCACAACATCGGGTCTGAGACTCTTGGCAGAAGTGATTGTTGTTGCAGAGTGTCTGTTGACTTGTTTTGTCAGAGCTGCTTGCCAGTGTCACTGTTTGAGCTGCTCAAACTGAAATTATTTACCAAGAGGTTAGTCATCGCACTCAGGCCTCGAGTTGTGTACGACTGGCTAAATGAGAACTGAAAAAGCCCGTCGCTGCGCCGACACCTTTCAGTTGGCTGTGAGGGAGGTGCAGCTCTGTGCGGCCGTTTTTAAAAAAAAATATTTATTTCTTTTTTCTCCAAGTCCTATCCATCACCTTCAGCAGATGGGCGTGCGTGGCAAACATCCCACTGCTGCATGTACGTGACAGCAAAACATTATGTTTAATTTACGCCTTCTGAAACCGTTGCAGCAAAAACTGCACCTCTGTTCCCATGGCGCGGGAATGGAGATCGTCGAGATCCAACTGACTAATTATGCTCGATAATCTTTTGAGGAAAATATTCAGAGTGGTTTCGCAGGTCTGCAGCTTTGGGAGTAACAAGCGGAGAAATCTGAGAGATATCTGTGAGATGTCTCACTATTCTCCTCATTCACAGTGGCTGTCACTGTCTGCTTCACAGTTATGAGGAAAGCATATGGTGCAATAAACTGAGTGCATCATGTAAAAAAGAACTTTTCCATGCAGCATCCCATAATAATAACTATTATACTTTTATTCATAATAATAATAACAACAACAGCTTAATATCCCTTATAGTCATATTTAAATATGATTGTTAATTATAAATTCTTAAAATTAATATTAACAAACAACATTCTTCTATTTTTTTTCTATAAGGTGGCTTTAAAATCAAAAGGTACTTATGGATAAGCAACAACAGGTACATCTTACGCCCCTGAAAGTTCTTATCGCTATCGGATATCATGATGTTATCATGTTCCCTAGCAACCACCTACCAATGGACTAAAATGACCCATTTGCAGCCTTCAAGCACCTATAACACCTTATAAAACCATCGTAGGCAATTTCAGTTTCACAAAATGACATCTTTAAAACTTGAATTGTGCATGATATAGTATGCAAGTGAAGCCTGTCACCGCTAGTGGCAACAATAAACCAGACCATGAGCGTGTCTTTGGCCAAGTAGCTAGGTACCATAATAAAGCTATACCAAAATCTGAGGGAATCAGGATACATACCAGGCGTGGATAGGCTTCCTGCTGATATACAGGAGAGAGCTCAGGTGAAAGGATGGAAAAGGCCCTGGGAACTTGGCTCCTGGTTGAGGTTAATAGAATAGAATAGCTCTTAAAAATGGAGAAACTACCAAAAATCCAAAGCACCCAGTAATAACAACTTGTACTACAGTGTTGCTAGCCTGGATGCTTGAGGAGACCTTGGGCCAAAGCAAAGACAAAGAGGGATGAATAGATCATTTCAGCCTTGTACAGAAATGGTGTTATGCAAGCCCGTGGTAGATTGATACTAGGGTAGCCATGCCCATCACGCCAAACCAAATGGTGCCTGTATGTGTGATGGTACAAATAGTTTTGGTATTGTATGAGGGTGTGTACTCATTGGGAGTTAAGATCCTACAGGAAAGAGTAACTCTTAAGGACAGGAGGAGTCCAAAGAGGATCTGAAAGACAAGTCAAGTTGTGCTTGAGGAGGCTGATCCCTGAAAGCTAGAAGCTAAAGGCAAGGAAGTATTCTAGTATTCTAGGAAACAAATATTCTAGGAAACTAATAAGGATGTGTACGAACTGAAAAGCTGACATCAAGGTACTGGAAGAAATAACTTATTACAAATACCTTACGTCTAGTAACCACCTAACAAAGATACAGATCAAACAATATTGGGCATACGCTAATCTAAATGAAATATATTGGAATGTAAAAATCAGAACACATGTAATAATAAAAATAAGATGATTTCTAAAATAGGATAAATTCCAATCAAAAATCTGAATGTAGTAAAAATGGCTCTAATTTTTCATAAAAACAAAAATAAGGTAAAAAAAAAAAATCTGGTAATTCTTTGTTTTTACATTCATCGGGCCCCAATCAGCCCAAATATCAAAGAGAAATTAAAAATGCATGTCGTGGAAGAGTTCGGGTCTTAGGAGGTTAAAGTAAAATAGCTCAATAAATTCAGTAAAGCAAAACAGAATAAATAAAAGTAAAAATTCCTAAAATGTTCTTCGTCATAGACTAAACAATTAATCAGTTAATCAAGAAAACAACAGGAATATTATTTCCATCTACATCTCATTTGGTTTATTCAGCATTAACTACTCAAAAAGGCAGAATTTTATCTCTGCTGCATTGATTTTGTCTCTTGCAGGACCTTCGCTTGATAAGCATGCAATGCATTTTTCAAGGTTCTGTTGGAATGAACCCAAATACTGTGCAAAAAAGAGAAAAGGGAAATGCTATATGGCTCTAAAGGCTTATCCGACAGGCGCTACGAGTTTAAAACATGTAAAAAAGAAATGTATACCTGAAGCAATTCAGCAAGCAAGATGGACCAACACGTATCAACTCTAAGTCTTTGTCAGCGTCTCAGGCTCTGATGGAAATAGTTTATCCTAGATGGAGTGCCTCAGAAACTCCCAAACACTGTGAGCTAGTCCCTTCATGTTAGGAAGTGGCATTTTCATGGTGTGTGTCCCGAGGAACTGGGGCACGAAGATACACAGCGACCCTGTGAAAGTAGGCCAGATGGACCACAGTGAATGAACAGGATTTGTGTTCCTGTGCAGAACTTTAGAAATGAATGAATTTCACCAAATATCACTTAAAATGGGACAAAGGAAATCATTTAGACTTTAAGATTCATAGATCAGGTTTTCCTAATACTAAAACTTATCTTTGTGGAGTGACTGACACACATGTAGGCTTGATTGATTGTTCCACATATAGTTATCACAATAAGTCCATGTCCCCTTACCTAAATGGATTCAATGCATTTCCTGTTATTTATGTTTTTTACTCCTCTTACATGGTGCGGCACAGAAAGAGAGAAACACTTCTCTGTGTAACAACGGTGAGGAGAATGAAATATTTAAAAGTGTGGAAACACGTCTCTAGAGTCAGTGTTGACAGTGTTTTGCATGTAAATATGAAAACGCAAATGTCCATAAAACAGAGATAAACACAGTTTTTCACCAGTTCATCTCTCTGCGCCAGGTGTGCTAGTCATTACAGCAGCATAAGCCCACACACAGAGGCGACTTAATTATATATAAATGGCTTAATGATTGTAAGTATCTATTAGGCAGCTGATTGTTTAGCTGTAGGAACTGTCAGTCACAAGTTCCTGTTCAGAGCAGGGGTGGATTTAGTGATTAGCTTTTAATTTAATGCAGTTCTGTTGAAGTTTGTTGCTCAAGAACGTTAATTTATATCCAGCACGTATGAGAAATGCAATCAATATAGATTGCATTTTTCCTCTTAAAAAAATATAGAATAATGAAAAATAAAGTTCCGATAAGCCCGATCAGACTTTTCCATTGCTAGTTTGTAAAGTGACGTTTAAATGTTTGGCTGCTCTTGTCTGAGGGGGAGTTGATCCGGTCATAGAGAAGTTTTAGGATACTTGAATGTATAACACGCCCACAACGAAGATGCATTTGGAAACTGAGTCATGATCATCACAGCCTTTGGTCGGGTGTTTCCGAACTCAAGGACTCTCTAAATGCAGCGCTTTAGTCACGGTAGTTTTGAAAAAGAATTGGATAACAGTGCAGCTGGGCTAACAGTCGCACTACAAAGGCTGAAGTTTCAGACAAAAAACAAAAGTGACAGCGGTTTACAGCAGTTCTCGGCAATTTTCACATCATCTGTTTTCTTCTTGGAAATGAAGCTGCGAGCTGTAGTTCGTAATAAGCAATACATTTCCTTATTGTAATAGCGTGTGCTAATAGTGCTAATAGCGTGTTCTTTTACTGCTCAAAATGGTTCCTTCCTTCAGTTCATCCTCTAAAACTTAGCTCCTCCCCTTTAAGCCAGCTGTCTTCTGATAGGATGCCCCTCATAAACAGCAGGTAGAGCTGTGTGTGCAGTGTTTGAAGCTGATTCCTGGAGTCAAATGCGAGAAGTTCAATAAAGTTTAATGAAAGCTATGTGCTGCCTGTAAAATGAAACTAAATCTCACCAAGTTATCGACCCGAGTGTGCTCTGTTTGTATTTTCCAGGTCTAAATATGCTTTGTTAAACTGTGTTGTAGTGGATCAGCCCACCGAACACCAATGATTTATTTCAGCTCTGAAATAAATCATTATAACATTATGTTGTGTCATTGCGATGAGAGTTAATGGAAGCATGAGTCTCTCATAATACTCCCGACTCCGTGTTATCATCTGAAAACTAGGCTACATTAATGGATTTTATTTTTAAACCAGTTTTATTCCACTGCTGCATCACAAGGGCAGCCCACTGACCTTTATGGCCCGAGTTCACTGCAGCGACGGCTCTGCCAGCTTCGCCCGGCCCACATTGCGATGCTGAGCCATATTGCTCCTGTTTCTGCTACTGCATGCCCTCATGCACTGGAACTTTTCCCATCAGGCTTCAGAGAGACGGAAATGTAGTGAATGGTGGGAGGAAAGGGAGAAGAATGGGGTGGGGGGCAGAGGAGTTAAAGGGAGATGGTTTAAAAAAGGGAACAAGAATGATGTGAAACTAGTGAAGATGGATGGGAGAAGAGGAGGAGGTGGAGGAAGAAGACAGTGAATGAGAAAGAGGAGTCATATGTATATATATTTATAAAAAACTCCTGAGAGATGACAGCCGACCGACATGGTTGTTACGGACGCAAGTCAGCGGAATTGACTGAAACCTTTGCAGAAAACACACGCATAAAAAAAGATCCGGATAATAACAGGAACAAAAGTCGTTATTTTTCTTCTTCTTCTCTTTCTCCTCTTGTTTTTTTCTTTTTCTTGCTTTCTCTCTTTTCAATGCTGCAGTGCTATTCTGAGAGAGATGCTTCAGCCCACGCACTGCCGGAGAGGGAGGGAGTGAATGGATGGAGGGATGAAGAGGAGAGATGGAGTGTGTGCACATGTGTGTGTTATGGGGAGGTGGGGCGGGGGTCTGCTGCACTAACTCGTTGCCTGTCAGGGAGCGTCTGCGTCTTTAAAGCTTGTGTGTTTCTGCAAAGGAGGAAGTCAGGCAGGCATGAAGCAGCGGGACAAACATACAGGGACATATACACACATACTGTAAGCTGGAGGCAGATGCCGCCGTCAGTGCTTAAGTATTTGTGTGTGTTGATACATAACACAAAATGATATGCTTATAACTATCGCTGTCTCACAGCAGTTCATGACATTCCCACAACTTTGAATCTATTGATTTCTGTTTCTGGATGCAAGTTTTCCATGTTTTCAGTGTTCTTGGATCTGATTTTTTATCTGGTCGGTCTCAGCATGGTGGCTCAGTGGTTATCACTGTTGCCTCACAGCAGGCGGGCCCTGGTTTCAAACCTAACTGTGGCTTGTTTTTGTAGAGTTTGTATGGCTTCTCTTCATGAGTCTATTTTCTTTCCTGGGTTTTTGCTAATTTTTTGCCACTGCAGGAAATCAGGGCAGGAATGTTTGAAGGAACAGCCCCTGTAATTGGTTCTTGGAGCGTGTGTGCAGTGTGTGAGCCACCAGATGGATGTTCCAGTCCCCACTGACATGCTCGTTTAGCTCATCCTATAACATAAGTACCAAAATAAGCTAATTCAGTTGTTTCAAGATGGCTCTTGGGTTGTTTGACTTTGGATTAAGTGATATTTTATGACAGCTTTGATTGAGACGTCTGTTCCAAGTGTGTTACAACAACAACTGAGGGAACATTGGTTATCATAACCTCGAGTTCTATCAATAGCTGATGGTTTCAGGCTGTAGGGATGCTGTCTATCTAAATCTATTATTCTGTCCTATTAATCTGTTCTCTTATTACTTGCTTAAAACTTGAGATTAGTTTAACTCAGCTCCCTCCTTCACATTATGCTGCTTTAAGCTAACAAACTAAATACCAAAGCATTTTTTTCAGGGCTGCTCAGAAGGTAAATCTTCTCCTACAGTGCTGGTTCCTGTAGTCAGAACACACAGAAAGCTGCAGGTATCTAAAACAGCTCACAGTATCCTTTGGCAAAACGATGCTCATGACTGAGTTTGGGCCAAGTGGCTGATATCAGTGTTTAAAATGACAGCCAGTAGCAAATACTGTCAGGTTTGTTTTGTTTGGGTTGTTTTTGTGTTGCAGGAGCAGATGAACCATCAATATAAAGTGTGGTGCTTGCATGTCTTTGCTCTATTTTGCACATTTAGCCAGCACAAATCAATGTGGCAACAAAGATTAACATCAGCAGGTTAAATGTCATCTCATTTCCTGATTTTAGTCCAGAAAACATCCAACTGATATCTTACTGCAGCTCTGATATAATCACTTTCAACAATTGTCCATGTACAGCTGCATCATAAGGACTCTGAAAGAGGCCTGAATACATCCTGTAAAGAGTCAAAAGGAAAATACAAATGCCTGGATTCATTTTTTAAAATAAATTTTGGCTGTATGAGAATGACTTTGTTCTCCTATGAGGGCTGGAGACCTCACATCTCCCTGTGACCGGGGGTTAAGTGCTCCATATGTGCCTACTGAACTATAGGTTATCCGGTTCATGGTAAATGAAGCACAATATGGCCGAGAGTCGACAGACTTGCACCACATCTCTGAATGTTTGCATCACTCAGGGAGGCATTACTCATACATTTAGGTTTTGTAACACAGGCTGCTTAAAATAACTGCGTTTTGAAGTACATTTTCCTCAGGATTACTGCAGTTGGCATAAATTACTGTAGATAATGTTTATTGGAAAAGATTAGAGTAGAATATTAAAGATTATGATAGATTATTATAGTACTTTACTAAAACATCTCTTGAGTCAGTAGTTATCTGATTCTAAATCCAAGGTAAAGTTCAGTACTTCATATTAATGCCGAGCCAGTTACACTTGACGGTACTTTTCTCTTCGTAGTTATGAGTCTAATATCGATGTACAATAGTTTCCCATAATTCACTGCATGAAGGAAATAAAGGAGCTACTGAAAGGCGCTTAAAACAGCAAGATTAATTAAAAACATTGCCTTTGAAAGTCAGAAATCATTCCCTGCTAGTACAATACAACAGGGATAGATTCCCTTGTTAGAGAATCACATTCTATCTAGTAACGTTTATATCGCAGCTTTGGTTTATTTCAAATCTTAAAAGATAAAAATTTGGGGGATAATTTACCAAACTGGCATCCTGATAGGAATTTAAAGCTTAAGCTGCAGGTGATGTTCCTCCCTGCTTCCTGTCATATCACCCACTGCTGCTAAACAGTGCTCTGCATCCACATAGAAACAGTTATATAAATTATACATACTGAATATTTTAGTGTGCAGGATGTAAATGGGACACAGCTGTACTACACCATCCACTATGTTAGTATTCTGGCTCGCACTCTTGGCAGGGAGGCAGCGCTGCAGGTATACAGGCAGCAGGACAAATCCATACATGTGTGCACCACACACAGCAAGACGAATGGCCGAGATCAGCAGGAGGACAGGAAAAGCAGGGACCAGCAGGGGCCTGTGCAGATGGACAGATTCGCACACGGAGGCACATAAAACAAGAGCAGCTCAGGCACATACAGGAAGATAGGAAGACACGGGGGGCAGAGAGGTCGCTGCGTGGCTGGAAGACGGAACAAAGGTCCTAAGTTTTTAATAGCGTGTGTGTTTGGCTGCTTTAATGGCGCCCTGATTTCCTGTTTGGAATCGTTTATCTGCTGTGTAATGTAGGAAATGTTTCATTAGGAGGTTTAAACAGGGCACACAGGAGATTTTGGAGCGTTTCCTTATGTTGCATTATATTCCTGACCGCTCTTTCACTGCAAATTTGACCCGTAATCACAGATTAATGCACAATAACAAGCAGCGTATCCTTTGATAAACACACTCCCAATGAATTTAAAATCCCCTCACTTTGACTTCCCAGAGAAGAGCGCAGTGTTAACCCCGCCATGTTAATCCATGAAGTCTGGACATCTTTATTTGTGCGCACATTTTCACAGATTTTTATTTTTTATTATTGAATTAATACTCGTACTGCCTAGAAAGCCAGTGGAAGTCAAGCTATTTGTCAGCGGGGGCTTCTTAATTACAACATCTGAGGAAGCGGGTCGGAAAAGCCCCCGGAGGGTCGAGGCACGCTGATGTGAAGCCAGGCTGTCAGGGCAGCAGAGCGCCCAGAACTTTCCAGCAGAGAGGACCGCGTTATTGAGGTTACTGTGACTGTCAGCTCTAACCCTAACCCTGGAACATCCTGTTCTCTTATACTTTTCTCTTCAACCTACATTTTATATTTAATAATTAATTCTATTTTTCCTCTTCTTTGTTTTTCACTGTTGCTTGTTTTGCCTTCAGAGCTTTTGTCAGCTGTAGGTATTGTTGTTTCTCTGGGGACTGATTCTTGTCCTGCTGCTGATCTCGTTTTTCTTTGCTCCAGAAAGAAGCAGCAGTCAGATGTAGAAATGAAACAATGGAGGTATTTTCACAGAGTTTGAATTAAGAGAGTAACCTAAAAATGAGTTCAGGACTTTTGTGTTTAGTTATTTCTAAACCCTACGACAACCTACTCTGGGACCCGACGTGCTCCACAATTGTAACTACATGTCAGGTCGACGACACGTCTGATCATGACGTTTATGTCACTCAGATTTTAGCAGGCTTGCAGTAGTACAATCCCGGCTTGACTCCTTTTTTCTAACCACTTTATCTCAGACGTTGTGTTTTCAGTAGAAGAAACATTTTGTCACTCATCTGAGTCAGAATCAACTTTCTGGGATTTTCCTGCCTGGACGATTGAGCATCACAACTTGATGGAAAATGTCATGAGGTGATGGAAGGGTGTGAAGGAGGAAAGTAAAATAAATTGTATTTTCTTATTTTTTCCTTCCAGAGATGTGATCCAGTGTAATTCTTTTTCTCTTCCTTGTTTAGGATTTCTATGACTGAACTAAAATTCCCTCCATCCATCGTTTCTCTGAGCCGACCCAAAGTAAAAATTAAATCATGGTCCTAATGGCTGTAATCCAAGAATGACCATTAGTAATGGAAACTGAATTATACACCTTAAAACTTAAACACACTTTATTAAACTCACATGTGGAACTGAAATCTATCCTCTTCACACAACGTGACATCTCAATAAAAGGCAGGTTTGATTTCAGCAGAGTTCGGCTGAGGGTTTAACAGCCTGTCAGTGAAGTCTAAAACATATCTGCAGGTTATGGCATGAAGTGGAAAATGCATCTATAATTAGCATGTACATGATTTGTCCCACTTTTTTATTTGTTCTTTCTGCTCAGAGGGTGTGCTGCTATTATGGAATTTAATTCTCTCCTTTCCATCTCATGAACGATGCTCCAGCGTATCGTCTGCTAAAGGAGGTAATAGAAGAGTGGAAGAACGTTTCTTTAATGTTTGGAGAACTGATTATTCAGTTTTGCTTCCTGTTTGATTCTGAAATCTCGTTTTTTCGTACACTTCAGTGGGTTGGATTAGTGTCCTCAGTATTCATACTTGCAGATGTTCTCCTTTCTTTTCTCTTTTTTGTTACTCAAGCTTTGCAGCCAGTTTTCATGTTTCCTTGTGAGCAACCTTCTGGAGTGTTTACTGCACTTTTGCCTGTTTCTCTATTGGATTGTTCAGCCTGCAAATTAACGTGGAGTCGGTTTTCCTCAAAAACTGTTCATTTGGATTTTTAACTGGCAGTCAGAACATCTGACTTGTTCCTCAATTGAGACTTATTACAGGGCAGATCACAAAGTATTACAAACATAGTCTCAGAGCTGGTAATCTAACTGTAAAAGGCAAATCATTAATGAAGCTTCTCCAGAAAGGAGGGAATCGATTCTACTACTTGACTCTACAAATTAAAAGTTGGCGTCCTGGTTGGTCAGCAGTAGCAATTAACTATTGAGACAAAGATGTTTTAGTAGTTAGCTGCTAGTCTCCCACCACTCGACCAAACAGCAAGACCTCTTTTTCTATTATACGCCGATTTTTTAACCCAATTTTAAGTGTTCACACTTTTGGACTAAGCTAGATATTTTCCTCTCTCATTTAATCATGCTGTACAGCAGTGTGCGTTTTAATTGTGAGGCATGTAGCAGCATGTGTCAGGCGAGGTGCCAGGATTTTGATTTTGGAGGTGCCAGAGTAATTTGGGGCTTGTAATTACAGAAGTTGAGGTTTTTATTCCAAGCTACTTTCAGGTGCTGTGTTATAAACAAGAGTTCGCCACAGCAAATAGTTGTTAATATGCTGGAATTCTTCCTGGTGTGACCCCAAAGTGATTTTTCTTTATTGCAGACGGATATAAACTCATGTATAAATTAAGAAAACAATACCTGATCTGTCATTGTTTTTTCTGTGGATTGTGGAGATTAATATTTGCTGTTCATTCACTTAAACACTGAGATCCAAAATGCATTTAAATCCTTTCCTAGTGGAATAACTGTAGATAAGAGAGAGCAGCACACAGGGATATAAATGAATAAACTTATCAGAATAAAAGCTGCCTTTGCTTTCAAGGAGAAAATAAAACAGGATGAAATTTTCTATTTTAACTCCTGTTTTGTCTGTTCTATCGGTTTTTTCAATATTTTGCTTTCTTCCTGTAGTAGAAAATGTTGTTGCATCATTAAGTGACTTCATCCTAATTCTAACCTCAGTTACATCCAGTGCAGCCAGAAACTGACCAGTGAAGAAAAACACTTAATACTGTGTTTCTTCTTTTTTTTGAAAGTAAAACACATTTAGGCTTTAGTTGATTTAAATACTTTAAACACTTTGGTAACTTAAAATAAAACCTAAGATAATAGTTCTCAGGGACAGTTTGAATGGGCCATTAAGCTCCTCATCCACAGCCCCGTAGAGACATTTAGTTCTTCATCTTCATTTCTGCTCTCTTCTTCTGCTCTGACAATTATATGAAGTAAGACAATATAATGATCCTCGATTCCCAGATCAGAGATTTGTTGCATGTATATATGAAGAATAGCTTATGCATTGAATAACCTAAATAATATCTGTTTGTTTGTTGCTTTACATTAGTTCGTCACTGCATTATGATGCCATTTTCTTATGAAACTTGCATGTTTTGTTTTGTTTTTTTTAAACAAGATGACTGTAGACTTTATGTGATGTCACAGGAAATAAATGTCAGTCAGAGCAGATTTACATGTAAACTAAAAGCATTAATTAAGAGCAAGAAATTGTGGGTGCGTTAGATTTTTTTTTTCTGAGAGCGCTGTTACGCATGCCTCCCACTCCCAGCACTGCAGGCCTCATTCTGCAAACAGAACACACACACACAGACACACACAGACACACACACAGACACACACACACACACATAGACACACACACACAGACACACACACACACACACACACACACATAGACACACACACACAGACACAGACACACACATCTGTGGTCTCTCTTTCCTCTGTCCTTCTGTCAAATGAGTCCATATGGCATCTGTCATGTCGTCTGCTTTCTTTTTTATCAACGTCACATCACGGCTGCTCCCTTCTCCTCTGTCAGCTGATGTTTTTTGTGTGTGTTTGTGTGCTGTAGCTCCTTCAGTTGAGCACAGTTTCAGTGTCAAGAAGCTGAACTCAATGCAAGAGTAGTATAGGAAATTACCACCAGCCTCCTGGCTTGTTTCGCAGTCGCCCCAATAACAGATTTCCTGCCTAAATTCAATCTCAACTTAAATTCTAGGGTTTTGTTTCTTGACACAGGAAGTAACAAAACCAGTCTCAAAATCTCCTTGTGAATAGAAGAAAAAGGTGTGCAGCATTAAACCCTCCATCGTGTAAACATTTCAGACCAGGAGTGGTTATTTTAAATGAGCTGTGCCCTTGTTTTGACAATATAGAATAGAACAGAATAGAAGGCCTTTATTGTCACTGTACAGTTGTTCAGTGAGATACAGAGCATCTCCAACTCAGTGCAAACATGTAAGGGGGGGTAAACAGTTTGCAGCACTATATACATATGAACAGTATTAACAGAAAAAAATATATGAAATGTAAAAATATACAATCCGATGTAAAAAATTAAATATGTAAATAAATAGTGTTATGTATATACAATTTGGGTTATTGCACATAGAATGTGGTATTGCACAGTGGTGGTTTATAGGAGGAAATGGGTATATGGGGGGTGGGACTGTTATCGGTGCGTGTATGAGTAAGGGTGGTTATGGCTGTTCTTGAGTCTGTGGGTCTTTGTGCTGATGCACCTGTAGCGCTTCCCTGAGGGAAGCAGGCTGAACAGGTTAAAACCAGGGTGGGAAACTGTCTTTGATGATGTTTGCTGCTCTGCTGAGGCAGCGGGAGGAATAAATGTCCATCGGGGAGGGGAGAGGGCAGCCGATGATCTTCTGTGCTGCCTTGACTTCACTCTGAAGTCTCGCAGAGGAGAGGAGACAAACTAGCACAACCAAAGAAAAAACCAAAACTGTTGTTTACTCCAAATTAAAACCAAAATAAAAAAGGTGATGTGGCTTCTGCTTTGCTCAGTGCACACAACTCACAAGTAGAACAGCAAATTCTGTTTGGAAACAGACAAATTTTAAACATGCCACCAAACCCTAATATTACTAATATAGTTAATAATATAGTAATATTATTTCAGTCACTAATAAATACATAGATGAAGTGCCTCGGTCTTGCTGTGTTAAGTTAACCTGCTGCCAGGTTGCTGCTGTGCTGTCTTCCCGTGGTCGGACTGCAGTAGTAGTTGTTGTTTTGCAGTGAAGGTCATCCTAACCAGAACCTGCAGCGGGTGGAGCGCTGGTTCATGTGGCAAGGCTGCAGAGCAGAGCAAGGACTACCAGCTGCAGTCCATGAACGTGGAATGCAACTTGATTAGCTTGGCCAGTTATTAAGCACAACAACTTGGTTTAATTCTGAGAGCATCCTTTCACAGCATGCCCATCCCCCACAATAAGTAGAGTATAAATCTGTGGAAATGCTGCACCAATAACAGCCAGCTCAGCAAAACTTCTTACAAACACCCTGTGTGTCCTGTTCTTATGTTGCAGTGTGAAAGCCGGTGAAGAAGTGGACGCGAACCTGTGAGAGACAGGAAGACTTGAAGAAACAGAGTAAAGGATCTGATCCGGACCGTCCCTGTGCCAAGTGGAGGTTTTCCTGGAGGACTTTCTCAGCTGTTTTCAGAGCCGAGGCTCTGAACACTTCCTGCTCCTATTCCACTTTTTGTATTTTTATGTGGTTGGAATCACGATTTCTGACTGCTCTTTTGTTCCAATCAAGACCAAAACCAGGTGCCAAACTGACTGTGTCAAGAGAAGAAGCAAAAAAATCTAAACTCTTCATATAAAGACTTTATTTAGTCACCCAGCTTTGGATACATCACCCACAAACACATTAAAACATCCAACGTCCCATTAAAACCACACTGAATTTCAAGATAACATCTGTAAAAGTTTATATATCCATTCTGTTTGGTCAGTGTTTGCTGCTTTTAATGTTAGAACTTTGTGATTTTTCTCACTGGGGCGGCGATCAGTGCATTATTGGTTCAAAGTGCTTTATAGACAAATCCTCCAGCTGTCGGTCTGCTCATGGTTATGCATAGCAGAGGAGGCGTGTGGTAAGCTGTGATAACTCTGACGGCGTTTGACTGACGGGCAACACAAGCCACGTCAAACAGATAAACAGAGGCAACACCACCGCCACCGCTGCTGCTATCTCAAAGGCTCGGAGGTACGCCGTCGTTTCAGTCTGCGCTGTGAAACACTGTTGACACTTTGCCTATCTCCTTCTTCCAGTCGCTTCTACGAGAGAGGCCTCTCGCCCTTTTGTCGTCTTCTGTTTCTTCCACTTGTGGCTCTTGATTACGCCGCGCCGAACAACCTAAAAAGCCCCCTTTATCTGCTCCCAGTGACCTCTTAAACCTTTTTTGCATTCTTCCTTTTATTCTACTAAAAACATGCAATTTAAAACCTTTCACTGTACTTTCATTTTTTGTGGAAGGAAATCAAATTTGTAAAGATATTTCAAAAAACAAAAAAGAACATAACCTAAAGCCATACCGAACACCAGCCATACGAATACATTTACAGAGCTCATGATGTTGGAGATTTCTAGAACAAAGTGATCCTCAGTCACGTCGGTGCACGCACACACACATTCAGGGAGTCGATGAAGAAACTGCTAGTGACCCGAAATTTCATTCCTTTGGATGAAAGAGCGGCTTTGTAAGTTTTTTCTACCTGCGAGGTTTTAGATCACACAGCCTGCGGTGTCAAGCGTGGCAGTGGCCGTGTCGAGTTCCCGTCGTCGCCCTGCGTTCCTCTGTGTTGACGGATGAATCCAGACAGTTTCATGTCTGTTCTGTGGGCAGAACCTCGCTGCCCTGCTAGAACCGGGCCCAAGCCCTCCTTCGTCCTCTTCTGCTGGGCCAAGCTAAATTCAGAGCAAAGACACTCGCGTGAGGGTATCAAACGCACATAGATCCTCGCTTTTTTTCTGTCGTCTCTTCCTGTAATTCAGCCACCAGATCCTCGCCATCGATCACTCTTTTGTGAATGCCTTGACGCGCTCGCTTAATGAACTGATGTCTGTCCTCCAGTAGCTGCTGGAAGGACTTTTTTCTTATAGATTTGATGCTGCTTAATGCCGTCAGTGATAGTACCTTTATTAGTCGCTCTCACAGCCCACGACTCATAAATTCACCGTTCCATTGTTCGAAACCAAAATTTCAAGCATATTGACCTTTACTGCTCCTCTTCCTCTAAATTCTTTGAAAGGGAGATTTGGTTTATTGGGCAAACTGTGAGCGTGGTGTAAGAGAACTTTAAGTAACAGCTTGTGCCAAATTTACACGGACTTCCTCTCAGCTTGTTCACCAAACAGAGCTGAGATCTCTAAAGCTGCCAGCACTGTTGTTTACAGACACGAGACACACGGAGCTCGATGTTTAATTTGATTTCATTTCCATGTATAATTTTCACACATTAGTTCTCCACCCAGGACAACAGAAGTGCCAAACTCCGAGAAGAATACACCCAGCGTCTGTCAGAGCTCATCGAATACAAAGTTTACATCCAGCGCTAAATGTTTACAGACCACGGTTTCCATTGCAGTTTCTTACATGACTTTTGTGCCATAAACAGCTCCCAGAACACCCTGCATTCAGAGACATAAGACTCTTCTTCTGGAAGGGTCATTATACGACGAGTTTACAGTTTTTCATACTCATTTTGTTTACAGAAAACGTCTCAATACTGCCTGTTTTGAAGATTTTTTGGCCAACGGACTGTAAAACGGCACTTTGTCGACCGACAGACCAAAATTAAACATTTAATACCTGCTGCCATAAAACAAACCCACATTATTCTGTATTTCTAATCAATGTTAAGTTAGATTACTTTAGGTCTACAGCCATTGTACAGACACATCGCATAGGGCCTAAAAAACTCTGAAAGACCTCAATGTTTACAAACGCTGCTTATGGGAAGGATTTGTATTCAGAGGGAAATGTTTACATTCAGATGACGGAGTGACTCGCCAAACGCATTCATGAAACACTGCTCGAACAACGTGAATCTGCTGAAATCCAACCCAAGGGATTAGTTCATCAGACTGCAGATAATACTTTTCGTAATGGAGGTTTTTTTTGGAGGATCTCGCTGACATTTGAAGCTGTTTGGGACTTTTTTGGCTCGAGAACTTTGTGATAAAACAATGACGTCTAAAATATTAAAGGGGATGCTTTGCTTATCCCTTATCCTCTTGCTTCTCTCCTGCCTCGCTGTTTCCACTGTAACCATCACCACTCGGCGACGCGCTGTCGATGGCGATATCAGGACTCTGACCGGCAGGGGCGGCTCTGCCGCTGCTGGTAAAACGAGTACCACATTGTTCCTCCTGACGGGCTACAAGCAGCCACTCCCACGGCTGCCTGCCGGACCCCAAGTGCCGCCAAAAGCGGCAGAGGTGGAGGATGGGGATGATCCACCGGTCATGGCTGAGCTGCCACCAAAGCCCCTCCCTCAGACCATGTTGCCAAGGAACGTAACGGCAGCACTGAAGCCTCCGCTCGGTGCGGCCCAGGTGGCTCCAGCCCCGAGACAGCTGGTGGATGTGGACCTGTGCAAGTAATGTTGTCAGAAATGTTGTGTAGTGTTTATCACTGTTTTTGTTAAGTCTTAAAAGCTAATGGAACATGTTTCTGTATGTGGGCTCTTTTAGTTGTGAGAACTTTTAACTAATGTCCATAAACTGAATATTAAAGATGAACAAAGGCGAGGCGTTGTATGAAGGCGATGCAATTCTCTCTTAGCTCCAGCAGGGGGAGACTCTTGCAACTGCAGAGAGAAGTTAGCTGTTGTAGAGATCTATGGAAAAAATATCCTGACTCTCACTTGATTTTTAACTTCAGTAAAAATTTTCCAAATGAGTTTATAATCTCATTTTCTAGCTTGAAGTTTTTTAATGGATGCCAATTTGGTAAATTATTGTCCCATGTAGAGTCACGTGAACAATAAAAAAGGCTGTGCTTTATGACGGAGTCAGGTAACCGTTTTCTCAGGGGTTCTTAATTATTTGGAAAAGGTGTACAGCCACATTTTGAACTACTCAGCTGAAACATAATGCATGTTGTGCTGAAATGTGCTAAACTCCATAGGTTTTGGTAGAATGGGTCCAAATTTGAAAAATCTTAGTGACTTTTACACATCTGCTAAAATGTTGGCTTTATTTTTCAGACTAGGAAGCTACATCCACATGTTACACTGTCTCTAATCAAATAGAAACCTGAACAACTATTAACATCCATTGATTTTTATTTATTCATTCTTTTGGCATGGGATGGGGTTTAGCCCATGTGTGCTGTATGAGCATGCAGTGTCCTTAGTCAAAATTATCCCTTGACTGTAATGTCTGCTTTCAAAAAACAGACACTGACGGTCAAAAAGCTGAACTCAAAGCTTCAGTGCGGGACTTCACCAACGACTGAGTCATATCACAATGCCTACATCCATCCTTTATATACAGTCTATAATTATGTCAAAGAAATGTTACTGGATGAGACATCAGTATGAGCTAACTACAATTACAGGACACATAAATACATCGTTCATTGTTTGACAGGGAAAGGAGGATAAGTGCTAAATTATTAAGGTAACCTAAAACGAAATCTTTGGACGTGGAAACACATTTTTGTCATCTAAATCATTCCAAATCTCTATGAATTAGATACATTTTTGTAACTGTTTAAAATTGGGGATGTAGCAGTGTGATAGTTGGATCTGATATCGGTCAAAACAAGGCCAATCTGTGGGGCTGAAGCCAAGGTCTCGATAATGTATCAGAGCAGAAAAGCTTGGATCAGTTTATCTCTAATCCAAACTATTTTAATCTGTTTTAAAAAACTATACTCGTTAGGACTAGCAGGTCAGCAGAGTGAGCTGTTAAAGCATCAACATGGATTTTGTCATGGTACCGAGAGAAGCATCCAATTCTTCTACAGCTGACATAACTCATATTCCACAATCGGATCAGAAACTAAACTCTTAGCAGCTGTTTGGGCATTTTTAGTTCTGGGGTTAAGTTGAGATACAAAATGTGATTTTAAAAAAGTAAATTCTAGACCGAAACATCAGGTTACATGAACATAAATGGCTGTTAATAAAATGTAGTTGAAATATCACTATATTTCTTGTTTTATATCTTCAGCGGTGCTGAAGTTTTGCTCGCCATCGAAGGGCTGCGGATCTTTTTATCGCCCTAATTTACATCCATGGATGTGATGGCTTGATCACTCTGGATGCCATAAAAGCGAGGCACATCATGATTCCCCTCCTTCAGCTCTGATCTTCATCTCACAGAAGCTCATATTTTTCACTGAGAGGCGTCTTGCTGTTGCTAGGCGACGTATAATCAGCTCTAAATCAGATGTGTGTTGGCGAGCCACACGCTACGACTATCAACAGCAGCTACATTCAGGCACAAGAAAGCAGCACGAAGCGCTGCAGTGAAGACAGAGCTCAGTTCTTCGTTTTCCTTTGCGCTGCTCTGCGAGCCCAAAAAGCTCTCCACAGAACAAATGCAGGATTTACCTAAAACATTTATCGCCTTTGAGACGACGTGTTTTAGCTCGAAGTGCTCAGAGAGGTCCTGCAACAACAAAACTAATGTCTCAGGCAGGGGAAGTCCATGAAAGGCTTCAAACCCAGTTCAAAAGCAGTAACCAAAACCTCCCATTATAAACTGCATCCACACCTAATTTAGAGCCACATAACCCTAATGTGACTGTTATGTTGCCACTGCGAATGACACCACAAGACAACAGTGATGTCACATCCTCCACTTTGGTGTCGTTGTGGTCAGTTGTACACCTCTCAGTTTTTGTAACCTCACACGTTTTGTGCTGATACCATCACAGTTTGAAAAAAGCAGACTTTGGACAAAAATGTGATTTCTTTGCTTCTGATTTTGACTTTTTCTCCTCCTACATCAGCACTGATGTGGAGGTTTTGTCTGAGTGTCGACGCAGCACCCTACGTGCTGCATAAATGCTACAGAGCTTTGGCGATGGCACTAATGGGGCCCCAAAGCCTGAGCCTAGAGCCTAGCCTGGCATAAACCTACCTAAATCTTTAACTACACATTACAGCAATTGCAGGATTGTACTGCAACTGCAAATATACCAGAGTAGAATTAAAATAAGTTTAATCACAGTTTTGAAAAAAATGTCCAGTATTTGACCAGTTGATCCATTAAATGGACCCAGCATGACCCTTTTTTTGTTTTCTGACAGTTGTCCTAAATGTAGAGTTTAAAACAATGACATAAATCTCTGGTCAGACGCACAGCAGGCAGCTAAACATCATATAGTGGATAAAGTCTGCAGAAATTGTCAAATCAGCATGATTTTCACACTGAGTAGCAGTAATGTCATATAAACAGTATACGCATATGCAACACAAAGGCAGCTCACTGTTGAGTTTTGCATTCCTGAGATATGGAGCATCACAAACACTTAAGAGGCTCAGCACTGGCAGTAAAAAGGGGATTTACAAATGGCTTTGAGATTTCACTAATAGTTCAAGCTCCAGATCACGGCACTAGGCTTCACAGCTCTGCCAGTTTGTGGACATTCACTTTGTTATTATCTTTTCACCAGTGTTTTAGTAAAAATAACCATTCTGGCTTTTTTTAAGAGTCCTGTCTTTAATGTACTTTAACGTAGCGTCAGGAGGTAAAGATGTGGGAGAAGATTGTATTGGCAGAAATCGAAATTATGATGCATGCCAAACGCTCACATCCTGTGAACTTTCAGGGTCAAAGAAGAATCTTAAGCAGCAGAGGTGTGGTACACGACGGCATTAATGGTACGTTTTTACCAACTTTACTCCGCAGGGGTTACTACGATGTGATGGGGCACTTTGACAACTCGTTCAACTGCTCCCAGGGCAGTTACATCTACTGCTGCGGCACCTGCCACTACCGGTTCTGCTGCGAGCACCAGAGGAACCGGCTAGATCAGGATTCCTGCACCAACTACAAGTCCCCCGACTGGGCTGACCCGCAGGTCCCCGCCACTGTGCCCGCGTTGAAACCCGACCCCGACTTTGAGACGTTTCCGCAGCAGAGCAGCAGGTCAGAGTCTGGATGTGTCAGTCACAGAGTCATCAGAGGAAAAGCGCAATATATTAGAATCATCTCGAAAGCAAAGAGAAATGAGTAATATTTGGGTTAAATGTTTTTAAAAAATAATATATTTGCAGATTTATTATTTACAGATGAATTTTAGGGATATAGAGTTGGTATTGACTCTTTTGGACATTTAATTTTGAGCACTTTTTTAAGAAATCAAGGGTAAAAATAAGTTGAAATAATTGTATAAGCTCTAAAATCTTTCTAAAAATTTGCAACGCTTTCTGTAAATGCTATTTGTAAAAAAGTGTTCAAAAACTGCTTGAAAAGGAACTAAAAACCTTTAACACTGGTAAATTATTTTTCGTGAAACAGAGTTCTTGTTTGTTCCTGGAACAATGAGGAAAAGTAGTATTACCCATGAATATCTATTCATGCGCCCCTACTTGTACTTGAAGTACAATATTATTCCCAATTAAATGATGTAATTTCCTTTCTATAAACAGTACAGCCTATGTGATCGGAGGTGTGATCTCCTTCACTGTCGTGGTGGCCGTGGGCGTCAGGATTGCCTTCAGCAAGGTGGCTCGTCGACCCCGAAACCGAGACATCAACATGCCCAGGTGAGACTGCTGGACAGCCGCTTTGCTTCGTAGTTTAGACGTACAGCAAAGACACGAAACCCGATGCTATCCACGAGGAGCACGGACGCTGAAGGCAGATTCTGCCAGGCATTAAAAGCTGCTAAGAAAAAGAAAAAAAGTTAAATTGAATTGTCTTTCTAAAAATTCAAAAGCAAAACACATACTTATGATCAATAAATATCTGTGAAATGTCTGCATATAAAGATAAGTGAAGTCCTAGTTTGAAGTAAGTAAGTAAAGTAAGTAAAATTTTATTTGAAGAGCATCATCTTAGCCACCCATCGAGGTGCATATGGCTAACTTGTCAATCACCAGTAATGTCTGCCCTAAAAGGTACTTTAAGTAAGCTGTACCATAATTTCTAAAATAAGTTTGTTTTATTAAAGAAGAAACTATTGACTGAGCCCGTAAACTAATCAGGAAGGTGTTTGCTGAGGTTATAAATCAGGTGACCGGTGGGGTCTTTTTTTCATAGACTTCAATAGAACTGAAACAGCAGAGGGAGTCTCCCCCTGCTGGCCATTGGAAACAATGCAAGCTTAAGACTCATTTTAGCTTTCAGTTGCAGAAATTGTGTCAATTATTCACATCACCTTTTAATGTAGTAGTTGGTATCTTGGTTAAATGATTATATGTTACACATGAGATTATATTAACAATAATAATAATAATAATGATCTTCAGCCAGAGGTGAGTTGTTAAAATGTCTCAGTTTTCTGCTGAACATTAAAACTTTTAAGACAAGTGAGACTGAGGTTTTAGAAGATTTACAAACAGATCAAAGTGAAATAGAACTGCATTATTTTCAATGGTAGGATTGCTTTGGACAGATTTGGAAAGTGCTCTGAAGTAAAGTAATAACTGACTGAGAAAATGTTTCCTCCACATGATCTTTCTCACTATTCTCCTCACATCTGTTGTGTTCCTCTTGTCTTTCTGCCCCCGTGCTTCTCTCCCTCCGTCCTCCCTCTGCTGCGTCAGATCACTGGTGGATATCTTACGTCACCAGTCGAGCCCCGTGCAGCAGGGCGAGAGGAACAACAGCACAGTGCTGACCACCACCTCAGACGGACGCACATCCAAAAACCTGTACACCCCCATCCTACAGATCAAAGACAACCGCAGTGAGTGACGATTACCTCGAAACCTTAAAAGCAGTGGTGATATATGCAGGTTAAATGAGCAATCGAATGAGGCCAGCTTGTCTCGTCCCCTGTGGAAAAGGTGGTAATTGCCGCTGCTCTTGTTTCAAATATCAGCAACACACTTCTCACTTCAGGTGGAATACATTTGTTGTGAGTGAATTGTTGCCAGATGTTGTTTCATTTAAAAAAGCCCCATGAGATTATTGTTTAACATCAGTAATCTCAGAGGGTCTTTTGAAATGAAACAAAATGCGTTCAGACATTTAAAGGGTTTGTTTCCTGTCTAGATTCACCTTCTGCTCATTATTACTCAAGTGATCTTGCAAAAATGTATTCATCTGAATTAAAACATGAAAATATGCATTAAATTTAACAGTTTTTAAATCTGAAAAATAAAATGTTTAGAACTGTTTTATTTTTTAAAGGTTAATTCTCATTCAGCTTTCTATATTTCTGCATAAACATGACCTGCACACAGATGAGCTGAAACATTCTGACCACTCACAGATGAAGGAAATAACTTTGCTTAAATTGGCCCATTGGGAGGATGAGGATACTTCCTGGTGGTCTAACGACACGGTCAACACTAGAGTGAAAACAGGACACCAAACTCCTTGCAACCAGGAAAAGCTTATGGTTGTCCAGTGATTACACTTGTTTTTTTCCAGTCTGCAAATGATTGCAACTAGTTGTTGTTGCAGTCAAGCTGGTTACTTTCCACTTTCAATTGTTTTGCAATTGCAGAAGCCACCTGGTGAGCGTCAGTTTGTCTCCAAACAATCGAGGTCCAACTCGGACTGAATGCAGTCGCTGACAGACGGACCGGAGCTAACTGCAAATAATTGGTGTAATTTTCAAACTCAGACAGGCTGCAGAAATGTTGCAAACTTGTCTCCGACACATCTGCTTGCAATCAAGGATTCACTGGCTGCCATTTAGTTGTTCTCTGCTTATGTTTCTATATAAAAGAAAGGTTATGTCATTTTGCAGTCAACTACATAACTGTTTGTGGAGGACCATCTGAGTTTCTATTTAATATGTTTGATGTTCTGACTGGACTGTGAATGTAAGTAGTTGATACAAAGTTGTCTTAAATTAAGTTTTCTGTGTATGTAGCTCAGCAACAGACTTCTGATTTTTAACATTTTACCAAAGTTAACTGTGGTTATCATAAACAGATCAATTGACATTAAACTGCAAACACACTGACTCCATTTTATTGATAATTTAAGTCTGTGTGAAGATGACAAGATCATTGGAGACAGTTACAATCATTTTGGTTGTGCCGCGGTCTCCAGCCAGTGTTTTCCGTAGGGTGAGTGTAGCATTTGGGGATTTTGGCCTGCTATTAATTTGAGCAGTGACTCAGTCACGGTCACCTTTATACTGTGCGCTCTTGCAACAGCATCCACAGCGTGCCAGCCCTCTTTTCTCTGCAAAGCACGGGATGGAAACCTGCTTCTGTACATGTCCTTGTCTTTCTTTGTGCTTCAGTAGATACTCGGATTGTTGCAACTTCATAATGTTAGCTTATCCTGAAACACAGACTGTGCAGCTCATCTGTATAACAAGACAAACAGATTTTAGCCTTAAAGGAGTTTCCATATACCTACTAGTATCACAGATAACTTTAATAATTATATCCTAAAAAAAGCTGTAAGTTATGGATGCACACCCTCTCCACCCTCCCTTCACTCTTCTTTTGATTGTAATTTACTGCCAAAAGGAGACACAAACATATCATGAAAGTGAATTCTTTTTATCACTCAGGAGAAACAAGATATGGTGCCTAAATAACACATATGGTTAGACTAAGTAGCCTGGGATAGTCAAATTCTCACCCTGAATAATTGTTTCAGTCTGCACGAGCAGCCAGCTCTGCAGGGTGTTATGTCGGGTATGGGAGAAATGAGCAGGTTAAGCTGGTTCAGGCACACAGGAAGTACTAACAGGTTAATAGACCGGTGGTCCCAATGTTTCGGCTCATCAGTGTTTTAAAAAGTGTCTTTTAAAGGTTCCTTTATGTTGACTATCACTTTTTTTATAAATAGTGCTATCACAGGGGGATGTTTGGGACATTTATTTTATATGTCTGTATGAAATGATTAGGCTGAATCTCATGATTTAAGCTTTAATATAAGAAAAACCTCCAGTTTTATTTAAATGCATGTGTTGCCCACACACAGAGGAGCTTTGTGTTGAATCTGGTGAGGAAAAAATGCTGCAAACACTAGAAAACTAAAGTCAACACAATCACGGAATTAAATGCAGCGTTTGTGTGATTTCACAAAGTCTTTCCTCTCTGGTGATTATCAGCGTGGACGTGAATGTTTCTGTTTTCTCACACAGGAAAATCACAGAAATTAAACACACATTTCTCTCTTTACCTCTGCTTTGTCTCTCTGTCGCTCTGTCTCGTCTTTCACTAAACCAGCTCTCTCTTCTTTCAGCCTCTCCAGGAATTCGATTGTTCTCTGACTCTGCAAAAAAGGTTGGAAAATTGCAAATTCCAGCCAAGAAAAAATGAAAAATGTGCCAAATATAGTGGATTTTTTAAATTATTTATTTAGCTACTCTTGATTCTCATGAGGTAATAAGAGCACTTTATAGTAACAAAGCTTCACATTTTAGCAATTGCAGAAATTATGAAACTTGACTTTTTGTGTAGTTTACAGACAGGAGCTGACAAATCTTTTTTCTTGTTGAATAATCATTCAGCTTTTGAATTGCTAGAAAAAGTCAGTGTCTTTTCAGTCTCTTGTGTCCAACAGGTACTCTAAAGCTCAGCTTGCAATCATAAAAAGAGAAAGAAGGTGAAAATCTGCACTTTAAAGAGTTGGAACTTTGCTTTAAAAGGACCCTCTGTGCATGTTTCCAACTCTAGACTCTACTTGAGGTGCTTTGTATGAGTCATAGTTCAAAATACTTGTTATTTATAATATACTCTGCTGAAAGAAGCCAATTTAGCTCCTCTATGTTTAAAAAGCCTTTATTCTCACTGGCTGCCACTTGCAAATAGACTTTAGTAGCAGGTGGGTGTGGCTTCAGTACCTGAGATGACCATTTAAGGAGATTCGCTCTCACTGACATCACAAAAAGACCAATCAACCACTGAAACAGTATAGAAAATAAGTCAAAAATAAGTCTTCTCTAAAAGAACAAACTTCGCACTGCTTCACAATGCAAAGTAAAAACCAAACGACCTCACTTTGTGCCCCCTCTCAGGAATTTTGTCAGTCTTTCATAAAAGATTTAATCTGGTGGTTGCCAGTTTGATTCAGTTAATTACGACAACGTTTGTCATTTAAATAAAAAATGCAAAAGTCAGCTCATTCCTGGAGGGACTGAGTCTGTCTCTTTTCTGTCCTCCCCTCTCGCTGTCCTGTCTCACCCACTGTCTCTCTCTCTCTCTCTTTACTGACACAAATGCTTACTCGACATGCCTCCCGTGTCTCTCGAGTGGCTGTCCCATCAGTTTGTCGGCTCTGCTCTCTTTGCAGCTGGGAACTTGCACCACCATTTTAACCAGCAGGGGTCTGCTTCCAGCCCCAAACACTCTGCTACCATCGGTAAGCCTCGTGGTTAGCAACCCAGTGAGCCGGACTCGCGGCCTCACCTCCACCACTGTCTGTCTGTCTCGATGTCAGTATGACGGCCTGTTGTGCTGCGCTCTTAAAACAGCTGTGCCATTGTCAACCCCACCCTGTGGCTATGCGCAGATTTGTGCTCGAAATCACAGCGTGCTGTACGTTTCCAGTGATTTCCCCCGTCACACGGTTGTGTTGAATCTGACAGACCTTTCATAAGAGTGTGAGCTTAAACTTGTCTGGCCTGCCCTTTGCTTAATCCAAGCCTGTCTTCCCTATTCACTCACTTCCCCCCCCCCACAAGCCTGCTTCCAGATGTGCTTGTTCGTCCTTCCTCCTCTCTCTGTGCAGCAGCGATGTGCGAGTGTGATACCAAACGTGGAAGGAGGTCACCGCTTTAACCCGAGTCTGTTTTCGCAGGCTTTACATGAAGAAAACAGAAAAGCAATGCTAGCACGAGTGATTCATCTCCACCAAAGGTCATTGTGCTGCACCCAGGAAACACATGAACTCCTACTGCAAGTCAGATAATTATCTGTGAAGGCTGATTTTATTCCTCTAACATGACTCTGACAGGATACAGGATAAGGTTGCCATGGAAATATGATGATGTTGATGGAGATGAGCATGATTTCCATTTAACTTTTTAAGTTGTTTCAGTGCCAGTTTTTCCAAGCTATTACACCTACATGTGCCCCTCATGCAGCGGATTACACAAGAAGGCAACAGCAAAGAGTAGAACCGGCTGAGAGGACAGCAAATATTAACCAGCAAGTACAATTACATCATCATTTTCAACTTAATTCATCTAAGGAGAGACACTACAGGGGAAAAGCGTAAACATTTTTTATTATTACATAAAACCAGTCGATAACTTACATTAAAGATAAAGTTTTCTGGTCCTGGGAATGAACTGTTACAAAGATAGAGGGAACACAGGAGGCACAGAAAAAGGGAAAAGCGGCAAATGCAAAAGACGCTAATGTCTTAGTGTTTATTGCATAGATTTCAACAATAGAAATCTGAATATCAGATAAAGGCAGATTTTATTGGGACAGGAGAGTTAAAGGTGCAGTTAGAAATGTGTTTGTCTTCATCACTTTCTAAATCAAAAACACTGTCAATACACAAAAAAGTCATATTTTTTGGAGTAAAATGGTCTATAAATGAGCCGGTTTACCCATCTTGGGGTTTTGATGATGGCTGTGATTAGCCATTAAGCTAAACTTGCCAATAATAAGGTAGGCAAACCCAAAAACATTTGCTACCTTATGCAAAGACCTGACACAATCAAAAAACCCTAAAGAGCACGTTTTTTGCCTTTTGTGCCTTTTCGTACAATCTAACTATTAAATATATAATTTAGTGTTTGCTGTATTTAATCTAAATTCAGCTATTTTGTGCAGCGCTGTGTGATTTAAGAGGTCTCATACAGCACAAGGTTGTTATAAAACTATGTGACATTTTAGGTATGTGATTGAGGGCCGCACAAGAAAATGCACGCACCTTTAGGTTTGGAATAATAGTTTATGTGGGTAATTATTGTTTTCTGTGCCGGTTTATAGTTTTAAACCATTAGTGAGGTGACATTTGTTGACACCAGCTGTGCTTTTCAGTGTTAGGAAGGTTTAGTCAGCTGTGATGACTAAAGAGAAATGTTCCCTTGGTTTGCCTCTGCACTGTTATATCACAGTGTTACAGCAAGTGGATGAATGAAATGTACAGATTTAGTGTCCTTGTTATGTTCACATGCCCCACTGTTGGCCCGTGAGCCGCATTTTGACAACCCTCGGTCTAAGGGGGCATTACTTGTTAATGCAAATTATGGGGAATCGTCTTGGACCAGGAAACAACCAGACACGTAGGCTCAAATTAGGAAGTACAAACCTAAAATTAACAAAATAAAAATAAACTGTAGGCTGTTGGATAAAGGAGATGCCTTTCATTTCAAATCTTCGATATATTTGAACTTTCAGTCCCAAGAGTTTTGATGGTTTTACTTCAGCCGTGCCGGTTTATTCTCAGTATTTTTTATCCTAAAGGTGAGATTTTAGACTTTTTATTCTTTGCATCATTTGTCTGGTCCCCTCCTGTGTTAAAGTTACCAGCCTCCTGGTACAACACAATCACAAACCCCTCGACTCTCTGAGTCACATACTCGGCTCACACTGAGCAAAGTTCATTTTTCCCAGACACCATTACCAAACCTCTCTGTCAGCCATCGTAGGTGTTCAAAAAAAATAATCAATTACCTCTCACTCATGGAAATTACCAGGCTAATTTAGCATGCTGGCACAAAAACACAGAGCAATTGGTCGGAAATTTGATGCTTTCTACCTTTTATTTCCTCCACAGCCTGCATCCTGCTGCTCAGCTCCTGCTTTAAAGCCATATGATCTCGGAGCTCAGAGCTAGCATTGCTTTTTCCCCACCGTGTGTGTGTATGTGTGAGTGTATGTAGAATTCACGGTACAGAAGTCGATGTGGCGTGTGTTCCCTGGGTGGCACTTAACAGAGACAACATTGGCCATTATTGCCCATTACTGTCAATGGTCAATGACCAGTATATGTCCTGCAGTTATCTTAACAAGACTGCAGCCCATAGCTGTTACCGCCCCGAATGGACTCACCATTGATTATATCTGCGTCTAAGACAGGAAGCAGCAGCAAATGGCCACAGTTACGCAAGCTTTAATCGCTGCTTCATAGTTTTTCCTCACATTTCTAACCTTTCAAACATCCTCTGCTGACATTTAGCAGTCAATCGAGCTTCTCAGATTCCTCTGTAACGCTAATCCAGCGATGGCTGGCATGTGTTTGTCCACTGCAGATGTGTCCCTCTGTCCTCTGTTTGAATGTACAGATCCGACACATGTCAGGTGACCTGTGCGCACCTACATGTTGGGTCATTTCCGCTGCTGTTTGTTTGCTGTTTGGAAACTATGAATGTACTTGTATACCTTATGATGTAATGGATATGAGTATACGTGTTGCAAAACAGACACCCCTGCCCCTCCCCCATACCGCAAACCTTACATAAGACAAATCATTTTTTATGTCTATTGATCGCTGTGCTGCTTTTGCACTTTGCATAAATGTGAATATGTGCGTGTGCTTGAGTGTGTAGATTCCTGAAGCTATCAGTGTATTTCTGTGTATTTACATGTGGCTGATACGTTCGTCTTATTGAGCCTCAGATGAACAGCACAGAGTTGTATTAATAGATGGTCTCCATGGAGCTCAGAGACACTTCCTGTTTACTGATAGTTAACCAGCTTGTGTAATCTTCTCGTGTTCTCTCTTTCACTTCTTCTTTTCCTTCTCTTTGTTCTTTTACACGTACACATCATTCCTTTTATCCTCCAAACCCTCTCTCTCCTTCATTCTCCTTTCCTGCCCCCTCATCTCCTCCTCACTTCTCCATCTATCTCTTCTTTCCTTTATCCACCTCTTTCTGTCTTTTTCTCTCTCAAGAGCGTGGATCCCGCATGAACAACACCTCCCAGCTCACTTCCGGGCCCACCCTGATTTCTGGTAGCAGCAAAGGTGCGGGAGGCGGTGGCAGCGTCTTCGGAGGCAGCATGAGACACAACAGCAGCCACCCGTCTTTCTCGCACTCCTTCCACAACCTGGCCCAGCTGCCACCATCCTACGACGCGACCATGAAACCTGAGATCAACCGCTACAGCTCGCTGAAGAGGCTGGGTGAGTCGCCGGGGGAGATGAAGGGATGGAAAAGCAGGAAAAAGGGAAACCGGAGTAAGGGATGAAGTGGGACTGAGCATTCAGGACCACTGGGAGCTTTCAAGTGAAACAACGCACACAAGGCCTCAGCCGTGTCTGATTGGTTCTTAAGCGTTGATGGCTGATTACACTACCAATTTTCAAAGAAATCCTTATTTTTATTATGAAAAAAAGCAAAGTTAGTCATAAAAAGATGAATTAAAAGTTTGTACTTTGAGACTTTATAGATAATAGTTGTGAATCACAACCTATTAACAAACCTACTAACAAATTAAAAAGAGCAACTATAACAGATTGATTTGGAAGTTTCAAAAGAGACCAAGTTCAGCCAGAAGGCAAAGAAATGGCTGGACAAGAAAATCTGCAGACTTAGAAAATGGTGACACAGGTGACCTACAGCGTGCTGCAACACCGGCCCCCAAAACACAGAAAACGACAGTTTTCTGTGTTCAGAAAACTGCTGATTAATCTTCACAGCACCTACGGTGAGGAGAGAGCATACACAAATACATTATCTGCATCTGTTTGTCATAAAGTGAGCACTCCTAAACCAATGATGGACTCTCAAAACTTTGATCGCTACACTTTTAATCACTTTATGGCATCTTTCATTTGACCCTGCCTGCAGGAGAACTCCTCCATCTTTTAGTGTAAAATCCATCCATCCATTTTCTTAGCAGCTTGTCCAAATAAGATTACAGAGCGGCTGGAGCCTATCCCAGCTAACATTGAGCAACAAGTGTTGTACACACTGGGCAGGTTGCCAGTAAACTAGAAGTGTGCAATTCCTGGAGAAACTGCAGTGTGATTGCACTGGGACTGAACCTATACCCTGGTGATTAGTGCCATCGCTGATATAGAGTCATTATTATTGTTTTTCTTTTCAGAAAACCAAACCAAAGCAATAAAACATATATTCTATTAATGCACATGTCTATAAACTGACATTTAAATCTAAAATATCTCATAAAAACCAGAGAAAATGCTGTGCTCTCCTTTAAACTCGACCCTGCAGGTATCACGGGCGGAGAGAGTGAGGACGGCTGCTGTCAGCCTGCAGCAAAGTTTAAAAGAAATGCACCAAATTTAAAGTAGAAAGCTAAACAAGCAGTTTGTCAGTGTGACAGTGGAGCTGTCACGCCTTCCCCCTTTTCACTGTGCCCAGTTCCCAGATATTGTCAGTGGAGTGTGTCATCACTGATCACGTGTGTTTCTGTTTTTGGTGTATTTTGGTAGCTGAATTCAACCAGAGTTAATTCGTTTTATAATTGTTTTTCCTGTTGGCCTCTGATGAGTCCTCAGTGTTCCTGGGACTCAGCTGGTAACCAGTGGGAGTGAAGACAGGTTTGATTAGGTCCAGAGCAGAGAGTAACTGGGGCAGACGCAGGGGAACGTGAGAGAGTGATTTCTGTAGTCCTTTCATAGTTTTAGCACATATGGATGTGCAGTGTTTATATTATAGATGCTCTCATGTGTAAAGGTTTGTTAGCTGAAACCAGGATTATAGATTTCCAGTCTACCATCCTTACCTGGATAGGTGCATGCAGGGAGAGTGGCAGAGGAAGGAGGCGGTGGCAGCTTGCTGTGAAGCTGCATTTTGTTTAGTTTTATTTCAGTTTCCTTGATTGATTTTTTCTTTTGCTATTAATTCCCTTTTTGCATGTACTCCTGCCTAAAGATTGACTTCTTCTGCATCCCTTTAAACCTTTATGGTGCCAAACACAAACTGCCCGTCATCTGGGGTCTCTGCACAACAGTGACACACACGTTTGTGTTTGTGTCCTCTTGATTAAACTGTGCTGCTGCTATGCTGATGAAGTAGGTGAAAATTGGCTTTTCTTGATGTCTAAAGTTACTGAACAGCTGAACAGGGGTTTGATTTTGATTAAAGTAATTGCACGGGTGTTTACTTGAGTAAAATGTTTCACTCCACCTGGATTGACTGTTTCAGTTGTGTCGCCTCCTCCTGTTTGCCGCTCGCTGTCAGAGAGTCCTCATCACTGATGTCGTATTATTAACCTGTTGAGGAAAAACTGAGGCTGATTGCGCTGATTCCCATTAAAGTGGCTGTAAATACATTTTACAGTCCTCCCAGATCTGTTTTTAGTTACAGATGCGAGTGAAACGGTGTTACTGCACCGTCAGCTTTACTCTTTCCCATATTCACGACTTCACTTTCTTTATAAGCTCTCTTTAATGTGAAAATACTGACTGCATGAAGAAACTATTTGCTAGGGAGGGTTCAGTTCAGCTGGTTTGCTGTACGGATGAACTGAGGTTGATAGAAATAATTGGTTATGTTGTGAACCCTGTCACTGTGATGACATCTGTCCTATATTACAGCTTCATTTGGTTAATGTAGATGTTGTTAATCCCAAATCATGTCTCTGCCAACTAAACTGTGAGCAGGTTTTATTCATATAAACTGGCCATGACTGTGTTTTCAAGGGATTTGCCTTTTTGTGGCCTGGTTAGTAAAATTTCATGCTGCTGATTCTGCAGGGAACCTAAATGATGGTACCAGGCATGGCCACCTGAGTTTGTGACAAATAATCATCTCAGTGTGTCGTCTGAATGTGTAAACTGCTTCTGCTAATCAGCCAAAGGCATGGAGAAGAAGCTGGAGTTAGATGGATGATGAGATGAGGGAGAATTTAGGAAACAGTGGGGGAAAAGAGGATAAGAAAGAAGAAAGAAGGAAGGGAGGAGGAGAGGAAAGAAGGATAAATGAAGTTGAAGAAGATGGGAAGGCAGCATGGTAACATGAGACAGGGTGAGAGTAGAGAAGCAGGTTTGTTAACCAGAAGAGGAAAATCAGGGGAAGGCTGGCTGGGTGAATAAGGATGCAGCATTGGGGGAATGCTAAGGAAGATGGAGATGCTGTGAGCTCGAGTGAGCAGATTGAGAAGAAAGGAGAGAGAGGCAATGAAAGAAAGGAAGAAGGGATTTGAAGGAAAAAGAGATGTGGAGGCAGGGGGAGGGGCGTTGGCTGGCTGGTCCGCAGGGGCCTGGCTGCCTTCGACGGAGAAGAAAAGACGTTGGAGAGGCAGTGGCTGGTCGCCTCTCTCCCTCTCTCTGTTTTTACCTCTCTCGCCCTGTGATTGCCAAAGACTGCAGGGGGAGGGGAGTCGCCTCTGCAGGCTGAGTGATGGATCGTTACTACGTGGGGGGTCATATGTGTGCGCGTGTAAGCGGCGTGGCGCTTCGTGAACATGGAAGCATTAATGAGGTGGAAGAAGGGTCCAGATGAGGTTCTTTATTATTTCAATTCAATCAAAATAAGGAAACACTTCAACAGATAAAAAGGCTTCCTCTCATTATACCGCACAGAGAACAGAAACCTTCATATTCATGAATGAGCATCTCGGTCGATGTCCTGCAGCCTTTTTAAGGAAATTCAGAAAAATCCCAGAGAGAAACAGATGCCATTCCCATAATTCACCTCTTTTCTGCTTTTTCTTCTTCTGTTTGGTCACCATGTTTTTCTCTCTCTCTTTTGTTGTCCCTCCTTCATATAATTGCACTTCCTCAAATGACTGAGCAAATTAATTTATATTGCAGGTGGTTGTGTTCCTGCAGCATGAATGAGCACTGCATTTTGTTTGATAATTAGAAATCACCTCTTGATAATGAAGAAAAAACCAAGGAAATACATTTTGCGGTAGCTGTAGCATGCACTTCACTTTGACAAACTGCTGTTTTCTGAGGTTTGTGCAGGTGGCTCTGTTTTCTCTCTCTGCTCCATGACTGAGAGACGATACAAGAGAATACATGCAGGAGTTCAGAAGAACTGCATAGTTTTAATTTTAAGTGAAACTTGCTGATTTTGTTTTGTGCTTTTTCACACTCTAACCAATCGTGGTAGATGGCTGCCCCTCCCTGAGTCTGAATCTACTCACAGAGATTTGTCTGATTGTCTGAGTTCTTCCTCTGATAACATAGGATCTTTTATTTAAAATATAAAGTACTTATGGGTGGCTGTTGTTAATTGGTGCTGTATGAACAAGTTGAATTTACCAGAATACCTGGAACCAGGAAATCTACAGGGTTGGTGTGTTTTATGGAGGAAATTTCAAACTCACAATGACAATCAAAGAAGTGAAATTCAGACTTCCAACGACCAAATTAGTTACTCATAATCTACACAGATCAGCTGCCTGTGGGTGAAAATGTCTCAGCCCATACCCACTCAAGAAAGTACAAGAGAAAACAAAAAGGAAAAACACTACGATACACTAATGTAATGCTGAAAAGCTTGACTACACGGAGTTACATGAACTGACTACATGAACAGAAAAAGCTCCACAGGTTATATACACATACACACAGCTTAGCTTAGCTAATCGTAAACAGGTGTGGCAGATTCAACAGCGGTGGAAGTGTTGAGGGAGAAGGAGACAATTACAGAAGAGGGATCGCTAACAGAGACAGGAAGTAACACTAACAGCAGGAAATGACTTAAACCTAAACATGACCAAAATCCCAAAAAAGTGATGCAGTCAAAGTCGATTTTCCATTGCAGTGTTTCCTAACTGAGAGAAGCGACCTGGAAGCATCCGTGTAGAGCTGGTCAGATTCTCCAAATACTGAGGAAAGCTGCGCAAGTGCTTCCTGTGTTACCTCGTTTAGCAGAGGATGCACTGGAGCATCCTTTATGAAAGAACTCAACCTATTTCCATCCCATTGTTCATACCAACACACCATCTGACACACAAACTGATGCAGATCGTAGAAATGTTACTTATAGTTTTCCAGTTCATGCCATGGCCTTCTGATGTGTTTAGAATTTGTTAAACCCAGAGCTGAACTCTAAACTTCTGTAGTAACCTCTTTATTTACGCTCATTTTTAGTGGATTTATATAAACTCTCTAAATCCAGTATGTGAGTGATGTTAATTATCCACAGTGTGTTTACGGTCCAGGCTGCATTAGTAATGTCCGTTGTCCATTCAGGATTATCATGAATGAACTTTTACTTTGAATCAGCTGGAAAAAGTGGGGTAATATGCTGATTTAGTACACTGAGGTACAGTTTTCCTAAATCCTTCTAAAATCTTCTTTACCTTTTCTTCACCCGATGTTTTCCACTGAGGACAAGAAAGAGGAAAAGGAGGTCGGAGCTCATTTTTTAGACTAACTTCACCCCAAATGCTCAAGTGCCCGAAATCTGCTTTCATTTCTAATAGCCAGCAGGGGGCGACTCCTCTGGTTTTGAGAAGAAGTGCAATGAGAAATGTACAGGAAAAAACCGAAACACTCTACCTTTCAAATTTCAAGTCATATGAGCGTGCAGTGTTTCTTTTGGTCCGTTGTCTTTTACCAGGTTTGATTTCCAAATGCTCAGCTTGAGGCTTTACATCACGATGTCGCAACCAGTCATTGTGGCTACGTTTATCTTCAGTCAATGTTGCTCTTAAGTTTCATTCTTAGTGGCATTAAACACATCCCAAAGATAACTTGCCTTAAGCTGTAGCTCACGTTTCACATTATACTACTGAATCTACTAATCTTACAGCTGCGACACCAGCTAAGCTCTTACCTTCCTATCGTGGCACATTTTCTCCCCTCATTACCAACACCAGACTTGCAGTGATGGCAGCGAGCGCTTTAAACATGAAGCAGTCACTTCGTCTGTGCTGGATGATTTTATTTCCCAGACACTGATCGCTTTCACAGAGGAATGTAAAACCCTTTGTTAAGCAGATTCAGGCTGAATCATTCATTCACTTCTACTTGTCTGATTATTAGATTCCTGCTTTTTCAAAGAAAACCACCCTGAATGTCAGTTTTAGTGAAACACTCCTTCAAATGGAGAATAAAAAGTTGTCATTGTGACACATAAAGAGGGAATATGGCCTCCCCTCAGCCTTTCTCTGAAACCTGATCCTTTTGATGCCGTTCCCCAGACGGCGCTGCAGAAAGGACACTGATAAAGGCTTCTTTGTCTAAGGAGGGCAGCCAGGGAGAAACCTTGAGATAATTTAGCCTTATTGGAGGGGAGTAAACAGAGAGCGTGAGGGAGAGTGAGGAGAAAGACCGAGAGGAGGGAGAGATTGAGGACAGAGAGAGGAAAGAGAAGCAGAGAGAAAAGCCTGAACAGCGGGGAGAAGGTGAAAAAGCAACAACAACTAGACTGAAAAAAGAAAAGTGTGGAGAATAGTGAAGACAAAGAGGCAAACAGAAGGAGGGGAAGAGACCTGAGAGAGAGAGCAAAGAAAAGGAAAGAGGGAATGAAGAGGTAGAGAGAGGTGGCTGGTTAAAGGTCAGCTTTAAATTGGCTCTTGGGGAGCTGCTTCCATGGAAATGCTTTGAAGATTAAAGTGGGCTCGGGCTACGCACAGAAGCAATGCTTCTCACTATTAGTGAAACTGACTAACTGCTTCCCTCTCCTTCATTCCTTTCTTCTGTCTTTACGTTGTTCCTCGACTTCTTTGTTTTCACATCATTTATGCTGTGAAACATCTTCTTTCGCTGCCTTTAAAGCCTATTTTCACCTCACGTCCTCTCTGTCTTTGGCCTTGAGCTTGTCTTCTACCTTTATTCTTTTATGCCTCATGCAATATACAGCGTATCTCTCCTTTTGCATTATCCATTTGTGCCTTCTGTCTTTGTCCTCCTGTGACAAAATGTCTTTCTCACTTTTTCATTTCCTCCTTTCTCTCTTGGATTCTTTTTTCTTCTCTTTCAAGACATTTAAGGTCAGTTTCTTACTACACAAGACATTTCTTGCTCTAATTTGTTCGCCCTTTCTGATAATATATTTTCTTTAATTTCTTTTGTTTTTTCTTTTGACCTGCTTCTCCCTTTTTATTGCTCCACTATTTATCTGATTCTCACAGTCTCACAAGACCATTTAGTAGCTTTATAGCTTCATTATGTCAGTGAATTTGAGCTCTTTGCATGATCTTCATGAGCAGGTCTTTGATACTTTTTTCCTGCACGGACAAGAAGCATTAAAATTTTTAGTAAACGATTTTAATTTCAACATCTTTTGATGATGATGAAGATCATAATATTTTATTACTGCTGCTCTCCAGCTACTAAATGGACCTCTCAGGATGTGTTTTCTCAAAATCTCTTTCTTCCTTATTTTAACTGAAGCCATATTCACACATGAGTAACTAACAGTACCATCGAGCCACATTTTTGGGATCTGCAGTTGTCCTTTCTCACATGTAGCAGACAGCAGGGGATCGTTTGCTGCCTCTCGTGACTAGAAATACTGTTTTCATGAAGATGGAGCATGTAGGAGTCATGACACATGACGCCCACTTGCACACTTGTTGTGAATTCACAGGACAGTTACTTGCACCATTGTCACATGTGCACAGTCGGACATTAAAACTGAGACATTATTTAAGGAGGCATTTAAAGATCTATGGGAAAATAGATGGTAAAGAGGCCATTAGGTAGCTGTTGTACTGACGGATGCCCTCATTAACAATTTAAATGTCATTGTTGTAGTAAAGATGAATGTAAATGCAGTTTTTTTTAACCTTTTTAAACAAAGGGTTAAAAATATTGTATTAGAATTAGCATGGTGTTTGAATTGAGTCATTGGGGACACCATAACGGTGTGAATCTGTACTTGAATCTTGACTCTGCCCTCACTCAGCCTGCTTCTGCCATAGGTTTCTTCCTGTTAAGAGTTTTTCCTTCCCACTGTCGCCCAGTGCTTTTTCATAGTGTGCCATCTGATTGTTGGGGGGTTCTCTCTATTTTAGAATAGAATAGAATAGAATAGAATAGAATAGAATAGCTTTTTATTGTCACTGTTACAAGAACAGTGAAAGGCAGTTTGGCATCTCTCCATGTGTGTGAAGTACACAATAGCGTAAGTATTTACACAATGACAAATTTACATTTACACAAGAAAGATATGTACAAGTTATACATACACCTGCAAACATACACGCACATACATACATATATGTATATATACATATTTGCATCCGTACATGCATACACACACATATTTCCACATACACGCTTACATCTATATACATACACATACATGCCATCTAACTAGCAGGTGCATTGAGAGGTGCAGTGTGATCAGTGATATTGCACATTGAGTGTGTGGCGGGGATGATATTGCACATTGAGTGAGGGTGGGGTGGGGGTGCTGTTGGAACTATACTAAATAATGTTATAATAAATACAGTTTAAAGAGGTAAGGGTGTTGTTTGCATTGAAGTATAAACAGAAATACGATTTATAAATAAGGTGTAATGTCCATGAGTGTTGGCAGTAGGCTATTTACCTGACAATATAAAGCATCAGGAGTAGACTGTTTTGATTTGGTGCTATATACATTTTTCCGGACATCACTAAACTTTTGAAGCGGATTCAATACAAATGGGGTTTTGAACTGTCCAGATTTGACGGCTAAGTTGTGAGACTTGCCTCATAAGGACTTACACAGCAGGTTAGAGACGGTTATATCCTCCCATTTATGGACTGGCCCAGATAATGTAGAGCATCCCTTTGGGTTGAGACAGAAAGTGAAAAATAGAGTTCAGGCAACTTGAGCTGCAGTGCGTCATGCACACATACATACGGCTCAATCTCATGTCATATACCAAACACAGCCTCTCAGTTTAAGCTGCCACATTTCCCATCTCTCTTTCAGACCTGATGGAGTCGGTGCTGCCCTGCATGCTCTTTCAACACCTCCACCACACCAGCATCCACCTCCAGTGACATATTTAATTATCACTTCCTACTAGCATATTTATGCTTTGTCCTTTGTGTCTCAGTCATCCAGGTCATAGTAATCTTAAGTGTTCAATCGAAGGCTTTTTGAAGAGGTTTCACCTCTCATCTGAAAGGCTTCGTCATTTCTAAAAGCTGGGTGGATTCCTTTAGTTTCCCCTTATACCGTCTGTTTTCTCGGCCGGTTGAGTTTTTACAGTGAATGATGAGAATGGACCCTGGATGCAAAACTAATGGGATGCCTCATGTGTATAGTAGTAAAAGATGCATGATACTGCCAATGTAGCCAGCAAGCTTAGATTATACATGAAGGCATTTCAAACCTTAACCTGTATTTTTTCTTAAGACTTGCAGGGGGTGTTGTATAAAAGAGAGACCCTTTTCTGATGAGTTCATGGCCTCTACCTAAATTTTGGTCCCTTTTTTTTCACAGCAAGCTTGTGGAGTAATGAGTTGTCCATTTTATCTCCAGTCCCATAAAGGCAACGATTTCTGATTCTATGAAAGTTTTGTTCAGTAATCAAACTTTAAATTTGTAACAATGTATCTTTATGTTAATTCCAGAGACTTACCTGAGAATGACTACAGTGATTAAACCTTTTCTATCAAACCAAACAATCAGCTGTATATAATCGTCAATAATTATCATTCTGTGTTAATCATCAACATATAAAATAGCTTTTTACATATTACATATTTCTCTTTGTGTTTTTGTGAATCAGAGAAAGAACTCGATGAGTACTCCAGCTACTACAACTCCAAGCGCCGCTCCAACAACGCTCCGCCCTCCTTCCACTCCTCTCAGCACCACCTGCCCTGGGGAGGGGACTACACGCTGGGATCCAGAGGCACGCTACCCCTCCACGGCTCTCGACCCCACCTCCACATGCCGCCCTCCACCCCGAACCCATACCCGCTCCCTTCCCAGACACAGTACACCAGTTCCAGCTTCGATAGGCCACCACGCCGTGTCCGCTCCCAGGACCAGCTGCTGGCATTAGGGGAAGGCAACACTCTGTCCCGTCTGTCCAAGAACCAGCAACACCAGTACTACAAAGCCATGATGAGCACCAGCAGGAGCTCTACATCACAGACACTCCGCAGGTGAGATCGGGGATAAGAGGTGAGGTGTGATCAGATAGGACAAAGAGAAGGAGCAGATGAAATACTAAAGACAAAGGAGACAGATCAGAGAAGAGGAAGACGAGAGAAAAGAAGGGATCATAGAGATATGAAATGACATGAGAAGATGGAGGTGAGATGAGTCACATCCCATTAAGAAAACATAAGAACAAAGGGAATCAGGGTGTAATATTTAATCAATATCAAGAGTGGGACAGTTTCATTAAAGTTTAAAGAGTCTGGCAAGGTGAGGGTTCACGCTATTAAATTTAAGTAACAAAAATTCTGTTTGGGATCCCATATTATACCTTATTTAACTAGTTAAAATCATATATGTCCTAAAAGTAATCTTTAAAGTTTGAGCTCGACACAGTTTAGCTCATTCATCCTTCAAAACACATCACAACTAACAGGCTGTCTCATTGTCTGTACCCTTAAATAAAATGGAAATGGTCTTTCTGCCATTTCCATGAATACCCATAGACTAACCATTATCATCACGCAAAGCTACTCTAGTAAATAAAAACATGGAGCTGAAAAAGCGCATAATACTTCAAATTTCCACAATTTAAGATGGTCCCCTCAGAGGTGTCATGATTCTAGAAGTTTAAATTCAATTCCATTACCCAGGAAAGTACTCTATACCATTTTCAAATCATAAAGCTTCCAGTAAAATTAATATTCATGTTGATTTGGGATTCCAGTGCAAATATTGTGATACTTTTATGACACTGACAATAAGTCTGTGTTTCCAGGTCCCATGAGCGGCTCCTGGTCTCCCCTGACCGTCTGGAGGACCGGCTGATGACGATGGGTCTGTTGCCGGGAACGAGTGAGCGAGGGGGAGGAACCGGGATGGTTCCCACCATGGGCCGGCTCAGCCACCACCAGAAGGCTCAGTCACAGCAGAACATTTGTGTCACGCCATCCATGGACCGCCACCACATGATCAAGATGAACTCCCACCCCACACCAGGCCACGAGCACGACCGCAGCACCGCGACCATGTCCGGCATGGGCATGCACGGTGGCTGGGACTCCCACGGCGTGACAGGTGGAGGCCACCCCAACGCCCGACGTATGGCTTTCGCCAGCAAGAGGCAGAACACGATTGAACAGCTGCACTTCATCCCCGGAGGAGGTGGAGGCCAGGGACTCCGGACTGGGAGTAAGAATGAGGTGACAGTGTGAGAGGAAGAGCGGTGGAGAAGAGGTGCAGATGAAAAGAAGCTGAAGACCAGATGAAGAGAGGGAAGCAGCGAGGTGTTTAGTGTGAAGATATGAGCAGGAAATGGCAAAGAAACAAGCAAGTGGTTTGATATCAGCTGGCTCCCTGACAGGGCTGCTCTCAGCTGCACACAGCCCCCTTCATAAAATAAAAAGTGGTGGATGGCAACATTAGTGAGTAAAGCCAATTGATTCTCTCTTTGTCACTTGTGTATTGGAAAAGAGAAATTTCACCTATTCTTTGTGAAGAGAAGACAAATGCCCAAGTAAAGAGCAAAAAAAAAGAAAAGAAAAAAGCAGTTAAAGGCTGCTGGGTATTCGCTGTGACTTTTATTGAAGGATATCCACTGAGTCAAATTTGTTGAATTGTCCTTGAGTTTTGTTGCGCTGTCCTCTGAGTCCTCGAGTGCTCCGACAGAAATTCATCCATCTTTGAATCCACTGTGGATGTCAGAGCGCCGAGACAGAGGCAGACGGGTTTGCTTGTCAGTGTATTTATACAAGTATTTAAAACCAAACAAGTTGCTTTTGTATGAAATTAACCTGATACTATTACTGCTACTACTACTAATAATAATAATATTAGCATAACTGAGCCCTGTAGGATTTTGTGTATACTTAGTTGAAAACATATTTATCCTTTAGCCAGCCACTTTGTAATGTAAAGACTGGTCACGTGATCAGTCTGTCATTTCTTTCTCTAGTCGTGATTGGACTATCAAAGTAAAACTGCTGAAATAATGCAGCAGTTAACTCTCATTTGATTTCTTTATAGCTCGATTCACTCAAGCTAAAGATAAATAATAAAATGAGCCATTTAGAGATGAAAAGCAAGTCAAAGTGCTGCCATAAAGGCCCAGTCACACCAGCATTTCACGAAAACTCCCAAGAACTAAGTGCCAGTTAATGATAAAGGGAAGGATAAAAATAAAGAAGGTTGAGGAGCTATTGTGAATGTGTTAGCAGTTATCTAACCGTGTCTCGAGTTGCTACTTCTGAAACATTTTGAATCCAGATGTTCGCCTGTGTTTCTGGTGTGACCGGGCTTTAAAAGTAAAGTCCACTTTGCAGTATGATTTTAGCTAACTATGCTCTTGTACAGTGAAATCTAGTGGGTGTATATCATCTATGAAACATTGTGTAATTCGTAGGGTAAGAAAGTTTTGAACTGAGCCAATCTCATACATTGACTGACTGACCAAACATTCTTCAGCAACTGTAGGGTTTCCGCCAGTCTACCACAGACTTAGCAGCTTTTTAATTGACCACCTCCCACACTTTTTAAAATAAAAGCTACATTTGTAACGTTAACTAATGTATCTTATTATCCTGGTGTTACTGTTACCCATTTTTCAGATCAGCTTATAGTACAATAATTTTAAAAAGAAAATAAAGAACAATGTTAAACTTAAAGCATTAGCTTTGGTGGACATTTACTATTTACAAATGACAGTAAGCTACATGATTCCTAGCCATAAGTGAACAACTTTAACCATGTTGTGGGCTCTGTGGGTGGTATAGCACAGTAAAGTGGGAAAAAACTTTTTTTGTCACTCAATTTGTATCCAGAGATATAAAGTGAGAGCTAACTGCATATTAAGTCTGACATCATTGGCCATTTCTGGTCCCAAAAGCAAAGAGCCACTGAGGAACCTTTGAGAGTTAAAAAATTCCAAATTCCAAGCTTGAATGAAATGATCTGTGCGCTTGTTCTCCCAGTAAAGTTTAACATTCCAGCAATCATGAAAAAGGTTTACTAAGCTGGAGTTAGCATTAAGTTATTTGATTGATTGGTAATTTATTTCAAACATGTAAACAATATACAGGTACATTTAGAAAAGAAAATAAGAGAGAGAAAAAAAATACTATACAAAAAAATCAATACATTTCGATATAGCTGCCGTTCTGATTAATTTACATGTTGAAATGGAGTGGGAAGAAGTAAACAAATTATCAGTTAATATTTAGTCAGCTTCCTTACTGATATAATTTGTAATAAAATATAGTGAACAGATTTCTGATATACTATATACTATAATATAAAGTTAGTTGATCTTGTCAAGTGAAGCTAAGCTAGTTGACATATACCTGGTGCCATTTGCTATACAGAGCAACGTTTAGTCTAAAACAAACTAATATAAAGTCCAAGTTGAGGTTTCTTGCTGAGACAAATGTCTTCATTGAATCAGACCAGGAAGCCAAGTCCATCTTTTATGTTTCCTATGATTTCATTGACAGGAAGAAGATAATAAAAATGGAACGCACTTCACCTAAGATAACATCTGAGCCTCATCTATGACATAAGGTTATGAAAAATGTAAAAAGTCCTGAGCCTAAGTTGAATGCTTACACTTTGTGTCTGAGACACCGTTAGCTCATGGCTAGGATAGCTAGCTTTGGAGAATAAAAAGGCACTTTGTTGGAAAACATTAAAATAGTTTCTGATTTCTAGTTAAAGTGATTTTGGATGGCAGTTATTAAGACTTGGGAGAATAATTTTCAAAAGCCAAAAATCCCATTTTAAAAACACCATTAATTCTACATTTGGACCCATAAACAGGGTTGTTTTATTATCGCTCAACAAAATGGCCAAAATGTTTCTGCTATAGTGGATTGATGGTGCAACATCAGCAATGTTAAATGGTGGCTGGGGTCGACAACTTTTCTGGCGGAAACCCTGAACTGTTCAAAACTTTTCATTGCAAGCTTGTAGAGGGGTCGAGGGTTTTGTTTCTGCCGCCGACTGGTATTAAACCAACCCTCCTGTACGTCTACAGCACCACACGTTTTCCTGCAAGTTTAGCTGCTCACCTCGTATGAAGGGAAAGGGTGGCAAATGGGTTCGAGGCGGTGGGGGGGGGGGACAATGGACACTTCACACCAAGGGCTAAAATGAATTATCTTTGTGTGTCTATGCTCTGTACAGTCTCTGCTTCTCATTTTCATTTTTCCTGTGAGTCGGGAGGCATGCTCGTGCATATTTTTCACAGATTTTTTTATTTTTATTCTTCTTGTGTAGAGAGAAAAAAAATTAAAATGCAAGGAAACTGTGCAAAGCAAAAGAACTTTTGTGTACCATGTAAAGACACATAACCATTTTAAAAAGTGGCGGGTGAAGCGTTGACCATAATGATGTCATATTTTGTACATTTTTTTGGGTTTTCTGGCTGTGAGATGGACCTTCTGGCCACGCTGGCTGGATTTACCCTTTCTGGGGTTTCAAGAGAGGCCTTGTTTAAGGTTCCACTCTCGAGTTGTATTTCGATAAAGACAGACATGATTGATTACTGTGTGAAGCTTCCTGCCAGCCATTTTTAGTGTTTTAATACATGTGCTCACGTGTTAATGGTTTATGTAGAAGTTCCCCCTCAATGACACTATGAACGCTATTATCATGAGCTCTCTTTCTTTCTCTTCTACTTAAACATGTATTTATTTTTTTAATCTCTGTGAGTTTAATGTATAATCCTGGATTTTCAGTATTAAAAACTTTCTAGTGGAATTTAAAAAAAAGAATAGAAGAAGAAAAACCCTTTGTATTCACGAGAACAAAAAAGAGCTGATGCAATCATAGAGAAAAGAAGAAACGCATGACGGTGTCAGAAGCCAGTGTTGGTGATGTCATAGTGCTGACTTATGATGTCACGGCGTGTATGTGCGTAAATGTACATGCGTCTGTTTTAGTTTGTGTGCCCGTGCGTGTAACTTTCTGTGTCTTCTTATTCTTCTTAGGAATGCTGAACCTCATTATTATTTATTTTTCTTCTTTTTTTTGGACCAAGCTTGGGGTACGTCTTCAGCACTCGAGTCACTGCGTGTTCATATCAAGCTCTAATGACATTTTCAAAGCCTGTTGTTCTTTTAAAAATTCATTTTTTTAAAGGGACATTATTCAGTCAGCTTTTCTTGTCGAGCTACGTTCACCAAAGTGAGGACTTTTCAGACGTTTGAAAATGTAACTTACTGAAGGCTTATATTGTGTCAGGTTTTGGTGTTTTAAGAGAAGCTGAGTGCGTTAATTTATTGGTTTTTAAGTTTGTGTCACTGAAATTTGAATTTAAAGGTACTTTTTTGTAAACTTTGATGTTTAAAAATTCTTTAAAACGTTCCAAAATGAACAAAACTATGAAAAAGAAATGTGAAGAAACAACCACTGTGACTTTATATATAAAACATACACTGTTTGTGTGGAAGAGACATCAAGTGAAGTTGGAATGGGGTACAAATAGTCTTACCTTTATTTAACCAGGTAAGTCAAAAACAGCACATTTTTACTTATGACCAACCAACATTTCGACTGCCTTGTCTTGATCAAAAAATAGGTCAAAAACTATCAGACGTAACCACCGTGACATCGCCCACTAGTTTTTGGAGTCCTGTTTTGAAGCCTTGAGATGAGCATTTTCAGTACCTGACCTGACTGAAAACCTCAATCAAATTCTCCCAAGGGTAATTACAAAAAGTACCTTTAATATATGTCCACAAAAACTTTTTTTAAAGAAATGTTTTCCTCTGAGCTTGTTTAAAAATACATTTAAAGGCACAGAAGACGCTTTATTTAAGCTGCAATACGGCCAAAAGAGGAGAACACAAATTGCATTTAAAGGTTGTTTTCTGTGGAGAGCAGTTGTTGCTGATGTGGAGCAGAATGTAAAGTGACCTGACTTTGGCTGATGTTAGAACCATAAAAGAGCACGAGGCGTAAAATAAGAAGGGAGGGGAATTCAGTTGTATTTTTAATGTCTCGCTCATTTCTCCTCATACCTTCAAAAGTCTGATGCAGATGTTATAATCCATGTTCAGTTAATTGGTCCCCTGATAAAACTGTGTGCGTGTAGGTGTGCGTTTGTGTGCTTGGGTGTGTGTGTGCGTGTGTGTTTTAACCACTGGGGGGGTGTTGGGAGGCATGGGCGTATTTGTATTCTCGAAGCTACTCTGCATACCTCAAATTGTATAATACATTTATTTATTACATCCCCTTATATGTCTATTTCCAAGAATATCCAGACAAAGGTCTCACAGATGTGCAACCCTTTTGTTATTGGTGATCAATTCTTGCGTTTGTAGAAATCATACTGTTTAATTGATAATAACAATAAAATTAAATACCACTAAACTTTGTTTTTCTGTGTGGTGTGATTAAATATTACTGTTTTTTAATATTTAGGTCACATTTTTATGTTTAGAACATTTTATTAATATATTTAATGTTGATCCTGACTCCCTCTGCTTTTTACAGAAGTTTTTTAGTAGATTTATTTTTTTTCCCTTGCACTGTAAATAATTTCAGATTTACAGGCCCTCTGAGTAAATAGAGTTGAAATGAAAATTTCACCTTATTTTTTTTCCAGCATTTTTGACCTTTCATAACTTCCTAAGTATGGAGACATCGACATGAGATGTTCAGGGTTAAGAAAAAAAACCCACAAAAAAAATGCATTTGAGCTCTGCTAAAAGTTACAAATCAATTTTACATCAACTTTCTACATACATGGATGTTTAAATTGTTCAGGAAAACGTCAAAAAGTACATTTTGGGTACATTTTTCAAGGGCCATGTATAGCTGATATATAGCTGACAAAGGCTATGGCATATCTTCTACCTAAATCAAAGCTACACCCTTGCAGCTATGGCATGTCTTCTTTCTACCTACATTGAGGGGCTCTCTATTAAAGCCACATTTTAACATTCTGAATGTAACTTACAGTGTCAAATTAAGAAAAAAAAGAGCCAAACAAGTTCTATATAATAGTTTGGACAGCGTACATTTTCCATTTTATATGGAATATTAAAACCTTAAATAATCTCATCCGGTCTTCATTAAAGGTCTACTGCGTAGAATTCAGGAGGCTCTACAAGTAGAAATAAAATATTCACAATTATGTGTTTATTTTATTAAGTTTTATTAAAGTTACAATGAACCCTAATATATCAGCACACTTACAAAACCTTTTCCATACAGTGTCCTTTGTGTCTAAAGTAAAGCAAACACTGAATCTATGGACTGCCTTTAGCAGTTTCACCCACTAACACTGGTTCTCCTAATCACATGCAAAGAGGGATTTTATGATGGGTATTTATTTGACTGTGGTTTCCAACCGTGCATCTAGAGGCCACTATGTACTGCACTTTTAAACATGTATGCAGTGTTTACACTGACAGAATTTAAACAAAGTTTGGATGCACAGTCTAAGTTTGAAATGACTGACCCATGAGTAACCGTATATGTATTCATATACAGTTGGACAAAGCATTAACCCCTTCCTATTGTACAAAAGTGATGAAAAACATGGTGTAAATGGGCACTACCATATAAAACTGCTGACTTATGAATCTATTCAATAGTGACTGGTGTTTAGAGATCCTTTCTGTAGAGGACCACAAGGGTCACAGAAAGGGTAATAAAGCATTTCTTTAAGTATTAATATGAATATTAAAACTATGCAATAATGCCTTTATTTATAAATAAGGAAATAATCTGGAAACAGACTAAAATATAAAAATGAACTTGATAAATATAGTCATGTGAATTAGAAAGTTTTCACAGGACTCTCCGCAGCCCTCTGAAAAACTCTGTTCACCCCATAATTCAAGAGCTTGTAGAACCACCTTCAGCAGCAATGACTGGAAGTGATGATTTTTTTGCATGGCTTTATGAGTCTGTCACATCGTTTTGGAGGAATATTAACCCATTCTTCTTTACAGTGTTGCTACATTGTGTAAGTTGGTTGTAATCATTATCTGTGAAGGTCATAGTCCGTGAAGACTGCTGTCTGACCTCATCTGACCAGACCTGTCCATCACCAGTCCAAAAAAGAAGTGTCTCAGAGCCGATTCCTGATGTAATCACACACCGAGAACTGAATTAAATGGGAAAAACACGGTTTACTGACTGAAAAGATGCAGGCTAAAGCTTTAACTTGCTACACCTTCTTTTTTTCATGCAGAAACACTTGTACAACATAGTTTCACCATAAACAAACAAAAACAATAGCAACCAGGTGACAAAAACAAAATGTTGATAATCACGCCCCTTTTACAGATGCAGATTCGCAAGAAGCCTCAGGAAAGTTTTCTGAATGTTTAAGGCGAGTACCGTTTCACCTTCTTCAGCTGCTTTCTAAATCAAACCTACACCCTTGCCCACAATGTGAGTGTGCAAACAAATCCATGTGCCCACAACATGAGCAGCGCAGCAGAGTAAACACACAGTCAAACACACCCACACAGGCAGCAATAGGCAAGAATAATACACTGTAATAATAACTTTAATTGAATGCAAATGAGGCACCAGGCACACAGCAGCACTTCCATGACGCGCACACACACACACACACACACACGTTGTAATGTTATGCGGCATGCACCCTAATGATATCTTTAATTGACTAATTAACATTTCACACACTTGGTGTGAAAACACACACATTCACACACACAGTGACACGCAAGGGACTTGATGGCTTACGGTGTTTTGAAGGCAGTTTTTTTTAATGGAGTGTAAAGTGTATGCATGCACGCGCACGTACATGAACGCTGTCGCTCTCACATACACACGCGCGCGCTTTATTTATTCTTGAGCATCATGCTGGATAGGATACGGATTTTGGGCAAGAGGTGGATGTGAGCGTGGTGGCGGCGGTGTGCTGGATGTGGTCGCGGCCGGACAGACTAAAACCTGCGCCTGGCTCTACCCGGAACCATTATGCAGACAGGAAACAACCATTTTAAGGCCAGCAGCATCCGAGGAGCCGTCGTCTACAGAGGGGGGGGACACCTAAAGCTGACACGGGGCGGAGAGCAACCAGCCGGGGAGAAAAGAGGGAATAACACGACGGGAACAAAACAAAGGCTCCGTGAGAGGGAAGAGGACCAGTGAGCCACTCCAGCTGCATGACTCTGCTGTCACACAGACAATGGACTTATCGTGGCAGGCCAGCGGAAACAGTTTTTGTTAGCGAGAGAAAAGCAGCCCTCCCGGGCCGATGGAGAGCCAGGCCTCTCACTCCGCTTTTCCCTGGATGAAGAAAAAGGCCCCGCTGACAGGCTTTAGGGACCCCGTTCTCGCGGTGCACAGCCACCTTCATGTGTTCACATTTTTACTTCCTTGATTCTGAGCCTGTTTTTTTCGCACCCAGACGTCGCATGCTACGAGGTAAAAACAAAAACAAAAGCCGTTCCCAGCAGGACTGTGTCGGCTAACGAGCTAGCTGCCGAGCTAACGGTCCGAGCTAAGCTTTAGCATTGCTAGCTGTTGGCTAGACAACCAGGGGACCTCATTTAGCGTCACCTTAACCTACCTACTTTTAGTAGTGTTTTTTAATAATTATAACTATTGTAATTAAAAAATGATTTAAATATGTATATGTTAAAATGCGGGTAAAACAGCGAGACAATGTTGTTGTTTTTTTAACGATTAGAGCAGGATCACTAGTTAGCTAGCTGAGGGATTGACGGATGCTAGCAGAGTCTGGCGAGTGGCTGGAAACGATTATTTCCATCAGTCTGACCCACTCGGTCATCGGTTCATCTATTCCAGATTGTGGACCTGAAGTCACAGGTTGTCCCCGGACTGTCCTCCCCCCTCATTCAGCGCCGTGGTCCAGCCAGCAGGGTGCTCCAGACACAGACCTGTGGATCAGCCGGTAAGATGCAAGCAGCATGCAGTCACCCTGCTCCCAATTAAGGCTCTATAGTCTTATTCTTCTTGTATCAGCTACATTAAAAATTGATGCGTTAAAGGAGATCTAAGTAATGTTAAACTCTGCAAAAATCTTTTTTGGTGCAAATTCTGGTGCTCAGTTTGCAGCTTAGAATAATTACGCGTGTCTGTAGAGATTTATTTCCTATTACAGGATGTAAATCTTAAAAACAAAGTGTTTGCTGCCATGACATTTAATAAAATAGATTTCATAAAAATATTAGGATGCTAGCCTCCCTGGTACTTAACGTTGCAAATTTCTCCATAATGAAAAAAAAAAAAAAATAAAATAAAATATATATATATATATATATATATATATATATATATATATATATATATATATATATATATATGTGTGTGTGTGTATGTATATGTGTATATATATATTTTATTTTATTTTTTTACTTTTTCATTATGGAGAAATTTATAATATATAATATAATATAATATAATATAATATATATATATATATATATATATATATATATATATATATATATATATATATATATTTAAAGGCAGTAGGAGCTCCCAGTGTCCTTCAAACAACTGATGCTCGTGGAAAGAAACAATATTGCACACGGGAACTCTGTCCCACTGTAATAAGGCTTTTTATTACTTGTTTATATCCATTATGAATAGCTGGACCTGGATTTTTTTAATGCCTCTTTTTTCTATCCACCATCTTTCCTTTTACCTCCTAACACAAGTGTACTTTGGCTGCATATTTTTGTTCAACATCTAATGTTAATCTATTTGCCTGAATTTTTGTTTAATTGGGTATAAAGGGAGACAAGACTTAAGAAGTGTAAAAAAACCAAAACAAAACAAAAACGTTAAATTTTAAACATTAAAAAATGGTTTAAATTGCTGCTGTTTCTTACCTTATTACAAGTGTTGTGGTTTTGGGGCTGCTGGATGACAAAATTAACCTTTTAATGACAGCTCCTGCTGTGAGATGTTGTGATGATATTTTCCAGAAGACATTCTCTAAATGCTTTCCTTCAGCAGACATTATTGGTAATAAATGCACTCAGTTGAACTCTTCCTTAGTAATGCCACTTAATGACAGACAAAGCAGTGCAGTCTACTTTGCATTGTCACGGGAATTTGCATGTATTGACCCAGTGAAGCAGAAAACATGTAAATATGATTTTTTTTTTTTTTTTTATCCTAATCTTCCTCCAAGTCTGTTTTACTTTTCTGGAGATAAATATGTAACTTTACCAGTTCACAAATCTTAAGATTTTTTGGTGTTGTGGTTGCTGTTGCATTTTTTTTGCAGCACCATTATGCCATTTTATGCTTTACATTGTTTATAGATCTCTATTGTATGTTCCTCTGAGTTTTGTGCAGAACAAGAGTGAAATGAGTGTCCACCACAAATGCACAGAGCCTGGAAAGCCTGTGTTGACAGACAAATCTGATACCAGTGGGATACCTGTTATCTCTGACCTGGGTTTTAGCTGTTGTTGAACCAAATAACAGAGAAATCCTGACTACGTTGAACTTGCTTCATGGATTCACCTCAGATAAAGGCAGTTTTTAAAACATTTTAGTGTAACATAACTAGGGATGGGTATTGATAAGATTTTCACGATTTTGATTCCATTTTCGATTCTCTTATCGTTTCTTATTTTTAAAAAAAGGAGAACACTAAGGTCGATTAGCTTAGAACTTTGTTTTATATCTTCTCTTTGAACAAGATAGAAATTTAGGAGTAACATGGCCTTACAAACCCAACAGTGACATCTTAAGAGATCCACAGCCTACGGCTCTTCAATGGGGTGTCACAGGGTCCCCAGGAAAAAAAATTGTAAATGTAAAATAATAAAATAAATATTCTTCTGTAGCAATAACAAAGTATAACATAAATTATTCTGTAGCAATTACACAAGAATATCCAGTAATGTCACTGCCTACAATTAAACGCATTCACTTACCGAAAATCGGGGCATCTGCTGTGGCAAATGGGTGCAAGCCTTTGACCTGGCGCAGTCACTGCTCAGTGACATTCGTCTATCCTGGCCTGAAAGGAGACGCTAACGGTAGACTGCAGCGAGAACTGCCAGCCAGACTCTCTCTCATCATGGTCACCTAAATGCAGCGCACAGTAATGGCAGGTTTTGTAATAAGGCAGATCGGCGCTAACATAATATGCACTGTTAGCTGATTATTTACCTGCCCGCATTAACGGGAGAGGGCGCAAACGTTACCGCTGCTGCTGGGTTGAGATTCACGAGTCCTGAGTGGAATTAAAAACACGACATTCATTTAAGGTTATCGCGTGTTCTGTGAGCAAATGCTTTTGCATATTCGTAGTGTTTCCTCCCTTAAATGAAATATCTACTTTGCAAGTATTGCAAGTTGCCCTGTTGTCATCCGTTCTCGTAAAGTATAACCAAACTTTTGAGCGTTTGAGCCGCTTAGGTGCCCTGCCAGGTAAATGACGCTCCGCAACGTGGTGACATCTTTCGGGGTGACTGGAATCGATAAGGGAATCGTTTGCAAAAATGGCAAACAATTCCAAGGAATTGAAACAGTGGGAACCGGTTCTCAACAAGAACCGGGTTTCGATACCCATCCCTAAACATAACTGATTGAGTGGAGCCACTAAAGTATGTTGCGCAAGTTCTTACATTCAGTAAGCATGTGAAAGAAAATGGTATATTCTCTGCTCCTATTAACCAGAGGTTTGTTTTTATTATGAACCAAATATAAATTGACTAATGAATACTATAAGTTAATGTGGATTTAGAAATCTTTATTTAAAGTAAGTAAACTAGCTTTTCCTATTTATTTCGTTTGGGTGCAAGTGAACTGTCATCCACTGGTCTGATGGAAGGGTAAAGAAAAAATGTTAAGTTGGATGCTGCAGAACGATGCAAATGATACATTTATGAAAGGAAAATCATATAAAAAACAGCTTCAGGTCTGATTTTTGTCTCAGATTCTAATGACTGATTCCCTTTATTTTTATTTTTATGTTTTTTTTGCTAGAGTGACTAGCACTTTTAATGCAGTTGTTGAGCTTGTACTTTGGGAGACTTGGGATTTGTTTTTATGTGTTGGTGGTTCAAATAGTAAAAGTATTTTCCTCGTTGGCACAAGTCACCTGCATATATTGTCTTGTGTCAAGCAGTTCATTTTTACATTTGTGATGTGCGTGTTTACGTTCCTTATTTTGTCTCAAACATGTCAGCTAATAGCCTGCTAATTTTAGTGCCTGTTATTTTCCATAAATGGATAAAATAGGACTTGTGTTTTGTTAATGGTCAGTGTGCACAACTTGATGTTTAATGTCTAGTCAACTAGACATTCAAACGCTGCTGCCATTGCATTTTGGTGCCCAAAATACTAGTTGGTTAAACGTATTATTTTATTTATGACACCATTGTGGTTGCAGTTCACTTGGACATCTGTCCCTTGTTTCTGTCATTTATATGACTAGTAAATTAGTTACTAGGAACATTCTCGACTCCGACCCTTGCTTCTGGCTGGATGCTAAGTGGGGTGACAGTAAAAATCAAATTGAGCGTACAAGTGGCTGAAATGCATGCCGACACTTTTAGCCACCCAATTACAGTCTTCAAAAAGAAATGGCACACACTTATACCTGCTTTATGGACACTGCATTGGTTGTGCTGCACACCAACTCTTGTTACAACAGTTTCATCACAATTCATACTGACAAGCAACGCTTGCTGGATTTGCTACTTTATTTATGTATTTAGTTTTATCCAGATAGTCTCATCTTTTCAAACTGTTGCAGCATCTCCCTTTGTATAAACTGTGAATCTGAGCTCCTGCAATGATATATCACTGAAATGATGTTAAAGACCAAAACAACTGTATACTCTTGCCTGCAACCCGGGGTTGAATTGCTGTAGTTTTTTACATTGCTATCATTTGCATAGCTTGCAGCTGGGTAATCTTCATATGTTGTGCTGAACACAGAAACCCAAAGACCATCAGCCCAGTTTCTGTTTGGGTGGGGAGGCAAGATTAGGGTTTAACAAAGAGCCTCCCTTTGGGAAAGTGATCACTACCGAAAACATTTTAAGGACCAAAATTAGATTTATTTTACTGATAAGACTCATTATTGTTTGTAGCCTGGCTGGAGACACAGAGCTTTTGGAAATGATGCTTTGTGTGATATTTTCCACTGTTGTAAATACATTGAGCATGTTCTTGAATTTCATCGTATTTGTTGTGCATTCTAGGCTTTATGTGAACTGGCATGGGATTGGACTCAGAGCTGTGTGTTCCTTAGCCGTGAGAACAAAAAACCCCAGTATTTGAGTTTTGCTTTAATATAGCAGACCTGTGTTGGTGCTTTTTTTTTTTTTTTTTTTTTTTTTTTTTTTTTTTTTTGGCTCAGATGCTTTTAACTCTCACTACCCTATTACTTAATGACTGTTCTTAATTTCACAATTTGCATGCAGCTAAACTGAATGCATGATCATTATGCTTTGTCTGTACAGACAACATACAAAATCCTTCCTGGTTTTATATCTGACTGTACACAGATGTGACAGCGCATAAAAAGACGTTCGGTTTCTGTCTCAGGGGAGTCTCGTTCACGTCGAGCGCTCACTGCAGAGCTAGAAGAAGGTCAGAAATAAAAGCAGATTTGACCCCAGTTTAAAAAAAACAAAACAAAACAAAAAAACCCCAAAACAAAACGAAGTATCGGACAGAAAATGCGAAGCTGACACATGAGAAGTAGCAACTTGAATTATTTAGGCTGATGTTTTGGAGAGGTTGAAATGATGGCGGGTTGTTGCACGCAGTGAAAGCGAGAAGCATCATTAGTTAAATTAAAGAGGGTGTCATTATCATTAGATTATGACAGGAGTGTCATTTTGCTGATGTTTTTGGCAGTATTAAGTTGAAGAATGAAGAAAACTGGTGTTTTAAACGATATAGCCTCAAATAGTTTCATTTGTTTTTTTTGAGATAAATCAATATGAGCGAGTAAACTTTGTCCTCTTCCTTTGTTTTTATGGAGCTAAAATGTGTTTTCTCCTTTTTAAAGGAAAGCATATCAGTAGGTTATTGATTTATTTGCTGTAATTTACTTCAAGTCACGTGCTTCTTTTAGGCTGTCATGTCGCACATGCAAAATTCAAAGATCAGACAAATGCTTGCTTGGTTTGTTTTCAGTCTTTGTGTTTGTGTTCATTTTTCAGTACATATCTCTCCTTCTGCCTTGTTATAAATCAAGTCCCCCCTCCTTTTTTTTTTTTTTTGCATCAGTGCCCACCCTCAAACCTCAAACTCACTCACAGTTTAGATCAGAGTGAACTAAGATATGATGGAAACTAAATCCATCTAGAAGAAGTGAAAGTTGTAAAAGCTTTCTGAAGGTGAGGCTGTGGAAGGATCTTTGACTCTTCTTTGCAGATGCCTTTGTCTCCAAGGGTCTCTAATCCAGTCTTCTTACGGAAATGTTGTTAGATTATTGACTTCGGCTCTCTGTTTCTATCCCTGTGGCTTCCATGCAAATTGCTAGAGTTCAGTGGCGCCAGGGCCTCTCTTCACTCCCTGTTTGAACCCACAAACATCCCACAGCTCTGGGTCTACAAGGACTGGCAGTCGTCCTTGCAAGACAGATTTCACAATCAAAAATCCTCACTAGCATGGGCATAACACTCGGACAACACTGTCTTCCACTACCTTCATATCTTTTTGTATATGTTTTCGTTTTGAGTTGTATTTAATGTGAGAGGAAATCCGCTTTAACAAGACACAAATCACGCTAAATAATCTGTCACAAAATAATTAGGATTGCAATTTTTGCTTTAATGGAGCAGTTCTAGTCTGAATCGTACAGTATTATGTTGTGTATGTTGTGACGTATTGCATTCCTTAGAGTTTACAGTATCACATCACTCCATACATGTATGTGTGTGGGGTGCACATAAGTGGTCTGCAGGTGCGCATTCGCTGTCAAAATAAAAGACGCCCACCAGATAAGAAGTTGCAACGTGCGTTTGCGTACATATAAAAGGCACTGTTTTTGTCCGCTAGAGTGGGATTTTCACGGCATATTCTGCACCACATTTCTGTGTGTTCATCATTTGTTTGAAGCCAGCTCACCTCCTTTATTACATGGGCATTTTGTGTGTGCGTGTGCATTTGTATGTGTTGGAAGTCATTTTATCCAGCAAGAGGTGGACAGGAGCCATGGCATTTTGAGCCACCAGTCGCCAATTCCCTGAATTTGTCACCCTCACTGGTGTCTCTAAATTCCGAAATGGTACGGTTCCTCTTATAGTATTAAATTAAATTTTATTTAAAAAAAATTACAGGTTGACACACATAACTGGAATATGTCCTAATATTTGATTGAAGTAAATATTACTGTGTCTAGGGAGAATTATTAATTCATATTACGGTTTTAAGGATTTTTGTATTATGTTTTCTCTTAACACACATACTTACACTGTCACAAACAGAATAGAGAGGAAGTAGAAGTTAACAACGCTGAGGCTCCAAGATGAAAAGTACAGGAAAGAGATGCAAGACTGAGAAACTTTTAAAAGTACATCAACAGGAATTGAGGCAGTCAAGTCACATAAGAATTGATTTCTGAAACAAAACGCTCATAATCAGCTCCTGTTGGACCACAAGTGATGTTTTGGAACATGTAAACACATTTACTTCTGGTACCAACTGCAACGAATTTGCTCTTGTTCTGTGAAAATGTTTAGGTCTTAAAGTTTGAATAGGGAATTATGTCTACGTGATCTCTTCAAATGTGCCATATTTTTATTTTTATATTTAGCTCAAATAGAGAAGACTCTGCTTCAACCAGACAAAGGCTTTGAGTTCTTGGTTGATAAATAATTGGAATGGTCAGTAATCAAAATGGCTTCTTGTTCATTTCCTCTCTGATTTAAGTTGTAATGCTGATTATTTGACTGTTATGTTTATCTGCAACACAGACGGGAACCATTGAGGATTGATGATTTCTATCCTGCTTACATTTATTTCTCTGGATTTCCATGTTTGGCTTATCGCTTATCCGCCTGCCAGTAATGATTTTTTTTTTTTAACTAAACACTGTGATTGGAACTGCTTTCTCACACTACAACAGAAACAAATTACAATCTGGTTTCACAATTTGGTCACAACGAGGATTTAAAGGAAATCTTCTCCCGAGAAACTCGAATTTACAGCAGCTGTGGAGCATTAGGTTCACTGGGTTCGAGCTGGATGATATTAGAAAACCAGCTGAAGAAAAGTTTACCTGGTTGAATAAACACTGAATGCAGTACGCTTTCCAAGATTTCCAGAGTTGTGCAAAAATAATTGTAGAACAGCTGCTTTGATCCTCTTGAGTGGATAAAAGAAGGAAGGCATTGACCCGGTTTTTACACAGTAAAATCAGTATGCTTTTCTAGATGTACACTAAAAACTAGAGCTACAGAAACGAACAGGTCATCTCTTCACTGCCAAAAAACTATCATCAGGGTAACATGAGTGCAGATAATCAGTACTGAAGCAAAAGACTGATACCTGCAAAAATTTGTTTGTCCTAGCTGTATCAAGTTCCACACTGTAATTGCTAAGGGAGAGGCACTGAGGGCAGGAAAAACAATATACTGTTGTTGTTTCATTTATACAGAATTACTGACATTATTCTTTTTGTTTGTTTTTGTTCAGGCTCCTCGAAGATCTCCTTGACTGGAAGGCCAGTGAAACAATGGTTCAGCCTGCACAGAAATAACGGACACACTCCACTTTATGGGACTGCTATGGAACATTCTAAAGAAACACTACAGACTCTGTTTTCTTTTTTATTATAGTTTAGTATATTTATGACATTTTGTTTTTCTTTTTCTTTTTTTTTTAAGAAGCATTTGACGCTTCGCTCTTTAGCGACACATTCATGTGAGGAAAATCAGGCTTTCGGTGGATTATCGTGGCCTGTCGGACGCTAGCAGGACTACCTGTGAAAATCAGACCGCCGCAGGTTTGATAAGGGCTCACTGCTGTTTCCAGCAGCTGCAAACGGGTTGTGCCGCCCCTGAGCGCATTGTCACAGCTGCATTGGGAGATGTTCCAGTTCAGCAAGTACCCCATGGACATTTTAGAAATGCTAAGTGGACACCAAGCCCACCAGTTCAAAGGCCTTGGATTAGAACGACAACTGAGCCACCAACAGCAAGTGCAGCTGCAGCACCAGCAGCAGCTGCAACAACAACACCAACCCTGTGGTGACACATCTGGAAGCCTCTTGTCGGGCCTCGGCCTTGGGTCCCTCCAAACCTCACGGAGCAATGCTTTCGCAGACTCCTCATCGTTGTTTGCCAAAATGAGTGCTCCTCCTCCATCCATCTCCCACCAGAGCCAGTCGTCCACGTCGTCTCACAGCTCCAGGAAGTCGAGTAAGATGAGCAGCAGTAGCAGTAGCAGCAGCAGTGGCAGCGGGAGCTCCTCGTCGGGGTATCCCCAGTTTCTGCGGCCTTTTCACCCTGCTGAGGCGGCGCTGGCTCAGGAGCAGCTCCACTCTGGGATGGGACGTTTCGACTTTGGTGGGAGCAGCAGTGGAGGAAGCGCAGGAGTCATTGGGGGCGTTGTCACACCTGCACCCCCGCCTCCCCCGCTCCATCCAGGTCTCTCTGTGCCCCAGCCCGCCTCTGGCCCTTCTTCCTCCTCACCCTCACCCTCCACCTCTGCTTCCGGCTCCAACAACCCCTCTGGTAGCACTGCGGTCCCCTTAGTTGGCCAGTCCGATCCTCGCAGTCTCCACCAGCAGTTCAGCTGCATGCTTGCTGCTAACCAGTACTTCCTGTCTGGCGTTCCCACTAGCAGCAGCCTAGAGCAGTTCCTCGTCCAGCAGGGCACTCACAACCACCTAGGTTTGGGCCTTGGGCAAGGCGCCTCAGAGTCAAACTCAGCACTGGCTGCTCCTCCTGCACTCCACTCCTCCCACAGCCACACAGCTCCACAGCCTCAGCAGCAACAGCAGCAACTCACCCCACACGCCTTATCTCATCCACACAGCCACACTCACCACCCGCACCCTCTCCACCCAGCCCCGCAGCCGGCCCCACTGGGCGGTTTTGATTTCCAAGGCATTCCTGTCCTCTCCTCTAACCAGATAGCATCGCTAATGCAGCAAGAGGCTGGCCTCCCCCTCCCGCTGCCCCTGCACCTGTCCCTCTCTAAAGATGATGGAGCAAAGTCCGTAGACAGCTCGTCTACGTCAGTATCGAGTGGGGGTAGCAGGAGAAAGAAGGCAATGGCGGGTTATCTGCCCCAGAGGAAAACGGACAGTAGCAGCCACAGTCACAGCAGCAGTAGTGTTAGCAACTGCCACAACAGCAGCTCGAGTGGGCACAGTCAGAGCTCCTCATCGGGCCTCGTAGGAGGAGGAGGGTCTGGGGGCGTCAGGCTAAGTGGCATCGGAAGTGAACCGCAGCATTCCTCTCTCCTCTCACCGTCCCCGCAGCAGCAACAGTCATCCTCCACTGTGTCCTCCTCCTCATCTGTTCCCACCTCCTCAAATTCCACCTCTGTGCTCGTTGCCAACGGAAACCAACAGCTGTCCAAATCCCAAGAAAATCATAACAGCATCTCATCAGGCCAGACAGAACCAGAACCCCTTTACCACTGCGGTGAGTGTGGTAAAACCTTCACCCACCTTTCGAGCCTACGAAGGCATCTCCGCAGCCATGGGTTGACGCCAGAAAGCCAAAGCAGGAAGTCGGACTGTAACTCTCCCAGCCCAGAGAGGATATTCTGCTGCGGCGAGTGTGGGAAGAGATTTAAAAAGAGAGGTCACCTCATCCAGCACAGTGTCACCCACTCAGAAAACCGGCCTTTTGTCTGCAGCATCTGCCAAAAGTCCTTCAACCGTCGAGAGTCACTTACGAGACACGAGAAGATCCACGACGAGAAACCTTTCCGCTGCCCGGCGTGTGGGCGTTGTTTCCGTGAGAGCACCTCTCTCCTGAACCATGCCGCTTCAGGTGCTTGTGGCAAACCTCCACGCAGTTCAAAAAACAGGGCCAGCAGTGCAGGGAGTGCATCATCCAACCCTAGCAGTAAAATGGAAAGTAGAAGTGACGGCGTAGGGATTTCAAGTGATGGGGCAGCGATGGCCAGTGACAAATATGCAACAGATTATTCCAGAAATCGCTACCAGAGCCAGTCGTCCTACAACAGCAGCGGTGTCGACGACTACAGACGATCCCAGCCTTCATCTCTGTATCCCTCAGAAAGCACATTAGCCAATGAAATGACCAGCCAGACCCTCCGCAAGGCCCCTTTAGCCCCAACTCTTCACCCCCACCCACAAAGTCAGCAACATCACCACCACCATCAACAGCAACAACAGCCGCACCTTCCACTCTCTTCCCTATTGGATGATTCAGAAGATGAGGTCACCAGCAGTGCAATGTCAGCCATCGCTGCTGCAGCCGCCGCCTCGTGCGATATAAACACAGAAAGCCGGGAAGGAGAGAGGAGGGATATCATTGGAGGCCTATTGGGGGGGTTGGGGTTTGGTAACCTAGGTGGACCATCATCCACCTCCACCCTGAATGGTTCCACCATGCCACTGACCCACCCCAGCCAGCCACACACAAAGCCCAGGAGGCCACGGAAGCCCAGAGAGAAAAGGGATCCCAACACCATCGTCAGGAGGAGGAGGAGCCCAGCACCGCCAGGTGACGGATCAGAAAGGCCGTACGGATGTCAGATATGTGGCAAACGCTTTAGGAGGGCAGAGACTCTGAGGCGCCACAACCGTGTCCACACAGGGGAAAAGCCTCACGCGTGTGACGTCTGTGGCAAGATGTTCCGCGAGCCTTTCCACCTCACCAAGCATCTGACTGTACACTCGGGTCAAAAGAACTACAAGTGCAATCTGTGCGGGAAGATGTTCGCCTACGCTCAGAGCCTCGTGAGACACGGGAAGCTGCACAGAAGAGGAGAAATCGACAACCAGGGGAGGAGGATAAAAGGTGCTGCTGCCGCCATCAGCCAAGTTGCCAACACGGGGAACTCTGACTTCTTCTCCTCCTGCTCTCAAGGAGAAAAGTCTCCAACGTCTGGCACACCATCACAGAGGCTTTACACCTGCACCGTTTGCTGGAAATCCTTCCGTCACTATTTCCACCTGACGGCACATCAGCAGACTGTCCATGGCGGCAGGGTGGGGCTGGAGAAGTCCTTTCGCTGTGAAGTGTGTGGCAAAGCCTTTGCTTATTCTAACAGCTTAGTGCGGCACAAGCTGTCTCAGCATGGCATTGACCGCAACGGTCAGCGCGTGAATCAGAACCAGCCCTCTGGATACTCCCCGCTCTTCTACGATTCTAATTCAGCTCCCAACTACGCTGCTTCCTCCCACTTGCCACAGGGGACATCCGGACAGCAACCACAACAACAACAACAACAACAACCACCGCCACCACCACCACCACCTCCTCCTCCTCCGCCGCCCCCGCCACAACAGCAACAGCAGCAGCAGCAGCAGCAACAACAACAGCAACACCCGCACCCTTTTTACTACCGCCCAAAAAACTACCAAAAGCGTCATGGGCAGACAAGAAAGCACCGGAAGAAAAAACGGCGAGTAGTGATCCATAGCATCATGAGGGACGGAAAGCTGGTGGGTGTTCCCCTGAGTAAAGACACGCGCAGGAAGCTGATGATTCTGAGAAAGAAGAGGGGCAGACTACAGGCTCAGCTCAACAAAAAAAAGCTCTTGGCACAGTTGAGGATAAAGGGCAGTGTAATGAAGGTGAAGTCATGGTGCGGTGGCGCCGTCAGGGTCACGGGGCTCACATCGATGGACGTCCCCATCAAACGCTTCCCCTGCCCCATCTGCCCAAGCACCATGTATGCCAAGCAGGGTTCTCTGCTGGTCCATCACGCCATTAGGCACCCACCTAGGAACTCAGGCCGCCACGCCCGTCTGCGGTGCCAGGTGTGTGGGAGGCGCACCAGTTCGTTATACAAAGCCTTGAAACACAGGGGCCAGCATCTTAAACAAGCTGCATTCCAATGCCACAAATGCCGACACCGTTTCTGGAACCCGCGGCTACTCGCCCGCCACAAGTTCTCTTGCCGGGCGGCGACCGCCAGCAGTGGGGGTGGGAGCTGGGGACTGATGAGATCTCCATCGTCAGATGATGAACATTCACCAGTCCAACTGCCAGTCCCAGGTCTGGTCCAGCCTGAGAGATCAACGGTTCTGACTGACTACAGTCAGTAAACAGATTTTTTTTTTAGATTAGATTGTTTTTGATGTTTATTTTTTTTAAATAATCCAAGAAGCAAGCAAGAGCTAGCAAGTTTTTAACAAAAAAGAAAAAAAAAGGTGGAAGTATGGGGTTTAGTGTAACTACAGTAATAACCTCGAGCCTTCCTCCTGTGTACAATCCTAACTTACCACAGCAACGGTGGTCGATAAATTAAAGTGGACTTCAAAAGGCCCAAAATCAGAACCACCATCACAGGCTGTTTCCTCTTCCCCAAAGGTGAAGGAACTCAAGACCACATGACTTTAGTAGCATCTGTTATTAAAAACAGATTCGGCTTCCTGTCCATCATGTTTCTGTTTTTTTGTTTTAAATCCCCGGTCAGCAGTGTTTGGGCATAAATGTGGATTGGATGCCTTTTGTAGAGGGGGATGTATCTCGAGTAGTAGGGATGCACCGATATTAAACAATTTGACCAAAAGAAATGCAGATTTATACCTACATATTTTAGTGTTTATTTTTATTTATTACACAGCTCAACTATGAAACAAAAGTTGATTTTTTTTTTTTTTTTTTTTTTTTTTTTTTCCCCCTCTGTAATTATGTTCTGCCAGGTTTGACCACCAGTGGAGGTATGGGTGGTTTGTAATGAGTTGCCAGGTTACACGGACTCACTGCACCATCTTGCGGCGATAGAGGAAAGTACAGCCATGGCGTAGTTCATCTTCAGTTTGTCTTTTTTTTTTTAAAAAAGCGGCTTTTAGATATAAAATCACTTTTTTATTTATTACATTTTGAAAAGTTTCAAATTGTTTTTCCAACAGAGATTTGGATAAAGTTCTGTTAAAGTCTTCTGTTTTTCATCACACTATTTTTTTGAACACAGCCAGCACAAAAGTAACGCAACACGACACACAAATATCAGTAAATGCCTTCTTGTGTACTGATATCCCTCCAAATATCGGTGCATCTCTATTTTTTTATTTGTAGTTTGCGTTCACATTATTCACCAGTAAACAGTAGCGTCTCTGTCTCTTGGTCTGTTTATTTGTTACCCCCGTGGAAGAACTCTTTTTATACTGAGATGAAATTTGCCCTCAAGATAAATTTATCTTTAATGGAAAAAAGAAATCCTGACGTAAAACTATTTAGTCATTTTTAATGAGCTTCTTAGGACAATAAAGGTTTTGTTTGTCTAAAGAAACTGAAGGGAGACAGTTGGGACAAACAAAGTGTTGATCTTGTTTTTAATGTACACTACTTTGTTTTTGAAGAAGCGTGAACAGAGAGCGAGAACAGGAGCTGTTAATGTGTTCAGGATTTGAAAAGGAAGAAGAGAAATAACCGGAGTGTACTGTACAATTCGTATTATATTTTATTATATATTGATTATTTGCTGTTTTTTACACCGAGTATCATTTCTTTTATCATTGTTGCTAATGTTTGGGTGGGAGGGAACGAGTCAGGGACTGTCTTTGTAAAACAGCGGGATGAGTATATGTATCGATGTGATATCCTCCCCCCTCCTCCTTGAGCCCCCTTTTACCTACTCCCTCATTGCCACACTTGATGCCCCATTTTTGTAACAGAAGCGTGTACACATAGTTCATTACTTAGGTCCTGTCCAGATGTGCGTTTTCTTTTACCTGTAAAACTAAAACATGTAATATTATTACTAAATTACTATCCTTTTCATTGCCTAAAAGTGAGTTGTTGAAAACCCTCAAATCGAATAAAAAAAATCTGAAACATTGATTGTTGTCTTAAATCTTCTGTTTCATACACTCATCTCTTTTAGTTAAGTGAAATGTTATAGGATGTATATTTTAAATGTTCCTGAAATGTTGGTTAATTTGATAGTAAATGGAGCATAAAGGAAAGTGCATCATTTTACATGCTTAACTGATCTCCCTTACATCAGCGGTCCCCAACCTTTTTTGCGCCATGGACCAGTTTGTGCCCGACAATATTTTCACGGACCGGCCTTTAAGATGTCGCGGATAAATACAACAAAATAAAACTAGTACCGGTACCGGAAAAAAGAAGATTTATTCATAACGCGTGAAAAGACCCAGGAAAACCGAGTTGACGAAAAAAAACGATAACAAAGTAACGCTAAAAACCGCTAAAAACCCTGAAAACCATATATTTCACACCCGAGTCTCAACTCTCTCGGCCCGGTACCAAATGACTCACGGACCAGTACCGGTCCGTGGCCCGGGGGTTGGGGACCGCTGCCTTACATGACAACATTGTACTGAGAAAACTGAGCTTTCAACATCTTTCAACAATTTTACCTGCAGTTGAATCCAAATGAATCCAGGAAAGCAATTTGGAATGTTTGAGAAATGTAGATAGCATCGAGGAAACCGTAAATTACATGAGAAATTAAATTAAAAGGACATTCATTGTCATGGTTTCTCCCAAACCATGACAATGGTGTTTTAGTTAGTCACCTCTTTGAACCACGAAGTCCACAACTGAAAACATACTCTGCAGCCACTTTATTAGTTGCACTGTTACTGTAGTGGGCTGGACCCTTGTTTTGCCTTCAGAACTGCCTTAATTCTTCATGGCATAGATTTATCAAGGAAACATTCAAGAGATTTTTGTCCAGTGTAACATGATAGCATCACACAGCTGCTGCAGATTTGTCAGCTGCACATCTACAATGAGAATTTGCTGTTCCACTACATCCCAAAGGTACTGCTGGATTGAGATCTAGTAACTATGGTTGTTCAAGAAACAGATTATTTAAGCTTTGTGGTATGGCATTTTATCTTAAATTACACTTCATATGTGCAATAGTGAAATTACACAACTGAAAGTGAATATATCTAAAATAACTTTCCTCTTCTTTCTTCTTTTAGAGTAATAGTCCACAACTTAAAACATGCTGTTAAAGTTTGTTTTTCCAGCAGTAAATATGTCACAGCTGCCATTAAACTTCTCAGATATAACCCTAACCCCACGGTCAAGGTCCAGCATAGGACTTAAATGGGCATCCATCATGTTTCTCGCACAAAGAAAAAAGAAAAAAAACTTCCCGCTCTCAAATTCTCTTCACGTCACAAAATCTTAGAATTATTTATTAGGTGCAAACCCTTAAAAAACACGAGTGGGAAGTGGGGTGTTTTTTATAGGTTGTTGCAATACCAACAACCAGTCACTAGATGGCAGCATTTAAATATCCTTTAAAACATGGCTGAGTCCCAAGTGTTGGAGGAAGGGATGAGGGGAAAATAATTTCGATTCGAAACGCCTCGTGAAACTCAGATCACACATTAGTGGAGTCAAGCTGTTGTTTCACACTTTTTGCTGATCCGTGCCAGCGTGCATGCACTCAGCTCCTCTGTGTGTGTGTGTGTGTGTGTGTGTGTGAGGCAGATTATTTTGGCTTCTTACTATTCACACATTCCTGTCATGTATGTGTAACATCACTATGTCATCATAACATAAGATGTGTAGGAGCTTCCAGGAACCATGAATGACAGCAGCAGAAGTCACGTTTTAAAGCAGTTGCTTCTTTCGTTCATTTACAGGATGTTGTAATAATGACTTCTGCTAGTTTGGTTTGCAATGAAAGCGCATGGCTAACATTTAAACAGAAATGACTTTGTTTTAGAAGACAAAATAAATTACACCAGTATTTTGAGATATGTTTCACATCAAAAAGAGCTCTTTACTAGCAATAATAGTATTATTATAGCCTGCTTTTTATGTAGTTTATTATAGTGGTTTAATGCTTGCCAAAACACTTGGGTTCTTTTTTAAAGGCCAAAATCACACATGCGAATTTTTCAATTGTTACGTGTCTGCTGAATTGACTTTCGCCTGGATAAATAAAGAAGATGATAATAAATTGTTTTTGTTTTTTTCACACCAAAGACAGGAAGCCAAGCTGGAGGTGGTATCTTAAGTGGAGTTAAGAACAAGTTAGATTTAGAGGTTTGGAGACAAAGTTAGTGAAGTGAGCCTGAGATGGTTTGGACATGTGCAGAGGAGAGATAGTGGAAATACTGGACAACAAGATAGAGGTGAAGATAGGTGTTGAAGATAGAGCAGCAAGGCAGGAGAAAAAGAGAAAGACTGCAGAGGAGGTTCATGGATCTAGTGAAGGAGGACATGCAGATGGGCTGGTGTGACAGAGGAGAACTATAGGGGTGGGGTGAGATGGAGACAGATGATCAAAGAAGAGGAAAAATAAAGAATTTCATACAGACTATGGTATGAAATCCACTGATGTAGATTTAGAACTCAACTTTCTCTGTCTGGTAACATAGGAAAAGAGTTCAAACATGTAACTAAAGAGCATACAAAACAAAACACTCAAAATATGACAGAAATATTAATAATTAATAATCAGCAAAAATACTTAATTGTAGTAAAAAATTCACTGAAATTCTAAAAAATGTTTTTAAAATGTAAACAATAAAGAGCTTTTGGGTCATTTATTGTTTATTTGCTGTTTATCAATTTTATTAACGTTGTCTTTGTTTTATGAAGTCGTTGCTGTATTTTTTGTTTACTTTGCCTTAGTTTGACTGTGCCTTCGGAACATTTACGATGAAAAGGTAAATATGATCTTTAATGGATCCTTCAGAAGTGAAACATAAACACCCCCCTCCTTCCCTCCAACCGTGCTCTCACGCGGCCATGGCATGGGGAAATCTGTGGGCGGAGACTGTGACCTATTTTTAGCCAATAGAGCGCTGAGAGCCGCAGCGAGTGACCTAGATTCAGCCAATCGCAGCGCTGCACAGTCGCCGGTAGGCAACAGTCGGCGCGTGCCGGGTCCATGTGCTTGTTGTTGAGAGCGCGAGTCAGATAGGGACATCCAACAGGGAGAAAACAGACGAGGCGCCGCTCCTCGGGTGGTTTTATCAGATTTGAGACACTTTAATGACTTTTATGCTATTATTTTGAAGCCTCGCAGCAAACAGTTTATGTATGAGTTAAAACATACTCACAATATTCAAGGAAACAGTTATAAATGAGTGGCTTCAGTATAATAGGGCGGCCCTTTCTTTAAGTGTCTCTTTTGTTAAAAAGAATAGCGTGTATGTTTTTAGTGTGGAGTAAATGGTAAGAGCGTTTGTGTTTGTTCGCGTTTGAACTCGGGGTAAAAGTAATCGTATTTTCCCTTATTGCTCAGATAAGGAAGAGGTGGAAAAGGTAAACATCCTGACGTTTCAGGAGCTGCATCTCATTTTAGTACACACACACGCGGCGGGCTCTGCTTTCGCTGTTTAAGTGACAGCGTGAGAGAAGAGGGGCGGGGCGAGGCGTGTTCACGGGCCATCCAGGAATTATCTCATGCGGCCGCTATTGGCTGAAACTTCATGGAGGCGTCACATTTTAGTGTCAATGTGTGTTGCATTCACGGGAAGCGGTAGCGTTTTAGTAATTTAGTAATTTTACATTTATATATATATGTATTTAAAAAATATATTTTTATAACATTATTTTCTTATTCTTTTTATTAAATAAATGTAATTTTTGCTTACTTTTTAATAACATTTACCATATTTTTATCTGGTGTTTTCATACTTTTATGAACTTTAATATATTTTCTTCCATAACAGTTTATTTTAAATTATACTTTCTAGCTGCCACTGTTTTAGCTTCTGTTTTATTTTATGCATTTACATTGTTAGGCTCTTATGTTTTATGTTTAAACTTAATTGTTTTGCGTTTTTCCCTTTTTTTGGTTTATTTTGTTCAACTTGAATTTAGCATGTATTGTAAGCTGATAACAAAATGATAAAATTTGAGCTGCATGCTTGCTTTTTAACATTTTTAACATTGTGTGATCGTTTAATCAGAAACATTTTCAACATTTCTTAATTAGTAACCACGTTAACTGTCAGTCATAGACATTCATTTAATTTGTTGACTGCAGTCCCTGGTCAATAGTTTTGGGTTTGTGAACGACCAGAAGGACCTCTATTGTACATGGGGATGTCAACATCGGGTACAGGACTTATTTTTTGTCATGAGATTAAACATTTTGTTCAATTTCCCTGAAAAAAAGAAAGGAGAAAGAGCAAAATAATTTGAAGTTCACATTTACCAAATTTTAAACTAGTCATAAATGCAGCGCTGAGACTGAGTACACGGGAAGGAGAGGCGTGGTCAATTGGGCTGTGTGGGCGTGGCCGCTGTATGCAAACGATCCACGCCCCCAAGCGCCTTTCCCCCGTGAGCGGTGACGTCACACGAGCGGCCCGTGTTGGTTCCAGCTGACTGGCAGAGAGGGAGAGAGAGTGAGAGAGAGGAAAATAAGAGCCATCAGCCCCATCTATCCGTCTCTCATACTACTGGATATTATTATTTTTCCGGGGGATCTCTTTATTTCCGTCATCTTGTCATTTTTTCGCCCCTCTTTTTGTTCTTCGCTCTTTTCTGTCTTGGAGACTTCTTACCGCCGCGACTCGACTGTACTCCGCTGTTTCTACTGCCTTTATTTCTGCTCTCTTAATATTGTTTATAGCTCCCTCCGGACTCACCGAGCGATCGACCGACCAACTAACCGACTGACAGCTACTCCTGGAGGATGAATTAGAGTCGGTCAACATGGTGCCATTTTGGATATAAATCCTCCCTCTTCTTTTCTTTTTTGTTTCCTTTTTTTTTCTTTCGCACATTTTCTTGCATGGGACTGGCGACTATCAGGTGGACACCCTGAGCGCACACGCGTCACCTGTCCGCGCACCTTTTGACGGCGCGCCCGTCAATTAGCATCACTAAGTGGATTATTTTGATCTTACGGTCTCTTGCAGGTTGCCCCACTCCACTTCCTCCTCCCCTCACCTCCCCCCTTCCTCCTCCTCCTCCTCTTATTCCCCCCGAGAAGTTATGTCAAGGCCTCTCACCCAGCTTCTACCGCCGGATCTCCCTGCCGGGGCCACCAGCCCCCAGTTTGGGGCCAGCAACCCGGCTGGAAGTGGCCCCCAAGGTGGACACCTGACCTCTATGACCAACCTGAAGTCTCTGCTTCAGGTGCCAATCAAGGCAGACCAGAGAGGCCCCAAGGACTGTTGCGAGATGAAAGGTGAGTGTGCGCACGTGTACACTTTTGCGCGCGTGTGAGCAAGGGATCCAATAGGAACGAACTTCTTAAAGGGCCACTAAGGAAATACCTCAGCCATACAAAGGCACATTTCATTGTATTGTAAGCGCAGTATAGGTCTGTATTATGTCTGTGTGATGCATTTTAATGTAGGAAATGTCCACATTAAGTGCACAAAAGGAGAGTAAAGATAAACTTTATTTACAAAGCTTTTCGCACACATTTGCAAAATGTATCTGTAAATTTGTGATTAAGGACTTATTGGGCCACGTTTTCAATGCTTTTACTCAACTGAAAAAGCCAGATTTGGTCTTTGTTCCCCACCTTTTTATATGTGGAAAAATGGCTGCTTGATTTTAAGCTGATTATAGTAGGGTTTTTGACATACCAGCTGCTGTCATGAGGATTAAAACAAAGAAGAAGATAATTAAGAGATATTGAAAGAAATAAAGGGCTGCAGGTCTGATTTAAAAAACAAACAATAAACAGTAGCTTATATTCTTGCAGAAATATCACAGGGATTATTCATGAGTGTGTGAATGTGTTTGTGTGCATGTGACTGAGTGGGTAGGTGTGATTGTAAAAAACAGAGGAGGCCCTGCTTATCCAACACACACTCACATGGACATTGTTTTCTTTGCAAGCCTTCCTCCTTCTGGCCTGCTGCATTTTTATATTAAATGCTTCCCTTTTGCATTTGGTGGTGGTGAAGTGAAATGATCTAGAAGAGGAGGAGGAGGAAGAGGAGGAGGGAAGAAGAGGGTGTAAAAAAAGAAACACAATCTGGAGTGGATGCCATCAAAAATCCAGCCAAAGCAGCAGAAGCAGCAGTCGTTTGGTTTGTTTAAATAAAGGTTACTGAGTGGGATTGAATTATTTCCCATCCTCCAGCTGCCACAACAAATATTAACCAGCCTGCCTCTCCTTCCTCTCTCTTGCTGTGGGGATATTATAACTCCCAGTCAGCTGCTGTCACACGCATACGCACACGTTTTGGCTTGTGAGGCAGCGATTTGCATTGATTCTCTTCTGCTAAGTACCAGTAAATTAAGTCAAACCTCAATTAAAACACATTTATTTAACATGAAGCGATAAAAAACGTGTCCCCACAAGAACAGAAGGTTGTCAAGAGTCAGTGCCTCATGAGTACAGATACAACTGAACACACACATTCATGGGGGGGGGGCAAAGGAATGGCACTGTCCAGTGGCTCCCTGCATGTTGTTGGCCCCTGGTGGCTCTTTGGTGCCACTGCAGCTCCTTTCTGTGGAGCAGGAGGAGGAGGAGGAGGAGATGATGGTGAACACAGTTGACAGTCTCTCCATGGAGTCAGAAAGCAGCTCAGTACAGTATCCTCCTAATGAGAGGAGATGCATTCAGGGGCATAAAGAAGATGTTTTTGCCCCTGATTTTAGCTGCCGTTCCCCTTCCACAATGCAGCCCTTCGCCTTGCTGCTGTGTTTTTTTCCCCCCTGGCTAGCTTTGTTTGACGCCTTCACAAACACCCACTCTATCTAGCACATCTCCCTCCCTCTCTCTCTCTCTCTCTCTCTGTATCGCACGTCTTTGAGTTTTCCCTCTCACACTTTCCTGTCTTGCTCTCTTCTCGTCTTCCACTTGCTTCACAGCAGCGGTCCCTCTGCTGATTTACATTTTCTCAGGATTTGTCTCCCTTCCTCTCTGTCTTCATCTTTTACTCTCATCACCCAGACTTATTTTTTTTCCAAATCCATTTATTTGCATCTCTCTCCTCTTCCTCCCCTTGTAAATCTCTCTCTCTCTCTCTTCTTTTTGCACATCTCGCTCATATTTGCATGGATCATCTCTTCTTCCAAGCCTCCACTGCCACATTTCCTCTCCTCTCTGCTGTGCTGCGGGTCAGTTCGCAGTCTGTCAGATTTTAATGACTTGTCCACTTGAGTTCAAAGTGTCACTTTGATTAAGCTGTGTCACTTCCACTTATTCCTCCCATCCATTCGCCCTCTGGTTCCTCCTCACGCTGCTTTACAGAAAAGGGATTTCCCCATGTCTTTTAATGACTTTGCCCTCTGTTGCTTTTAGATTATCTTTTCATTTTCCTTTGCACTTGAATTACTTCACTTAAGCTCCTGTGATATCTTAGAAGTGTCTGCTCGACACTGCGGATAGTTTGACTCAGCTGAAATGAGTATATACTTGAGAGTATACCATGTTTATTTTAACGCAAGAAAAAGCTGCTGCTACCACCTTTATGTGTCTTTGTTATGCTTTCATGTGCTAGATACTGTCTGTCACAAAGCACTGATAGTCACTGCAAACCTTAAAGCTTATGCATCGTTGCATGTTGTATGTTGTATGCTCAGGTTGGATGGACTGCTTTGTCCTTTGATAGACTCAACCCCTTGTATTTCTTATTAGGAAGCTCTCGGCCTGCTCCAATCTCACTTACTGACCTACATCTGTCACAAAAGCATAAGAAGAATTTGATCCCAAGATTTTTTTTTCATTTGTCTGTCCCTAAAGCTTGGATTAGATTTGGAAAAAGGACCTTCCAATTTGCTTCTCCCTCGGCCTTGGATCAGTTGCAAAATCAACTAACTCTAAAGGAGCTGTTCTTCCTGGAAAAATTTAAGGTCACTTTAAGTGACCTGGAGGCAGTTAGGCTGGGTTCTCATTTATTTTGAATGACATTATGTACTGCCAAATAGAATTGTGAGTCCTTTCCTTCATGTTGGTCGCCCTGAAAAGTTGAGAAAAGTTCAACTTTGCAGTTACCAACACCACTGCTACCAATCACATCATCCATCCATTTATCTCATTTTCTTAACTGCTTATCCAATTCAGGGTTGTGCTGGCATGCTGTCACAGGGCGTGAGGCAGGGTACACTGTGGACAAGTCACCAGACTATCACAGGGCTAACACACACAGACCAGTCAAATCAGGTCAAGTAAATATACCGAGAGAGTGAGGTGGCTGCTTTTGCAGTTTGGCATCAGCACATCGGAGAAATCGATCATTGTGGTGAATAATCAGCCCGCTCTCTACGAGCAAATTTCACAACAGGCAGGCCGATCACAACTTACTTAGCTTGCCTTGTGATTGGTTGTTGTTGCTATGGTGATTGCACCACCAAACGTAAGGAATGGCCATACATCAGGCTGCAAATGTTTCACCTGAATGTTGTTTCTGGGATACTGCACTTATTTATTTGTCTTCTTCTTCTTACATTTGCATCTCATTTACCTCTTTTTTTGCTCTTTTTATTTTAAAATCATGAACATTAGCTTTGAAGCATCTTAAACTGCTAGCACAGAGCCAAACAGTCTCCACAAAGCAAAGATTGTGAGTTTTGTGCTGTGGTTGTAGCTAAACTTACTACACTGGCAGCCAGATGATTAAGATACTGCCAGAGACAGATTATTTTCTACTCCTCCCACCTTCTGAGTACCTATCTGTCCATCCACTGCTGTAATCTCTCACGTCTTTATATACTTTAATCCGTTTAAATATAAGTTTCCAGCCTCACCAATACTCTCCCCAGCCTCTCACTTTTCTTCACAACTCACAGTCTGTCTCTGTGCCATTCCAGCCCTGTTAAATATGCTCTTTTAGTGCTGTTTTATGGGGCTTTATTCTTCAGCGTGCCACTTTTTCAATATGAGCTTTTGGCAATGTAATCCTTTAGAACAATATAACCAAAGGAGCAGAGTACAAAGCTATCATTGTCTGTATTTCCATGAAGTGCTTCCCTTTATTTCCTTTTCTTTTAACAATCCCTTTTTTTTCTGGTGATGGTTTATTGATGGCTGATCTTTCCATCGGACTTTCACGATGAGGTCAGAGTGCAAGGTCGCTCAATTTATTTATAGGTGCCTTTTAATGATTGTGGCTAAGTACTTTATAGGGTGATAAGGACACGTGTGCCAGGCAGTGGCACAAGCCTTTGTTGGCTCTTTGTTGGCTTGTGTGGCTTCTCTTTTTAAAAGTAATGCTTTGTGAAGCGAAAGTCATGTCAGCCTGATCCTCTTTGAGCCCCAGTGAGCTGAATTGCAGAAGAAACCAACATCAGGCTGTATGTCGATCAGATGTTACTTCAAATTCTCAAAGTATTCTTTTGAAATAAGCATGAAGCCATTGCTTTGTAGCTGACGGTAGGTCACCAGTGGTGTAGGTGACACTATCATGTGTTTTTCAGCCAGTCATATCAACTTTATCTTTCGCTCCCAGAGATTGACATTCAGTGATACATCCATGCTAGTTTCTTCCTGTGTGGACACTCCTTAATACTGCCTGTATCCATGTTAAACTGTTTAGGATGCAGTGTTCAGTTCAGGATAAGCGATTCTTATCTTAAAGAAACCATTCTGATGTTTCCTCAGAAGCTGCCAGCTGGAGCACGTGACATTGTTGCTCTGAACTGGATGATACCACTGATGGTAGAGAGAGACGGGAGGGTGACGGTGCTAAATAAAGAAAAAGTCTTTAAATCAGGAAACTGTGGGTGGTGTCTCGTTGGGGAGTTTTGCATTTTGCACTGTTTTGGTTGGTTTTCTGTTTACTTTTGCTGCCACTTGTGTTTGATTAACCTCTTAACATCCATTCGATCACCAGTGACTTGGTTAGGATTACGTTCAGGCTCCCAGGTCCATCTATATGGATTTGTTTTTACCTCTTTCACCTCTCAGATGGAAATCATATAAAGACGTTTAAATGTATGGAAGATAATGTTGTCTAGTTTCAGAAATTAGGTTTTAAAAACACGTAGCTGACGTACAGCCTAACCCTACCCCTCAGTGGTTTGTCAGTGATACAGTGGCTGGCAGGAGGTTGACCTCGATCGTGTTTTGTGTTCTGGGAAGTTTCCTGGGTTTTGTTTGGAGACTTTTTGTAGTTCTATTGACCAGACATATTTGAGCAGGCTTTGGTTGTATGCATTTAAAAGGTCTATGTGGCGAACAAAAGAGGGCTGGTAATTACTGAATTGCATTGAATAACCAATGAATGATGACGATTCAGTGTTTTTCAAAAGATTCATCTGCATTCACAAACAATGACTGGCAGATGGAAATAGAAGATGTGGCCTGGACATCTGCTAGCAACAGTGGAAATCCAGAAAATCTGTCAGTTTCCCCCCAGAGGAAAAACCAGTAGTTTCCCAGATTCTTGTTTGCGTACATTAAGGAACCGAAAGCAGTGTTTTAGGTTATGAACCTTCACAGCTGCGCTACTAAAAAATGATGCTTAGGGGTCCTGGCTCTATTGCCATTGCTGAGTCATCATGGGAGCAACACCAAAGGAAAGCTTGTTCGTATCTGTAAGACAACAGTTGCGTCTGCAAAACAGCACATGCCAAAGATAGGTTTTTAGGATATATATATAGAATCCTTTGTGGTATAGATTCCACCAAAGGAATGCAATTAAACTCCATAAATATGTGGATGAGAACTTCAGGGTTTTGTAGTTCGAGCCATTTTTGAAAGAAAACACTGAAAATGTTTGTTGTCTGATGCTTACACTGAACGAATATTAGTTATCGACACAAATGCTTTAAAAAGGAGGATGAATGAGTATGATTGCATACTTTAGTCAGAGCAGACGAAACAACAGAACTAATGTTAGCAGCTTAATGGAAGATATCTCACCCTCTTCTCTCTTCAGACAAAGACAAGCCCCTGGACTCCGATGAAGACTCACTGGGTGTCAGTGCCGGTGGAGCAAATGGGGTGGGAGGAACCCCGGGCTCCGGCGCACTGCGACCCAACTCACAGTCAGCCTTCCTGGGCCCGCTGCTGTGGGAGAGGACCCTGCCGTGTGATGGAGGCCTGTTCCAGCTGCAGTACATGGACCTGGAGGAGTTCCTGACTGAGAATGGGATGGGGATGCACAGCAACGGGCCCAGCTCTGCTACTGCCCAGATCCCCTCGCAGGTAAAATACATGCAGACCAAAAACCAAACCTTTATGAATCATACCTCAATTTTACCAAACCACGGTTTATTGAAAGAAGACAATTTAATGTTTATTCAGCACAGATGTTAATGAAACAGTTGCAGAAACATCATCATTTCCTCGAGAGAAAACTTCAGATGAGCGAGCTAATGCTAAACTGTGCTAGTTTACCAGTTATCTGGCCAGTCTTAGTTTAGTCTTCATTGTCACAAAAGGCGCTAGCTGATTCTTCAGTGCTTGCAGTGCAGGAGTGTTACCAGGATTTTTTAATAAAGTGGAAATGCTCTTGTTACAATGTGGCTTCAGTTTCATGATAAACATTCTTAGCTCGCTGTAACCCTTCAGTGTTAATTTGTTGTCAGCAGCCAAGGAGGTAAATGGAGCAATTCAGTCTTCTCACTACTCTTATCATGATATATATTTTTTTACCTGAAAAACAACTTTGGCATCTCGTTATGGCACTTAAAGAACTGCAGAGACTTGTGTTGACAAACTGGTAGTGAAATGACCTACACTACGATCACTGGAAGTCGATTAACCACAATTCAGTTTGTTTTTTGGAGATTTCAGCGGTTACATTTTTTAAACTACTTATGCTTTCCCGTATTTATTTTTTAGCTACTCGCTGTATTCGCTTGCAGTGCAGGCTCTGCATGCATTTCCATCCACCTCTTCTTATTTGCATTTGCAGTAGTCTGAGCAGTAACCATATTATAGCCACGGATTCACTAGCAGCTGCAGCTGCTCACAGCCAGCGGCTGCATCCAAAGGAGGAATGAGCAAAATAAAATACATCATGTAAAGAACGACATCATCTCTGCTTTCTGTGGCATCTGTAGAGCATTTTTCTTAAACCTTGTAATATATTATAACTCTACTGGAACAACATAGAAACAGTCCAACAGACTAGCAAGGAATGTAAAAAATATTGAAATGCAATGTAAAAGTAGGAAAAAATCCTGCTGTGAGCCTTTGGACGCACTTTGTAATTCAGATAATTAATGAATAGTTCAAATATGAAGCATGATTTTAAAGTTTAGATCATGCTGGCATGATGTATGTGCACCTTTAACCTTTCTCTGCACAGCTTGCTAGCTGCTTAGTTTGCTGGCTAACGCCTATCAGTCCCATTGTTCTTTCTAAATTGTGAATAAATGACGATCATAGGGCCATGCACTACACTGTGAGATTAATCTTTGGACTTTAAGCTAACCTTATCATACTGCCATTGCTCTGTTATAAGCTAATGAACTATTTTAATTTGAAGAAATCCTTAAAGCACTAATGAGATTTTGAAAGAACCATTCCTGGACAATGCTGGAGCAGCACTGCATGATTTATCATTGAAAATAGTACTTATTCATCTTATCCTGTGTGCAGCACCTCTGTTCATCTTCTATTTGAAACAAGCTGTTTTAGCTCCTCCCCCTTTAAGCCAACTTTCTTCTGATTCCATTTTCTGCTTTTGTTTGTGTTCTCCTCCCAGAGCTCCCAGTCTGCGGTGCCCAACCAGAGTTCTCAGTGTCCTCCCACCTCTCCTCCGCCCTGCTCCTCCTCTTCCTCCTCCATGTCCTCCTCATCCTCCTCTTCTTCACTGCTTGGACTGGAGACGGTCCAACCACAACCACAGCCGCCACCACCACCACCTCAACAGCAGCAAAGCATGATGGGAGGACCTGAGTGTCTACATGGTGAGTGACTGGGAATTTTAAAACATTTAGTTAATTCTTGTGTGAGAATTGTATGTTATTTATTTGTGTAGTGTGATGGTAAACTGAATATGTTGTGGTTTTGTTTGTTCTGGTCAGGCATAAAATAGACATTTGAAGGTTCTCAGTTGGTCCTTGGAAAGTAGTTTCTGTGACATTATTTAGCAAAATGAGCTGCAAAATTATACACAGGCTGATCCATAACACATTTGTATTGAATGTGATGGTGCTGCTGAGAAGTTTTATACATTTTTGACCCATTAAAATGGGCATTACGGGAAATTAATATAATGCTTACTGCTAGTTCATCCATGACTCCCATCTGAAGTCTTTTTTAAGGCGGAGAGGTAAGTTAGTAGCAAGCAAGTGTCTATAAACTGTACTGGTGCAAACTGGCCTATGTACACATTACACTTACAGGAGCTGCTCAGCCATGGGAGCCTATCCTATGAAGCTCCTGGCACACATTTATGCTGATGTTAATGTCAGCAGAGGTTTGGAGCTCTGCGCTTATTCAGTCAGCTAAGACTTTTGTGCACCTCACATCTCAGCACTCAGTAGCCCTGCTCTGTAACTTTGAGGTCTGCCACTTCATGGCTGAGTTGTTGTGCTTCTAAATGCTTCCACTTTGCAATAATAGCACTACGAGTTGATCATTTATAATATAGAAGGAAGGAAATGTTCACCAACTGACTTGTTTTAACAGTGGAGTCTTACAGTACCGTGCTCAAATCCAGTGAGCTCGGCCCTTTCTTTCACAAATGTTTATAAAGGCAGATTGCATGGCTAGGTCCTCGATTTTATATATAAGAGTCAATGGGAGTAAAAACACCCGAATTTATAGCTACTAATTATTAATTAAGTAATATACAAATAACATACTATAATCTAATGAGCCAAAGCTGGAGAACAGACTTCTTGAATCAGCTACTGTGAAAAGTTAACCAGATATCAAGTCATGTAAATTTGAAGGTAACTGCATTAAATGCTGCAAAAGGCATGACAAACTGTTGTGAGCTGCAGTTAAAGGTCAACCCTGTTCCTAATGTTAAGTCTGGAAAAAACTTAAAGGTTGAGTTATAAAAAAGTTCAACCCCTGTACAGTTGTTATGAATGTTAAACACCATCCACAGACACTAAAAGCATTTTTCCGCCTGGCTGCAAACATTTTTAATTCTGTTGTAAAGCAGGACTTTTTATCGTGGGTGTCTATGAGGACTGGCTTGCTTTGGAGCCTGCCTCAAGTGGCCACTAGAGGTATTGCAATTTTTGGCAAGCTGCTTGTTAATCCATTTAGCTATTTTATTTTAGTTTAGTTTTAGGCTTTTTAGCTTGATGATTGTTATTATTTATCATGTATGATCACGCTGTTTTATTTATTTATTTATTTTTTAACCAATTTTCTTAGAAAAAAATGAAATTTTCACAAATGAATGTATTGTCCAGAGTTTATTTACTTAATCTACCAGTCAAAATACTACTAAGCAGAAGCAGATTATAAGGGGAAATATTTAAAATATATATTTTTAGAATCTTTATTCACTAAAAACATTCATGACAAAGTTAAATATGTGTAAGCTTTTCTTTTTCTGCAGTGAGTTTAAACCATCTTCGTGTGAGAAGGCAGCATTTGTGCTGCAACTAATGCTTTCAGACATATATGAAGCTGTATGTGCAAGAGGCCTCGATGCGATCTGGCACTAATGAGTACCGAGACCCACAATGCATTATATTAACTCGCACAACTCAAGCATTCAGTGCCTCTAACAATAACCAGATCAGGATTCTCTCTAATTATATCTCAGCGCGATAAATGGCTGACACCCTGTTCTCTGGCCCTCCTCGGTTCTCTCCACCAGGCTGTTTTCATCCGTTATATATTCATAATTTATTGTTTCCTCTCTCTGCTGCATTTGATGTGAACCAGAACTGCCAGAACATCAGAACAACCTTTCTGTCCGTCTTTCTTTTTCTTTCTTTTTCTCTTTCCTTTTTGAGATTTCACAAGCCTGACAACTTCCAGTTTTGACTAATTGAAACCACAAAGCCGTTCTTTCTAACGCTGACCGTCATGTTTTTTGTCCCGTGAGCCATCCAGTGATTCATCACAGCTAATTTTGTGGTGATTTATTGACAACAGACTGCCACATGTCTTTGTAAATGTTCAGCCATTATACGATAATGATTGTATGAGCATGTTAAGTAGATGTGTGGAGACGGAACGAGAAAGCCTAATTTTGTTTGTGTTATCTATGCTACAATTATTTGAGCATTTCTTTTTTTCTCATTTGTGAAGCTTCATCTTGTCGTCAAAATGTCACCAGTTAGACAAAGAGCGAAGCTGGGTCTAATCTGTGAGATCATAAGTGAAAAAAGTGTTTGTCTTCGTCTTTCCATACAGCACCCTGTGGATTGGACGGTTTGCCATATCTGTACCTAAAAATATGCATAAATGCTCTTCTGCAAAGGCCAAGCACAGTCATATAACAATCTCTCATGTCTCTGCTGTATTAAGAAGACTTAAGGCTTTAACTTGATGCGTTTATATCATATGCCAGCATAGTCTCTTTCTTTGCTCTTGTTCCATAATCTATAAGCTTTGTAGATGGGTATGAATATGACATATCACCAAACATTTGTTTATTTGTACATCCAGATGATACAGAGCAGCGTTAGCTTTCATTTGAAGATGCATTTCTGTGCACCGGATTAATGTAAGTCCACTACTCACTCTTCTTTTAGCTCCTCTGTGGTCTACAGCTCCTGGGGGAAATATCTGCCTCTTTATCTGCTTAACTCCACTGTTTTCAAAAGCCAGTTGTTCACAGCTTGCAGCTAGTTTTTTTTTTTTCTGTCTCTGAAAAACAGCTGCCTACAGTGGATGAAAACAGCTCTAATGTTAGCTGTAACCACAGTAACGATGATGTAATAAACCAAAACAATGAGCTCAAAGATGCTAAAATGTTTTGTAGCTGAAACGAGTGGTTATTATTTGCAGGTTCATCTCCTTCACATTACACATAATCCTCTGAAATAGTGTTTATGTTTAAAATCAAGCTTTAGTGCTTTCAGAGCTAAAAATTCAGAAGTGCAAATAACTGCAGTTCCTCTTATGTCCACTTGAGGCTGACTGTAAAAGCGAGTCAGTCCCCATAGACTCCCATTTTAAAATGTCAGCAGAAACAAACCTGTTTACAGCCTGCTTTAAAATGTAGGTGTGTATGTATAATTTCCTCCTTTATTCTTATACAGGTATTTTTTTCTCAGCCACCAATTTGAACTTTGTTAAGGGTTTAAATAAGACGTTCTTGGATCAATGAAGTGGTTCTCTCGGCCACATTTGTGGTGTTAGTGCCTCTTGGAGCTTTTCAAATGCAATTATCAGACAGATTATACGGCTTTTGGGGTGCCTAAGGGTATTTTCATACAAAATGTTTGTTTGCTTTGGACCAAATCAGTTGATGAGTTTGTAATTTTGTAGCTTTCTCACAGCTTGGTTTCTTTTCATCCAGAAAAAACTACAAGCGAATTTCAAGTGAAAGAAAATGCGTCACTACAAATCATGTGAGAATATTTAGTCCACTTACTTGCTAGATGTGTCTGGTGTGGGAGCAGCACACACAAACACAGGACAAAGATGCTGTGTTCTTGACTGGTGGATAACACAGAGACTTTATTTAACATTCATATTCATCTGGACAATTTCATTCATTTTACTGGAAGTTGCTACATTTTGCCCACACAGATGCAACACTGCTTTTATTAGTTAGAGCAGCAGAAAATTAACCTTGTGGAGCTCATGAAAAACTAAGCCACCATGATGGAATTTCAAAATTGTGACCTCTAGCTTTATAATCCTTGTCTTACCCTCCTGAATGATCTGCCCAGCACACTGTTAGCATTAGCTGTTATCTTTTCGCCCCACTCTGTTATCCAAATATACTCAAAAACCAAGATGGTCGGAGCTCAGAATATAAAGAATGGGGCTTTATAGCTAAGCGCTGTGGCCATTTTTCAAATAGCCGAGCCTTAAAAACTAACTAACTATTGATGCACACGAACAACCGCATAGGATAAAAATGAAATTACCTTAACACTTAATGAGATTTGAAGCTGTCCAAACATGCCTGTTTATCCTCTTCATGTTCTTCTGTGAATACACTCGCTGATTGCTTTTGTATTCGATACAAAGCGCAGAGAGTTAACTGGAGTGAAGGGAAAGGATGGAAAACACAGTATATATCTGGGAGGAAATGAAATCGTTCTCCCACACACTTTATGACAGTATCTCATATATTTTCTATCAGCTTGTTGCAGCTGCTCATTGAAGCTTTGCATCACTTTTATTACCATGCACTCAGAATTCAGCCTGACACATAATGTCAGCTCCCAGAGAATTTAAAAATAATATTCTGCAGGTCTGAACAGTGAATCTGAAAACAGTGGACCCACCTGTGGGCGTTGCGAGGTTTGAATTTGCTCATATCGGGTGCTGCTCCTCACGTTTCCTTTTGTTTAGAAAATGCCGCCATGATCAGATCACTTTGAGGGAAGGTTGCGTAGCTCCCCGTGTTTTATTTATACTAGAATTGAATGCTCTGAGTAAGCAGAAAGAGGGTTTGGACACAGGAGAGAGGGGAAAACAGAGAGATGAGGTGCCCAGCAGGATCACATTCTGAGAAATCTGCCTGGGACATTGTGTTTGTTCTTTGATTCTGAGTCATAAACAATAAGAGAGGAGATGTTTCTCTGTGCAAACAAGCTGCAGATACTGTGAGGGAGAACAATTGGAAAATGAGATACAGAGAAAGACATTCACAAGGTTCAGCCAGGATAGAGCTGCAGCTACAGAGGAGAGAAAACCACTGCCGCAAGTCTTCATATCTGCCCTGAGTGCTTCTGTGTGAGTCTATGAATACACACCATTAGTGTGTGTGTGTGTGTGCATGCATGCCTTTACTCTTTCCACCTTTTTGTGTGTGTGCGTACAGTATGCTGAGCTTCACACATGCATATGAGAATGCCGTCTGTTTTGGCATTTGCATGCAACTATGTGGGCTTTAATGTGAACATGCTTTCATCTATCTGTGTGTGTGTGCTTGCTTTTTATTCTGAATTATAAACACGTGACTGGGTTGAGGATGATGCATCCATCCAGAAATCCCTGAGGTCGTTGTGGAGCTGAAGTATTACTACAGGGCTGCAAAGCGAGGGGGAGAGAGAATCAGCGAGAGAAATAGATGGAAAATAGACTGGAAATAATAATCTCATCCACATGCACATGTTTTACTTTGATTTTAATTCATTCTGGGCAAAAAGGAGAACAGCTCAGAGGGAGGGGAAAACACAAAAATATGGATACAGCTGGGGTTTTATAAGCAGCTCTGGTGACATTTTTCACCTGTTTCCTCTTTAAAATGCTGTAAATCCGAAATATTCAAACTGGGGTTCTTTGTTGCACACATAAAACTGCACCTGTGATCAGGAAACTGTGGGACGTGGACACAATTAAGCTTCAGAATGTAATGTTGTTTATTTCATATCCTCCCTAAAATCAGCCTCAAACCTCGCAGGCTCATTTTTTGATTCAAGATCTTAGCCTGAAAACCGTCCGCTGAGACTCAGCTGAGCCTCGGAGCAAGACCAAACAGCATTTTGATGTCTATCGCCATCTTCCTTCCCCAAAAAAAGAAAGAAAGAAAAGAACAAATTCTTCTGAATAAAACTGTGATTGTTAGATTTAACTGGCTTCCACCTGATTTTGTGTAGTTGCAAGAAATCACCAGAGTTTGCCGTGCACACGGTCCTCTGGGGACGCCTCACAGTTCAGCTGCTGAAGGAGAAAAGCCTTTGATCGTGTCCTTTAAGGCTTTATTATGTTTGTGGTGGAAACAGTATTTTTGTCCAGTTGTTTTGTTTCAGTGTTTAAAATGAAAGCAAAAGAAAATAGAGTTCTCCTCATTATGTATAAATCATAGTGTTACATAGAAAATGAAATATGATGGGTTCTCAGGAAGGTGGGGGCGCTGGTTGTATTTATTTATTGTCTTCTGTCTCCTGTGATAAATGACTTCAATCACTCACTCATGCTGTTTGGATGAATGCAACAACCCACAGTCTTCCTGTTTGGCATGTTTGGCAGTGAAAATCACCCAATCAGCAAGTGCATTCCTGTAGCCGTCTGCTGTTCAAAACCTGAACTTAATAACTACCTGCACGTCTGCAAAAGTCCTCTGCAAGGGCACCTCACTAGTTTAGAAGGTTTATGAAACGAATCAGACTCAGAGAAACTGAGATATGGATGGAGATGTATATTTTATGTGGCGGCTCCGAGAATAGGTCTACTTTAACCTTGATTTAATCGCCTGCAGTGTGATTCTGGTTTCCACTCATGGATGATGCTTCACAAAAGCAGGAAATTCTTATTTCAGTGCAATTATAAGAAAAACCGATAAGAAGTGAAAGACAGACCACCAGGGTACTTATCGTGCCGCAGCGCTGCACCGCCTTTTTTTCTCTGTAAAGAGCTGTCCTTTGCTTCCTAGCTTCAAGTAAATAATCATGACTCACCTTTGCTTGTATTTTAAATCAGGCTGCAGCTTTACTTCAACACTTCCAGGTCAGTTCACTCTGTCTGAGACCTTGCTGATCAAAACCAGACTTTTAACCTCAGGTTCCCATGAGCCTGCACATGCTGGAGGATGCATGAACTCGTTGAACTGCAACGTGAAAGCGTCTAGTGCACATGTTTTCTCAGCTAAGGTGTTTTTTTAATGAACTTTTTTGCTTTTGAGAATTTTGCCAAATAAACATCTGACCCGCTGTGTCAACTTGTCACAACACACAGTTTAACACACGTGGAGGAAGGATAACCCGAGACGCATGGAAAGAAATGTGAAGATGAAAATCAGAATAACCACCCACATCTAATCAGATGTTCTTTTGCCTGAGGCTGATCTGTCAACCAGACTTCATGGGAATCTGTTCAGTTTTTAAATCCTGCTGACAGACAGACAGACAGACGCATGAGGAGAGCGCCGTTGAAAGCAGAAGTGGTGAAGCTTGAGTGGGAAGTGCAGATAAAAACAAACATGGGAATATGGCTTTAATGCATCTAAAGAAACTGAAACAGGCAAATAAGCTAGCGCCTAAACTGGCAACTTTGATTTGATTTGATTTACTTATGGACTAGATGTGAAGTTTGAGGCATCTGCATTTAAATATGCTTCATCCTTATGTGGAAACGCAGCAGAACTTTATTTCTTAGATGGGTCTTTGCCTTCAGATTTTCTCTTACTTTTCTTTAATAACGTAAAATTAACCCAAATGAGGCACTGCTCAATCACTGTCTGGCTTGTGTGGGAAAAGCCACAACGTGCATGGCCTCACAAGTCAGTGTGGTCACTATTTCAGGGTGTTATTTTTTAATACTGAAATAAGGCACCACTATACAGAGAGTGGTGGATCAGAGGGAAGCTCTCTTCTAAAGGATAAGCAGGTATAGTTAATGGATGGATGATGAATCCTAGCTGAAGGCTTTTCTTTAGCTTTTAACCTCATCGCCGAGTCTTCATCAGCAGATGGAGTTTGGATCTGTTCACATTAAAGCTCGGTGGCTTTAAGCCAACACATGCACTCCTGAAAATTCCTCAAAGCGCTGCAGCTGAAGGCGTCGACAGTCAACAAACACCGTCCTCTGATGAGGGCCATGTGATGTTGTTGAACGCAGAGCCGATGCTGGATATTTGTGGCACTGTTGACAGTCGGAGTGGTTTTTTTCCTTTTCCACTGTAGGTGGGAGTGAATTACTTTGAAAAATATGGAGTGAAACTAAGTTGAGGGAATATGATATATCTTTGGAAATTAAATGGAAGATTCAGCTGATGTTATCATGCTGAACTGTGTTTTTTGTAAAATTAAACTTGGTCTCTTTTGTGCTGTTGATGGCTGATTTAAAAAAAAAAAAATTGGGTGTTTTTGTACTTTTGGTCCAGAAAATTGAGAATCACTGCTCTGAAGCCAGTTTTGGCCTCTGCTCTGACTCTCACAAAGGATCAGACCCTTTGGGACCCATGGGTGGGTGGTCTTAGGTGCTTTCCAACAACCTGAGTATTCAGTGCTGTTTTTCTAATCAATAGACATAAGTACAATTACATTTAGTACAGCCCCTCACCATTTCACATGCTCATGCTGCTGTTAAGTGCAAGTTGGGCTGACACCTTCTCCAGCACAATAAGGTGGTGAGACATGGAAGAGCACTGGACTGCAGCTGCAGTCGGCTGTAAAGAGCGAGCTGGGTGTGAAGGTGAGACTATCCATTTCACCTGATCTGGTTCCTTACCTTTGGCCATGAACTGTTGGCAGTGACTGAAGGAATAAGGAAATTAGCTTCCTTCTAAAGGTGACTGGATGCCCATACAGATATGTACCAATTGAAAACGATTTGATTTTCCCAAATAATTTAGTTGAATTAGTTGAGATTCTATTGTAGACTGTAGACTATGTTGAATCCACTGGCAATCAGAAATCGAGGATAAGCTTGTTGTCCATGTTTGTGTGCAGCGTGATGTTTGATTCTTGAAGAAAAAAAAGGAAAACTGTCAGACTTTGGTGTAAGTTCTGAAAGTTTTATTCTTCTTCTTCCTGTAGCTGTTCCTTTTAGGGTTTCCATCGTGTATCATCTTCCTCAATCTCACTCTATCCCAGACATCCTCCGCTGCCACACATCCTCTTTCACCACATTCATGATGCTCCTCTGAGGAGTTCCCGGTTTCCTCCATCCTGGCAGCTCCATATCCACTGTCCTTTGTCTAATGTATTCCAGTATATGTGCTATCCCTCCTCTGCACATGTTCAGACCATCTCAGCCTCGCCTCTCTAACTTTGTCTCCAAACTACTCAACCTGAGCTGTCCCTCTGATGAATGCTTCTGTTACATAATTCCAGCTATTGATCGTGCTATGGAAGGAAACAGCAATCCCATTGGCTGTCAGAGCAGAATATTTGGCAGATGTGAAATGGACCAGAAACACTCTGTCTATATTTGCAAGAGTAGCAAGAGGTGAAATGCATTTGGTGTAAAATACCTTCAGAGTAAGGAGAAGACCCCAGGAAAGGCAAAGGACACACTGGAGTGATTATGTCTATTAGCTTAGCTGGAAAAACTTGTGTCCTCTGGAAAAGCTGGAGGTGTTAGTCAGGCATAAGCAGAAGATGATGGATCAGGGGTTGGGAATTAACTTTCCCAAGGGGCCACATGAGAAACTGGGATTGTTGTGGAGGATGGCACCAGTAAGCTGCACTCAGTGTTTCTCAATATTAATTTGATCTCTTTATAAGCTTGAAGAAATTGACTGGATGGATATTATTGTCAAACTTAAAACAACCATGCTGATGAGATACAACCTGAGTGGAGCATTTTACATAAGAGAAAACAGCTTATGTGATGAAGCCATTATTTCTAAATTACCGCTGTGCTGCAGTTTTTCGTAACTCGATGCAGTAACTCATGTTGAAAGTTCTGAAAGGCAAGTAAGTGATGCTTGAGGTGGGGTGGTTTCAGGAAACTAGTGTTTCCAAAATCCAAAACAAAACTTTTACAGACCACCTCAAGACAATATCTTTTTAGCAACAACATCAGTCTAGCTTAAGGAGTAAGGAGGTTTATATGTGAATTTCTATGTATTTACAATGATTGGTCAACATTTTATAACCAATCTGCTTATGTTGCTACCAGTCAGCAGTCCAGCCACTGCAGCACATATTTCTGCATTCACTTTCCCTCAGAGAGACAAGCTAAGCACTGATTAGATCATCCCTGGCCTTCAGAACAATATATATAAATAAGAGTTGTAATCTGCTTTTAACCAGAGAGCTGTCTCACTTCAAGCTGAAACCAAATACCAGCGTCTAGACTGGAAGAATCCAAGATAAACCCCTCAGTAATCATCACCAGTCAAATGAAATGTCTAATTCTAGATGATAAATTATGAATTTGAATAGAATATGAGCCGGGTACAGAGTGAAAGAAACGGGCTCCTGTGCCTTTAAAAAAGAAAGAAAGACAGAGAGAATGCAGGATAACACCAGGCCGAGGCATCAGGCGGTTTAACATTCAGGATTGTGATTAATCCTGGCAACAGAAGGGTTAAAACCAGACACTGACTCTGCACAGAGAGAGAGAGTGAGGAGTGCTGGAGGGGGAGAGCGAGCACTCAGTCAGGAGAGTTGCTTTGCATGTTTTGAAATCTCTCTCTCGCTCTCTCTCTCTCTCTCTCTCGCTGGCTCTCTCTCTCTTTCTGTCTCTCACACGCTCGGGCCATGTGCGGCCGCCACGTCACGTGCCGCTGCAGAAAGCATCAGAGCGAGAGAGGCAGGAGAGCTGTAGAGGGAGAAAGAGAGAGAGAAGGGAAGGGAAGGGAGGGGTTGGAGGAGGAAAGAGAGAGGTATGAGGAGAGCGGTGGGAGAGGAAACAGTGAAGATTACAGAACGAATAAACACTGAGGACAAAGCAAAGAAGAGATGAGGAGGTTTGGAAAGAGAGAGTTTTAGGGCGGCAGAGCTAACGCAGCTTTATGAAGCAGTGCATGTATGATTTTAAAAAAGGGATAAGATGATAGAGTCACATTTCTGTGTTATTACAATGCCCAGATAATGTTTCCCCATCTACCCCACACCAGCTAGATGATAAGAATTTAGTACTCCAAAAAACCAAGAAACAAACCCTTCCATCAAAACGAGTGTGGCTCTGATTCCAAATCCTCTGTTTGTGTGTTCACCAAAGTGCGAATGACCTTTAAAAACACACGACCCCTTTTTTTCGGTCGTCCTTTTCTGTGGGTAAAAGCTGCACACACCGGTGACAACCATCCGCCTCCTCTTTCCCCTCAATGAGATGAAGAGGCTAATCACATACTGCACATGCAAGCTTTTCTTAAACAGTGTTATTATTCTTTACTATCTGAGCTTAGGAGGGAGAAGGACTGAGCCACGAGAAAACGTTTTATTAGTCACGCACCTTTGTTCACAATCTGCTCTTTTCCATCTGAACATCTAGCTAGGACTGGTTATGTCTGATCTGATCGCCTTCATACTGCTAAGTGCCATGTGTCCAGCTCCAGTGTGAGGTGGAGTGCTGCCTGATTTGTACGCCGTTTGGTTCGAGTAGTGGTGGCTCAACAAATCGGAAACTTCCAGTGACCCCGGTCGTTGTTGTTGGTGTTCTCCGTGTTTATTTTTACTGAGCTTTGAGGTCCGAACACTTAATGGTTTATTATGATGTTCTGATAAAGCTGGACATCGCATGAGAATCACATCGAGCATGTGGAAGAGGCTCAGCTCTGACATGGTTTGTTAACAAATAGTCTGCTTTGGACACATTGAATGTTCTGCAGTTTAGGCAGAGAAGCTCTCTGGATAAATGCACGCTTGCTAGCGGTAAATGAACCATACTATTATATGAACTGCTCATAAATTAGAGCAAATTTGTGCAAGGGAGCAGTTAGTTTAGAAGTGAGCTAATGTCCTATTTTAGTTTGTCAGACATTGTTATTCTGACATGCACTTTGTCAGGTGACAGCTGCTGTGATATATAGTTTAGTAAAATCAGAAATAGAATAAAAATCATCTGCACTTTTAATGTTTCATAGCAGCAGCAAGATTTGATAATCAGCTGCTCACACCAGGGTTGCATTGTTCTTATTCGTGGGTGCTCGAGCGGCTGAATTTTACCTTCAAACATTGGCCTCAAGCCTCCTTTTGAAAGTCTGGATTCTCTTCAGTTTGTTATGGTAGCTTTTCTGCCAAGCAACTACAATGCAGGGATACCTACTGTGCATACTTCCTCCACGCCAATTAGAAGTCAGTATAATACGAACAATGAAAAGCCTTAGAGAGGACAGTCAGTATCTGCACAACCACATGGAAAACATTTTTATTCTCTGCTGTTCTCTATTCTCCTGTTGTCAAAAGAATATCGTGGGTCTCCTCATACAGAACCGCATGTCACAGCATTAATATGTTTTGATTTATTTTCTTTGTGGCACAGCTGTACAAAGCACATTTATGTTCACTTCAGTGGATTTGAGTCGTGTTGTAGTTTGCATAATATTTATGGCAAGCCTTTTTGTGCATGTGCCTTTAAAGGAAACTCTGGCACAGAAAACCTCTCTTCATCTCAAGCATGAACCAAAGACAGATGCTGTTTTCAATCAACAGCCGCTCTTCAGGGTTATCGGGAACCTGCGAAGTCCCGTGCCACGTGGGGGTCTTTCTACATGTCTAGTCATGTCCTGTGCTCAGTGTGCCATAATCAGATCTGACCATCGGCAGAGCATGAGCAGTGATTTGGAAAGAGAGCAGAAGAGGAGGTCACCGCTATATCCACACTGCTGTGACATAACTCCCAGCCAGTGTGTTGACAATAGGAACAAGACTCCCGGGGTGTGTCACCTGGACTCAATTGTTTCTGGCGTGTGTGTTTAGGTGTGTGTTGCGCTGCGTTTCTTCACGCTCGTGAACGTGCACGTGGCCGGCTCTGTTTGTTTGTGCGTGCAGCGGCAAGTCCGAGCCTGTCTGGGTGTGTATGTGGGCGTCGGTGTGAGTTCAGAACGTGACAGTGAAGTGAGACACGGAGACAAAAGCCAGATGCACAAGAATCAGTGAGTGTAGACAAAAATAAGATCTGAATCACGGGACACTCGCAAAAATCGCTCCAAGATAAAAAGCTGCAGTTAATTTCATTTGATTTGTAGGTTTGCAATCTTTTTTAAAAATACAATGAAAACATGAAAATGAAAGTACAAATTATAAGACTACAAATTTAAAAAAACTGTAATTGAAAAGAGTTAATTAAAATCATATCATTATCATTATCATAAAAAAAAACATGTGTGTCCAAAATCTGGTGATTTTTAATTTGATAACTACTCAATTCTGACACTTTAGAAAGTGAGAAAAGTTATTTAACTATCAAAACTGATTATTGCAGTATTTTACTGATTCAAATTAAATTCATATCCGGCTGTAGCACAAAATCTATGATTTGGGTAAATTAGTTCAATTTTAAGCATCGACTGTCCATAAAAGATGGAGGTAAGTTTTGGGTCTGTAAACGGTAGCTAAGGGAAGCGCCTGCATTATTTCTAATGGCCACACAGTGCCGACTCCAATTTGTGCTAATAGGCTTCATGTTGTGTAGAAGTACTTCTCACTTCCTGTGTGACCACAGAAAACTCTGGATGGCTTCGTTAGCCTCAGTCACTAGTTCAACTCCTATTTAAAGCAATATGATGATTATTATATGAAAGATTGTTTAATTTAGCATAAAACAGACATTTTATGCTAAATGAAAAGGTCTTGTAATCAACAAGCTGCTACCCTGTGAACACCTAAGTGAGGATGAAACTGCTTAGCTTGAGGCTTCAAAACAGGTCTTTACTAACCAGTGGAGTGATGTCACTGCGGCTATCTCCATCTTTTTTATCCAGTCTGTGCTTTGACATAAATGTTAAGTTTTTTTCTCCTTTAACTCTGATTTATAATCAAACTCGTGTTTTAGTAGCCATTTTTTTACTGTTGTGTATTCAGGCAAATATGTTAAGATATTAAAATAATATAAATGGGAGTTAGCTGCAGCCCTGTGTGAGTGTGTCAAGCAGCCATATCTGTAAATTACATGAAAGATAAACCTTGCAGTTAGTTGTATAGATTCCCTGATGTGTTTAACCCAGACGGGCAAAAGTTAAACTTGGCAGCAGACAGAAGCAGTGATGAGGAGTGTGAATAGTCGCCTCAGCTTTTACATTGCAGGGAGGGGATCCCGCTTTATGTAACGCACTTCCTATATCACATTCCTCGTCTGTATTGCGTTGCCAGCTAATGCTTGTGAGTTAAAAACAGCTGCTGGCAGAGCTCACAGTTCATGTCCGTGTCATCTGTGACAGAAGCAAACCAAACAGGAAATGAATCGCTGCTCTGCACCTTTATCTCATTACTGCTCCCGACTGGAGGAACACACTTGCTGTATCTCATAGTTTGTTTCCACTACTGCTTTTACATCTGCTACCACACCTTTTACTGGCTGGACTCTTCGATTGTTATCATAACTTTCTGAGTGAAAGGAAAGGAGCAGAAGAACACGTTGTTCCTGTACAAACAATAAGCAAAAAAAGGACGCATCATAAGACGAACGCTAATATTAAATGAGACCACCAACCATCTAACTGCACCCTGAATGTGGAGTTTAATGGCTGAACAGAGTGTTGTTTGTGATAAACTTCTTTCACTGGTGTATCTGCTCTGAATTACTTGTTGTTTTTCATAACTGATGTGAAAAACAGCTGGTGTGCAATAACAGGAAAGGTTAATCTGATAAAGCAACAAAAATGAACACTGAAACAAATAGAGGTTACAGTAAAACTAGTAAACCCTATCATAGCTCTGGTTTGTGTGAACGTGTCTTTCACTGAAAACCCCCCAAAAAACAACAACAACAAACCAAATAAGAGAGAAAGTATTGGCGTTTTATTACTGCCTGTGGAAATGGTGTACATCACTCCTCTGTTTGCTGCAGCTAAGTGGCCATCTCTGTATGTTTGCAGACTTTCCTACTGGTTGGTTTCTATATATAATTCTCTGCTGAAGCTGGTTCCCTCTTATCTGTGTGCATACAGTGTATGTGTAACAACTATAACCAGTCTGGCCTTTGCCATCACAATATTTTACAAATATTTGTCCCCAAAGTCAGAACAGAATAAGAGAAAAAGGCTCGTAATTTGTGGTGCTGGGGTAATCTACAGAAGAGGCTGAAACTGTCAAAAGTGGCTGTTAAGGAGGAATTTAAATCAGGTTTAAAGGGTCGGGAAAATAGTTCCAATGCTCAATGTCACTGCTCTGAATTCATTTGAAACGGTGCCTTTATTTTTGTCTCACTGCACAAGGTCTGGATGTTGTGTTCACTTGCCTGTACCGTGTGATGGTGCGTTCACACACATCGTAGGCTCTGCAAAGATTCAGCGCTTGGTCTCGGGGGATTTTCTCACTGTTGGGGATTTTTTTGCTGATATTCTACGGTCTTTACCTTGAAATACAAAGTGCCTTGTTGCATTGTTGTTGTGAGTTGGTGCTATAAAAATAAAATTGAATCGAATTGAAAAGAGAAGTACAAATTAAGCTTTGCACCTAACAGCCAGTCTGATGAAGAGGAGTGCAAACGATAGGTGGCGTCAAGTTACAGTAACATAGTCTTTGAACGTAGCAAGAAGTTCTACAGTTTCACTCCGAGCTCTCTCCAGTTTTTCCTCTCTCTGTTTATAGGCAGAGTTTAACTAGCAGCACTGGCCGCCCTCGAACGGCGTCTGAAAGCTCCTCTGTTTCTGATTGTCGGTTGCATCAGTAGAGTCCCAGCTGATGTGTTTTGCGACAAAGCATGAGGCAAATTTTTCACCAAAGTTGAAATATTTTGACTTGTATTAACATGAATTTGCATCACATGGCGTGAATTTGCTGCATTGCATAGAGTGTGTATGCAAGCACCATGACCATGTTTGTAATTAAGCTAATATATCCTGTGTCATTTCAGAAGTCATTTGCATTTAGTCTGTTCTGTTGTGCAGTTTGAGAACAGTCATGAAAACTAAGACAAACTAAGGAAGAGAGGGCGACTGGGTTGCAGCAGTAAAATGCCATTAGGATCACTTCTGTGCTGGGAAAACCAACAATAACGACAACAAAAAAATCTTTAGCAATGTGTCTTTGTCATATAAAGCTAAAAGTAACAGCACCGTAACAGCTAAAGCGAAATCTGTGCACAGGACACATGAGAGTCAGAGTTAGCAGAGCTTGTAATTGCAGTGCCGTATTTCACTGTAATGAAAACTCGCCGAGGATGAAAAACCGATGAAAGCGTACACAAAAATCGACTCAATTACAGTGATTGCAATAGATGTTAATTGTTACCTCCATCCTTGTATAATTAGTATAATTACTATTCTCCTGGTAATTGCTTTGTTTCCCTTTATTACACAAGAAGCTGCTGAAACAGGAGAAGATTGAAAGGGAAAAAGTTCTGCGTCAGAGAACAGAAGGTGCCGCCGCCGCTGTTGACGAAGTGTGCGCGAGGAGGATTTTGTGCCGTACTGACAGATTTTGTTCCACCTGTTTAGCTTTCCTACATTTCCCAAAATGCCTCTTCCACACAGTGCAGCTCTTTGTTTGTTGCATTCCACTTTACGTGTAGGTGGACCCGGTGAAAGTAAAGTTAGATCAAACAGGAGATTAGTCAAGAGGAAGCGTTGCTCACCTGACTCTCAAACCTCAACCTGTCTATTTTCTGCTGCTGTGGGCGTCTCTGCCCACGACAGCTGATTCCTCCCGGTACGATTTCTGAACATCCAAGCAGCTCAAGGACAGAATCCAAAACACTTTTCCTCAATTTTTTTTAGATCATTGATTCATGTTCCGCTGTGAAAATTCTGTTTGACTGTGAAAATAATAAAAAAAAACCCTCTTAGAAAATCTTTTTCTTAGAAAAAGAGGACCAAAATGTTTTTGATGTTTTTAAAGTTAAATACATCACCCAGATTCATCAGTATGCCTCGGTACGCTCCATCCGAGGATCAGCTCTTCACGTCCTGAGGCGATTCCTATGATGGAGATTTCACACGATGGAGAAGCTGTTTTAAAACGAGGCATTTTTCTTGACTTGTCGACAACATGAATAAGAAATGAAGGGGCTAATCTTAAACCTTGAATTTCATGAAACGGGACCTTCAGAGACCTTGAAAAGTCTTGACTGTGTCGGAGTTAATGTAGTAACTTTCTCATTGGTGCTCAGGTAGAAACGCCGGATTTAAATGTGATATTTGTGGAGTTTTAGCAAATCTTTCGGGTACGACTTGCTTCAATCCGAACCACTTCAGTTGAACTCCTAGCCCGGAGCTGGAGGATGACAGATTGACAGGCAGTGACATGCGGAGAGAGGAAAACGCATAATCTCAGCTAAATTAATGAAAGCAGAGAGGGAATCCGCGAGTCAGTGGCTGCTTCCTCCAAATGGCTCCCGCTCTCAGACAGGAAATGAAGCCAGACGAATCCTCGCTTGGCGAGTGTTTACCCAGCAGCAGCGGGAGTCGTGTTCTTGGAGCAGTTTCAACTTTTTGCCCAAAATGGTTGTTATTAGGACGGGGTTTTGGGCAGACTTATCCAGGATCAGCTCCGTCCAGCTGCCAGAGACACAGATCAAGCCAGCAGCAGTTTATTTGATGGTCTCACTGCTTCCTGGACAAACAGATGGATCAGAGGATAGAAGAGATTGGACCAGTATGGTGCATTGCATTTAGAAATGATGAGGGTTTGCAACTGTGCATGAAGAACCGGACAGCTTATAGCGAAGGGATGTTTTCACTGTAATTCAAATCTTTTCTGTCATTTAATAATATATTGGTCATTTTTTAGTTGTTGCTGTTATTTTGGAAAAAAAATGCAAATAATGACAGATAGAAAAATAATTATCATTATTTTAATGCTATTTCCTGTGGCCAAACTGCAAATAAGAAAATCTAAGTTTGGTGTAGCATGGTGACCCTCTCAGCAAGAAGGTCCTGGGTTCGACTCCACTTGCCTTTCTGTATGTGTTTGAGTTTGAGTTTGACTGGGTTTGAGTGGGTTCTCTCCCCGTACTCCGGCCTCCCCCCACAGTCCAAAGACTTGCCGTTAGTAGGTTTAGGCTAATTGATGATTCTAAATTGGCCATAGGTGTGAATGGTCATCTCTGTCTCTGTGTTAGTCCTTTGACAGACTCCCACCGTGGACCCTGCACTGCCCTGTGACCCTAAATTGGATATTTGGAGAAAACAGTTGGATGGATATGAGCTTAAAAATAGACATAAAGAATGTGCCTTGTCAAAATAATGAACAGTAAGGTCTATGCAGAACAAATCACCATGTTAAAACCACACTCCTTGTGTAGGTGTTTCTTGACCTGTTGAGGCCCAGGCGTGGTTACTTTTGGAGTCTGGCATCAGATATAGTGGATCCTTTGGGTCCTTTGGGTGAGGAGCCTCCGTGGATCAGACCTTTTCTCGCTCTTCCTACAGTGTTGAGTTGCAGAAGGATCTGGTTAGTTTGGAGGATTCATCCACCTTGGACTCTTTGTTTTGTTCATCCAGCTGTTCCTGAGCAGTTTTGGTGAGTTTGAGTGTGGAAGGATCCACTGTGGATGGTACAGTCAAAGTAACCAGGATTAACACTGCATTTTAACAATACGATCAGTCCTATTCACTTTACCTGTCATCAGTTTTGTGTTGGGCTCGCTGGTTTCGGACAGATATGATCGATGACTCATTTGATCATTTTTAAATCTACGGATTCCAAATAGAGACAGAAACGCCTCAAATGCTGCTTTGATTGATAAATCCAATTTGAATATGTTTTCTGATGGTGCCTATGATTCAAGTTTGATTAACAAATCACGAAGGAAGAAGCCATGCTTTTGATTTCCAGCGAAGGCCACAGTCGTAAGAAGACTGGGATCTTTTGCATTAAATTTCTTTTTCATGAAACACTTTCAGAGAACGTTTACACAGCCACACACTTTGTGCACAGAATTTGTCAGCACGTGTCCCATTTCACTAAAAACAAATATTGTGTTATTATAGCTGTGTTTTACTACGCTGCTATTGATTATCTATTTATACACCAGCCTCCACAGAGGTATTACTGTCAACAAATACATTAATAATTACTTATATGGATTCAAAGCTGTATCTTTTATAAGATTCTGTTTGTTTATTCCATGCTTTATTTACTTTCTTTGTCTACTTTCTGACCCTCACTTTTACAACTTCAGATGTTTCAACAATGTGAAATTAGTAAACAGTTTTATAACCATAAGTTTCCATCTGGATTTTTCCATCTGGTGTTTTTATGGTTTTATCCGTTGTTTATGCCTTCAGATTCTACACTAAGATGAATGTTTGCAGGGATTTATTTGCAGCTTGTGCAGGTCAGTTCTGTAATTAATGTATTTAGGAGATGACAGTGGTGTCATTAGATAACAGCGCAGAGATGGGTGGAATTCCATATCTGGGTGGAAGTTTGGAGCTCAAGTAGCATTTTGTCTCCTCTGCCAAAGTGTCAAACTCTGCAGGGTGACAGGTCGCCTACCCTCGATCCAGTAAACAAACCACTGGGTCTGTGGCCCCATGTGACTTTTGTATACAAACCTTGGTTTGATTGCTATTGGGCACTGGGAAACCAAAATAACCAAATACACAGAAAAGTCATCTTTTCCACTCAGGCTCGGAGCAAAGAATAGCAGCTCTGAAGAATAACAGCTGCAGAGGGCAGAGCATAGTGATGCATGCATGTCACACCGGACGATTATGTAAATCCAGCTTCTCATTTCAGATAAAACAAAGAAAAAAAAGAAGAACAAAACAAACAACAACTGTGGGATGTTTTGGCAACAAGTTGTGTAAAAGTGGAGGCGAATGTCAGATCGACATCAGCGTGTGGTCATGATTGGATGTAAACATTCGTAAGACTTTTTTTTTTTTTATCTCCGAGTTCAGTGCAAGTTGAAACCTGAAAAAAGCCACCATTCAGAAAGTTTACATACCCACAGCCTCCCACTCGCCACGCTCAGCGTGTAGTCAAGTGTTTTCAGCTGGATTTTATTGGGAGAACACAGTGTGGCGATTTGACCCTTCGCTTACCTCACATGTCCCGCCTCCTGCCTGTCATAAAGCCTGACTTCCCAGAGCCCGTGGAGGATTTGGTTGTGGTATTGTGGCTGACATGCATGAAAACATGAGTGACTGCTCACAGCAGCAGTTTGAGTAGAAAATCAGTGTCAGTCCTGCCGCTCTGACCGACATGTCTTTCCCACGTTTCAAAAAGAAAGAAAGAAATGCTTCAGAAGCACAAAGGCTGCGACAGCTGAGGGCTTTTAGAGGTTTTCTGTCATATGACAAAATTATGTCATTCTATTATTGCTAAATCTTCACAATCTCTCCTCACTCTTCCTTCCTCCTGTCTCTTTTCTGCTTCATTTGCTCAAGTGTCTGAAATCTTTCCACGGCTGTTTTGGTTGATTTTGGTCACCAGCTTTGAAGTTATTTATAATCTGTGGCGCGGAGCCTGGAGCTCCGAAAAAGCGTCTTACAAATGTCACCACAGTGGAGGTCTGAGTAGTGGCGGATGATTGCTCAACTAGCATTTTTATGCCTCTATTCCAAGGAAGAAACATTTGCAGGGGGGAAAAAAAATATGTTTTTTTCAATCAGAAACGGGAAAGAAATGAAGCAGCCGGCTGAAAATAGACCCACTCTTCTGTTATAGTGTAACATTCAGAAATATAGCTGCAGGGAAAAAGCTTCCCTGCCACACAGTTTAATATCTGCATCCAGGAATCGCTTCCACAGATTTTGCCCCCTCCCCCACTCTTCCACTCTTCCACGCTTCCACTTCCCAACATTTAAATGATTGTGTTCATTCGTAATTAATTTCAACCCCCTTTTAGTGCTTTGGTAGCTCATGTAAAAGTGGCGTTTGAGTAAAGCCAGCTGGAGTCAACACCAGGGGAAAAAAGTCCACTGCAGCACCATCTCTGAATCATCTGCTCTCTTTAAATAGTTTTTTTCTTTCCTTTCTAACCACATTTGTCTAAATGCGTGGCTCAGGCATAATCATTCTGCATCTTTAGCCAGCACTAGGATTTTCTTTTAAATATCAGACACTGCAAAGGGTTAAAGAAAAAAGCTCCTCTCTCCTGCTTGTCGTAAATAGAGTATGACACGTTCCTGGCTCGATGGTGACACTTGGTGGTGACTTGGCCTCACTACGGAGAGGCGAGATGCTTCTTGTCGTCGAAATTTGAAGTCGAATGTGAAGAATTAAGCGCGTTGTTAAAGGTGTAGAAGAAACGGTGATATGTGCAGGTTTAATGGGGAAACACATTTGAATATATTGTCCACTGTGTATGGGATAATCCTCTTTATGCTTATCTCAGTGGGAATCATTCCTGGCTCTCTGCTGCTCTCAGGATAAAGGATGAGAGGCAGAGTGTGCATCACATGTGACTCTGCAGCCAGCGGCCTCTAGAGGAGTCCAACAGCAAACGCTAAAGCTGGAGGGGTTTGACCTGAGTGGGATTTAAACACTGAGACAAAAACGTATCCTCGTGCTTTGCTACTTTTTCCCAAAACCTTATTTTATGATCTTGAACATACTTGAATTAGATATTTTCATCGCCTAAAAAAATTATTATTGCCTAAAAACGTGCATATCTTTGTATATTCAGTCTTACCAGAGGTCCTACCATGTTTAGCACAACACTGGACCTCAAAACCTCACTAATTGAATTTAAATTAAATTTTATATTGATTTTATTTGCTTGTAGGCGGAGCTCTCTAAGCTTCTGTCTCACCTTCAGATTTAGATACTAATTCAGTGATGCTGATTCATTTTTAGCTCATCTAGCCGAAGGACCGATGTATCTGTCCGTCCAATGAAAGAGTCGCTACTCCTTTAGGGTATTAGTCCAATTTTAGTGAAGCGAGATAAATTTGACTTTCATGTGACTGTTAGTGTAAATCTGCCTGACTTCTCAAATGATCAAAATTCTGCAAATTGTGCTCAAGTTCAAGGTCACGTTTGTCATTGTCAGTGGATTTGAACTTTCATTAGTTTGTGCAAAACAGCCTAGAAGGCAAGAAAAGATACCCTCCCCCCCTCGTACTGACACATTACAATAACCTGTGAACTGTGATGGATCACGATGAAGTAATACACCGACACTGACACTGCTGACACTGACATATTGTAAAAGTGAGTATTTTTAGGTGCATCTGTTTCTTGTTTAGTTATTAAAATGAAGACCATGGTCTGTTTAGACTTGGAGAGGCTGTTACCTTTTTGCATGCAGAGTGGTCAGAAATCACCCACAGGCAGAGCTGATAGCGGTGTCAGTGTCAATAAAATCTTACCCATGTCCATCCCCGGGGCTGTTTATTTTTCATCCCATAAAAACAATAAATTATTAAAATATTCTGAGTTCAGAAAGTTAGATCTACAGTACAAGTCAAACTTTGCAGAAGTCAGTGCAGTTCAGTTGGATAAAAAGCTGAATATAAGACAAAACAAACGATATTAAAACAAAACCAAAAATATACAATAATAAGCTTTTTAAAATAGATTCAAAGGACAAAACATCAAAGAAATACAGTGAAATATCAGCTCTACAAGTAGAAAAGAAGTAGGGTGAAATAAATTGAGAACAATCAGAGCGTAGTGGAAATAATAAACTAAAAACACATCAATCAATAAAATAAATGTATAAGGATAATAAAAACATAAAATAGAATAAAAGGTACCATCATCCAAAATGTCAGTAAATAAATATAAAACAATAAAAAAAGCTGGTTAAAAACAGTTTAAAGTTGAAATGTCTGTCTCCTGGTGTGTTATAGGGCAGACATGTCAGGCTGTATTCAGTCTTTAGAGTGTAGTCATGTCTGTACATCAGCTAAAACTAATACATTTCACTGTGACCATCGAGAACAAATGTAAGTGTGCAAATGAATCTAAATGTAATTACAGAGTTACTCCCTTAAATATAATAAAATTTAACAGAGTGTTTTTCCAGTGTCCTGATTGGTGGGAATTGTTTCATGTCGTCATCTTCAGTTCGCGCCTCTGTGGCGTGTGACCGTCCTCGGTGAGAGCAGATGGGCTCTAATCTGCAGATAAAACTAGATGCTGATGATTGGACAGCTAAACGAGTAATTAAGCTGCTGATTTTGGCCTGTAGTGCAGATTATTGTTCACTGGAAAGACAATTAACAAGCGCTCGTTTTCTTTCTCTCTGCTCCCTTCTTGTCTCTTTTTTAGTTTATGCGCACAACAAGTGTCACATATTGCCAACATAAACAATGTAATAAAAAAGTAACACATGAACAATTAACAAATGGCATCATAAAAATGTTGTACTGACGGGGATTTTAATAACCGATAACGAATTTAGAGGCAGTACGATTTTTAGTTATGTAATAAGATCTAATATAAATATCTGAGACACAAAAGAAGTAGTTCAGAGAAAAAGCACCTCTGAAAAACTCCCATAATCTGCTTCATCTGGATGTTTACAGCGTGATAAACACTCTGTTAATTTAATCAGCATGAAAACATCATCAGTGCTCATGTCATGTTTGTGTATCTGTGTCCTGTCCACACTTTAACGTGGCGAGAACAGCCTGCAGGCTAATGTCACAGTCCGCTGTCAGTAGCTGTTTAATGATCCTGTAGTGACTCATCTTAGCATGCGACCCTCTGTTTTACATGTTACACACAAAAAAAGGGATTTTCATGTCAGTTTTTCAGGTGGCACGAGCAAATTTACATGTGAGAAAGAGTTCTGGTGGCAAATGTTGTACTTTAATTCTCGTGAGCTTTTTATTTCCAGTATGAAGATTAAGACCATTTTTAAGGGATGCCAGAATATAGCTGACATTACTGAAACTTGATTTATTTAGGAAGGAACCCTGTGGATTCATATATATTATGTATAAGATGCTCCTTCAACTAGAAGCTTGCTTCACTAACTCTCTAACACTAACTTTGATAAACCGGTAATCTGTCCAGGTACTCTACTTCTCATCCTCTGGAAACTGTGATGGGCTTCAGCTGATAACTGGAAGATTATAGATGGGTATCTTAGCTGACAAACTAATTATTTGATCTGAGATAACCAACATTTTCTTTCTCTTCCAGGTGGTCAGGCAGTGCCTCAGGACCCGTCACCCCCCTCTACCTGCCCTCCGGGGCCCCCTGGACCTCCAGCCGGCACCAACGGCAGCAGCGACATCATGGTGAACTTTGACCCTGACCCGGCGGACCTAGCGTTGTCCAGCGTGCCGGGCCAGGAGGCATTTGACCCACGGCGGCACCGCTTCACCGAGGACGAGCTGAAACCTCAGCCGATGATCAAGAAGGCCCGCAAGATGCTGGTTCCTGACGATCAGAAGGTACTACATCTCCCACAATCCCTTTCTGTCCTTTACATCCAAATTCACTGCAGGAAAAGGATTTTTAAAGCTGTTTGTGGAAAGAAAATGCTCAGCTGCTTGCTGTGTTTCTAATTTTATGGCTAGTAAAATAAAAAAGGTCCATAATGGACCAGTTTCCCATTTTAAATTTAGTTGTAGAATCTACTTTTTTAAAATCTACTTGCAATTTCAAAATTATTCTTGCAGCACAAGCACACTATTTCACTTGTATTCAAAAAATAGAGTTTAGGACAAATTATTTTATAAGATGAAGTGAGTAAAATCAAGTTAAATACTTAAAATAAAATAAAAATGAAAAATAAGCCCCGTTAGTAAATCTCAGGTGTTGTAAAGGTACCTAAAGATAAAACATGCATAAAGATTCACATACAGCTCAGCAGAAGGTCACATTTTCCTTCAGTATCAGTCTGAAATAGAAGCCACAGCCACGTTGTTTCATTTTAAACTCTAAACTTCATCATAAGAAAGGCCACGGCTCTCTGACAGCTCCTGTGCGGAGCGGAAAAAAACCGGAGGGAGCCTGACGCCCACTGGTATTGATGCCTCCTGACGGGAATCCTGAAATATTTTGTACTCAGCTCATTGCACACTAGGAAAGTCTCTGATCAATGGCTCGTGCTTTCATAGTTCAGTGCGGAGCAGCTGCAGCTCCCGAGGCGTTTATAATTTATGGAGAGATGGAGGTGCTCACCTTGCTCTGTTCAGCCGTTACCGGTTTTATAAATCATATATAGGAAGGTTGGAAAAATGATCTCTGGCCAAAGTTAAAGATGAAGTTCAGAACTGCGCAGACGCTTCTCATAAATGAGCTTTAATATTCCGCTGTACGGTTAAGATTAATCTGCTCTCATGAGCAGGAAAGTCTGGCTTGGATTAAAAGTTATGAAATAATCCAGGATCTAATTAGTGTTTATATTTACACAAATCAGAAAGCGCCAATATTCCCAGGATCTCTGTAAAAATGTCGCAGAGGGATATAATAATAGCTGGGTTTAATTGTGAAATGATGTTAACTTTAACCAGATGTTAAAGATCCTTATTAAAGCTCTCCAAGAAGGCAGTGAACCATGTGGGTTTGCTTCCCGGTATAAATCTTTCAGATAGATATCTCTACAAGGTTGTACTCTCAGAGTGACCTCCTATTTTGCTCTATAGGTCCCAAAGTTTAACACAACATCAGGGCCGCTTCCAGTCTTCTTCTTGCGAGACTTTCATTGGCCAACAAATTCCTTTCCTGGCAAAAACCCCCAAAGTAACGTTGCAGGGTTTTGTGGGGCCGGAGGTCATGTCCGCGGCGTATTTATTCATTCGGCTGAGGCGCTCAGCCGGTCAGAAGAGTACAGCTGCATTAGGAATGAGATGTCTTTCATAAAAAGTTATTGATAATGTTTTCACAAGTACTTATTGGTGTTTTCCATCAAACTGATTCCCTTTGTAGTCATTGCAAGATGAATATTATTGGTCTTTTGTGTATGCAGATCAGTAGATTGCTAGAAGGCTTTGATGTCTGTGCGTCTATGTGTGTCTGCTTTATCTAAAAGTTACTATACAATTCAAGCAATAGATATGAAAAGGTGTTTTAATATAGGAAATTAAGAGTTAAAGCAGAGTAGCTTATTTTGCACTGTGACCTGCAGGCAAAATAAAGCACAGAAAAGCTGTTGTTGGTAATTCTAACTGCAGTTTAAAGGAGTATTTCATATATTAAACCACAGCTATCCTAAACTACTTTCTTCACTCTGTAAATCTATTTAATGAATGCTCATCTTCTCTAAGCTGCCACAGCAAACATTTACTGCTGGGAGAAACTAACCCGTGAAACTTTTTAATTTATCTAGTGCAGCTACAAGCTTTAGAATAAGAAGTATAGCACTTTTTATGTGCTATACGTCACACCTGTGTTTGGGATGTTTTATGCTTTTGAATCCAACCAGAGTCGTGCTGCTCATAAATAAGTGTCGTCATGGTGACGATATAAAAATGGCAGTCAGTTTTGTTATTATATACCTGTGACTATTCAGCTGTTGCCACCTTTCCTCCATCCTTTCTCCCATTTTTGCCACCCTGTCTCTCATCAAATGACTGAACCTTCTCATCCTACTCTCTCCTCTTTTGTTTTTTGTTTTTTCTTCTTCTCTCCTCCCTCCACCTTCCTCCCCACACACCCCAACATACCACACCGCCGCCGCCGACAGGATGAGAAGTACTGGAGCCGGCGAGTGAAAAACAACGAGGCGGCGAAGCGCTCGCGGGACGCCCGGCGACTGAAGGAGAACCAGATCTCAGTGCGCGCGGCCTTCCTGGAGCGAGAGAACGCCGCCCTTCGCCAGGAGGTGGCCGACATGAGGAAAGAGCTGGGCCGCTGCAGGAACATCATCAACAAGTACGAGAGCCGGCACGGAGACTTGTGAGGAGACGGACGGAGGCGGAAAGGGCGGGAGGGGAATCGGAGATGAGACAAGGGTACAAGGCAACCCAGCAACAGCAGCACTTTAGTTGAAGTGGCGAGTCGGGGGTGGGGGGAGGCTGACGTAGATCTGCAGTAAGCACCGTGCGACACCGGGCGCAAACGCCACAAGCGTCTTTTAGCGCGCGTGCTGTGCTTCAGGATGTCATGACAGGAAAGCACAGCAGCGCCACAGTTTATTTTCCGAGTTTGACTCTGTTTGTAGATGCTGCTTTGCTGAATCCACACACCGTACTGTATCACCACCTCGTGACACCTCGGCAGCTTTACCCTTGGTGCTGTGCTTACGCCCGGTGCCGCATGGCGTTTTTGCAGGTAGTGCGTTTCCATCCGCCGCTCTGGCCAGTTCAAACAGGGTGTTGAATTCACAATATGCCAGTGAAATCTCACTTTTTAAGCTCAAGGCATGGACACAAGCCAGAAGAGGTCAAATGTGTAATTTTTTTGTTTTCTATAAATAGGAAAAAAAGAAAACATGTATATTTTTGAACTGGGCAGGAAGGCAAGACTAGTCCAGTGAAGAGGAGGACGGGGGGAGGAAGAAGAGCAGGGCTTTCGTCAATAACGCAAAGAGATTTTGACATAGGATTATTGTATATTTTTCTATTAGCAGAGGTATTTAGGAGGAGGATTTTAGAGATAATGTTTTGTATATTTTATATATGGGGCGGGAGGGGCTGTTAGCTGGACAGTCACGGGGCCACATAAAGCGCTTTTCCTCCCAGCTGTTTATTGCTAAACAACAAATAATCTATTTTCAACTTTACAGAGCTGGTTAGTCAGAGGAAGAGGTGTAACAGAGAATGTATCACGGTCGAATCAGGTATTTCACACAGCGTGAGACAAGGCGAGGTATTTTAGACTGTTTTCGGCGCTGAAGGGGGGAGGAGGATGGGGGGCGGAGGCAGGAAGAAGGCGAAACAACAAAAAAATTGTATAGTTTAAAGAAAATCTTTGTGTTTGTTTGTTTTCTCTGTGAGCTCGTTCAAGCACTTGAGATTTTATCTTCTATTTGATTCCGTGTCTGATTCTGACATAAATCAAGGGGCTTTTATTTTTTTTTAAGCTGAAGGAGGAAATAATAATTAGCCATCCGAACAGCTGGATGTGAGCAGATGTGTGAGGATAAGTAAAAGGAGAGAATTTTGCTGGCGGGTTTGCGTTTTATTTCGGTGAATGTGTCTTGCTCACATGTAAACGCACACACACTGACACACACTTTTAACCATCGCACAACATGATTGCTTTCGGTTTCTTTACTCATCAATCATGTCTAGGTGCAAAAATTGAATACTAACTGGTTTAAGGTTGATCTGCCCAGATCGAACAGTGACTGAAACCTTCAGCACACACACACACACACACACACACACACACACACACACACACACACACACACACACACACGCACACACACACAGACATGCACAGACATGCACAGTCCTCACCAAGGTTTTAACCCTTATTGTTGTTGTTGTTGATGTTGTTAAGGACTTTTATGGTGCTGATCTAATCTGATCCTCGACCTGACATGCACACACACACACACACATATATATATATATATATTTACACCCACACACAAATTATAGTCACACACATATGCACACACACCTTCTCAAACACAGTACTGAACTGCCTATACCCTTTCTTTGTCTTTATTCCTTATTCTTTATTTTTTTCTCTCTTTTTGTTGCATATTGTATTGATAAATCATATATTTAGATTTTCACACACATACTTGTCTATACCTCTCCTTCAAACTTTACCCAATGAGAAAGAGAAATGCACCCTACTGCTACTGTACCATACAACTGTACTATTGAATATTAAACTATTCTCTCACTAGATATATATGTGTATATGATATATGCTTGAATTATGTGATTATAGCTGTAATATACATAATTGAATATATTTCAGAGAAAAACCCATTGGAATCATTTTGTCAGTTTTTTCTCAGGTGTTGTCTGAGGTATTAAATATGCATATTAAAAAAAAGAAACACTAAAAAATCTTTGATCCGATCACAGGATTTGTGGATTGGTTTGTTTTATTTTTTTTTTTTTGGTTGTATTTTATGTTTGCTGTATGAATTTATTGTTATGATTCCGTTTTAGCCTGTTTTTGTTACTAAGTCACCAGCATGGGATAGAAACTCCACAGACTAACTGTAGTTGGCTAAGCCTCGCTCCCCCCCAGTTGCTGTTGCTACGCCTGTCACACTTTGCATTCTACAGTAAAGTTTAACAGAGGGGGTTTTGCATAAGACCTTCTGGTTTCAGACAGTTATTTTGACACCATCTAAATGCATATGAAGGCCCATAACTGTAAGTGGTAGAAACTCCAATCCAATCCAAAAAGAACTGCTACAAAAGGTTGGTGACTACGACCCAAAATAGGGTTTAAAACACTATTTTTCCTCCACAGTCATAGACTGTTTAAAAGAGTAACGTAGCTACTCAGATATCACCAATATATACTGTTGTGTGAAGCCTCCTGATGAGTGTTTTCGCTATCACCATCTTGGTGTTTTGTAACCAGGTGTGATGAGAAGATGCCGATCTCAGTCTTAAACTGCCGGTCAGTCACAAGCCAGTAGCCAATGAGTGTGCCCCATGTAGTCATTTCAAAAACACATTGTGATTAAAATTAACAGATTTAAATAAATATTTTATTTGCTGTAAGTCAAAATGAATGGTTGAGCCTGTAATCTCATCAGGAGAGTGGTAAACTTTAGAGAGATGTTTTCCTGTAGACTTTAATAGGACCAAAGCTATTGCCATCTAGTGGCCTTCAGATAGAATGCAGGATAATTCTGCATTAGCTTACTTTTTCCAACGTGGAAGCTGCGTCCACCTTTTATACTGTCTATGCACACAGCTAAAGAAGTTCTGAAACTGTGTGTCGAATGCCATTTAATTAAATTTAATATATTTGTTTCCTCCCTGTAAAATTAAAGCAGAAAAACTTAAATTCTGGGAGATTTTATTAGCTGTAGCTAACATCAACCTAGCTAACAGCTTGTTAACATTAAAACGAAGCAGAAATGAAACTGGTACTTCTGGAAACTTCTCTTTCAGGGGTAAGAAAACATGAAATCCCAGTTTGACGGTTTTAACTATAAAATAGGTAAAACTAACTGAAACTAAAAACGATATAAATTTACCCAAGTGCAGGCCTGTGACATTAACGCTGATTTAATGTTTGCCTCCTACTATACAAAAGGAAAGCCAAAATATAATGTTAAGATAAGATAAGATAAGATAACCTTTATTAGTCCCACATGTGGGAAATTTGTTTTGTCACAGCAGGAAGTGGACAAGTGCAAAAGTTATGAAGCAAAAATTAGAATAAAATAAAATAAGAATAAATACAGTACACAACTGTACAGAATAGAATAAAATAAAATACTATATACAGTAGAATAAAATAGAATAAAATATACAAAAGATAAAAATAGAATACAAATGCTAAATACAACTGAGTAAAAATACAACGATGCCAGAAAAGATTATTGCACATTAGTGTTATTGCACATGTGTGGAATAACATGTTGTATTGATGATGATGACCTGGGGTGCAGAAACCAGAGGGCTGTACTAGGAAGCAAGATTAATGGCTTAGTGAACTGTGTCCATCACCTTAAAAATAGACAACAGTGATGAACGCACACTCAGCATTAAAGTAATTAACTTGAATTAAAATGTTTTTCCTTCTTTATGAGCTAAATGCCAAGATTAATGATTTTTAGCAGGATTACATTCTGGTCTTATTTGGAAAAATCTTGCATTTTACTGTTATAGTTTTAATATTTTTATAGAATTTTATCACCATTTTCTCATCATCTGATGATGTCTGATCAGAGTGGGCAGGACTCATAAGGAATCATTTTGTACAGAAGAAAAATCATATGACCTGCAAAATGCCCATTTTGAGCCTGGAGCAGGAAGTCGATAACCTTATTGCGATCCGACTGAAGCTTTAGGTTTTGCTGAGCCAGATAATGCAACAAACCCTGGATGTGTTGAACTCTAGTTCCTAGTTCGTCCTTCCTGTTTAGCCCAAATATGAGCACACACCCCTTGAAATTCAAGTAGCCCAGTCAGTCTGGACTATTTTAGTGCGTCTTAAAAAAAAAACCCCATAGCATCTGCTAATTTCCTCCATATTTAATTTAATTCCTTAAAGGCAATTAAAAGCTCTACAAATATTTGTTTCATTATCCTAAGAACTCAAAAATTTAACAGGCTGAATGCGCTACAGGTGCTAGGCTGTGATTGGACAGTCACTGAATGGGGGAGGGGCTTAGCTGACTGTTATATAGAACTGTTTTAATTTACAGAGAGCACTTAAACCTTAGCTCTTGTTACCTGCTATACAGTCACACTTGCAAGTATTATGATTGTTCTTGATATTTCTTTTGTTGTTTTATGCAACAGCTTGTTTTCTTCAGGTGATTTTAGTCTGACATAACTATATTTTCATTCCCAAGGCCAGCTTTCACATTTCCCATGAGCCTGTTTGCTGCTGGCCTCATCCACAAAGACTTAATTGAGCCACAGGTGTATAATGGGAGTTGTAGGTCTAGCTTTGATATACAGTATGTACTGTATGTTTTCCTTTCCCTTGTCTTCTTTTTTGGGGGGAACATGTTTAAACCTGAGACACAAACTTTTGAATTTAGATCCCTGGAAGAAACTCAGAGCTTCTTACACTTCCATCAGTTGTTGGAAGAAGGAAGTCATCTTTTTTTCTTTTGATATCTTGGATTTGGGGATTTCTTCACAGACCTTTCTGAAACTTTTTGACAGTGCTATTTTTCTATGTAACTGTGTTGTTTTGCGTGGTACAACTTTTTCTGGCGGGTGTTTGAGGCCTGCTCTTCATGTGGCAGCAGTGACAGTCTGCTGCTGTGCGATAAAACGGCATTGCGGGTAATAATGACAACAATAACGATGATGATAACAATAATGTACACAGCCTTGTTATTTCTTCTTCAACTTTGTGGATTCTCAGCTAACTTCCTCTTGTTGTGACTGACTGTTATAAACTGCAAGTCCCATGAGCTCGACACTACCCCGGCTCCTCACCAGTATTGTGTGCTGTCCACAGGGATGATGGCATATGTGGTCTTTTTTCCCCTCCAAACACCAATAAAGGCTAATCCTTATTCACCAATAGCGATCTTCTGGTGTCTTGCTGTATGATCTAAAAGCATGTACAAACCAGCTAGCAACCATGTAGTTGATGGTAATGTGTGAGGTGACACCATCTGGAGGTCACCACCCGCTACACAAAACATTACTGTGCTGAAGGAGAAACCCTAGGAGTATTCAAAGGAATTATTAGTTCCTGGTAGCTGACACTTATTTTATTTTCCAGTGTGTTTATTGGTTTTAAATTTAAAAAATATAAGGTTCTTTTTGATAGAAAATCTCCATAATCAACACTCAAATGAACCAGCTAGCCATCAATCCACTTTACACCAACTTTCCTAAAGTGTCAAATTTTGATGAATCCACCCCACCAACCATCACCAAAAAAAGAGCATCTATTATTCTTGCTCTTCATTAGGAACTTCAACCACTGACTAAATGAGGAAGGTATGAAAGTGGCCTCCCCCAGATAGGTTGTATATAGTAAAGACATGTACTTGTATAATAAAATCTGGTGGAGACACCTTTTACATGTGGTGGACGTCAACATTCTTGAAATAAAAAAATGAAGCTCTGTAATGTTTTACATTGTAAGAAGGTGTATTTTAAACCCAAACTAACTTTTTTTTTACCTTGAAACAAACCTTCTGCTTGACAAGCTTGTTTTGATGTTCATGACTTAAAAGTAGAATCACTCTCTTTATATTTCAGGAGGGCTTATGCAGCTTGTATCTGAAGGTAGGAACAATCAACCAGTGCGATCACTTAGATGGAGCACTTGATGAAAGTTAAAGATATCGAGACATCGGCGTGTGTCTCGATATCTTTAACTTTCATCAAGTGCTCCATCTAAGTGATCTTGTGTTTTGAACTTTTTGTGGGATTTGTTCATAATGGAAGAATATAATGGAAGAGTTTCTCTGCTTTAAAACACCCACTAAATAAGATCAACCCTCAGTCTAACTACTGTGTATATAGTATTTGTAAAAACAAATGTGTTTTGCCTTGTAGAGTAAACTCTCCTGTGTTTTTGGTCATGGTGAAAAAGCTGGAAAGGGGTGAGAAACAGTATTGGCTAAGTCTCTTCATGGTATTATTTATTTTTTAATATTTTTTTTTTTTTTACATAATAACAAAATAGTTTGGAAGCTTTAAATCAGGGGTGTCCAACTCCAGTCCTCCAGAGCTACCATCCTGCAGCTTTTAGAAGCATCCTTGTTCCGACACACCTGAATTAAATCATTGGCTTGTTATCAGGCCTTTGCCAAACTTGATGGCATGCTGAAGAGGTAATCCAACCATTTGATTCAGCTGTGTTGGAGTAGAGATGCATCTAGAAGCTGCAGGACAGTAGCTCTGGAGGACTGGAGTTGGAGACCCCTGCTTTAAATGATTGCCTTGATTGCTGTCAACCATTTTGGTTCTGAATGTCAAACAGCTAAAAGTGAGGTGGTGTACAGGATAATTTAGAAATCAGGTAACTTCACTGCAGTGTCCATGCTCTTCTATAACCTGTAGTGAAACGCTTCTTTCAAGACATGTTTGACTCAGTTTTGTCTGGCTAGTTATGTTGAAGAATCTAGAAAAGTCCGTCTTGTTAAAACCTCTGGGCAGTTATTTTGAAGCCTTCATTAAAGTGAACTTTAATTTCAGTCTTCACAAAACTGTATGCTTATGTTCACTAGCTGAATCTGATTAAAGGCTTAAAAGTTTTCCACAAAGTACAGTTTAAAAGTCTTATACTGTATTGGTAAGCTTTGCATTACATATGCAGCTCTCCTGCAATCCAGGATTTTAATGGTATGTCTCTTTCTTACAGTGTCTCTGAATAAGTCTCCATATTTGTGACTGAAGCATGAACATTTATGTATAAAAGGCTGGATTCTGTAGGGCTGCGCTGCATTTCCAATTCCATTTTGTGTAGATGATCTAAATGTAAAGGCAGGACCTCAAAATGATGCTATTATTGTGCCCCCTTCTGCCTGTTTGTGTGTGCCACTGAATTACAACATAAATGCTGTAAACAGAAAGTGCAGCAGCAGACCATTGGGAGGCACTCAGACCCTTCTGACAGCTTCTCTTTCCAAACATCACAAACAGAGATGTGTGCGTGTTTGTTTTTTATGTGCATTCATAGTACCTGTGTGTTTTTCATCCAAGCACATGTGTCCGCATGGATGCATGTCCTATTGTGTGTTTCCATGACTACTTCTGTGAATTGTGGGTGTCCTAGAGATTCATCTGTAAAGCCCGTCAACTTCAGTTACATAACACACACACACACACACACACACACACACACACACACACACACACACACACACACACACAGACGAGCAGTTTGTGTGCCCTGTGTACACGCGTGTATGCATGCGTGGGATTGGATCGCTGCACCACCTGTATGTTGTGGGTTGTTTCAGCTGTTTGACGGCGTTTGCGTCACCAGCTCTCCTCCATCACGCCGCAGACCATCTGCCAAGGCTGGTGTCGATACTCCAAGCCAAAGCGTGCTACATCGCCCCGCTAGGTGCCACACTGTGCCAAGCTGCGCCAGGCCACGAAACCCTGCTGCTGCTTCACAATCGGCTCAGGGAGTTCCAGTAAATACACATTTGGAATAATTTCATAAAAAGCAGCTGCCTTTTTTTTTTGTTGTTGTTGGTGAGGATCATGAGGTAAATCCATGGTGATTTTGTGATGTTTTTCTCTGTTAGGGTCTTACTTGAAGTTTGTATGCGTGGATGTAACAGTATAAAGCAGGGGTGTCGAACTCCAGGCCTCAAGGGCCGGTGTCCTGCAGGTTTTAGATCTCACCCTGGGTCAACACACCTGACTCAAATGTTTAGTTCATTAACAGGCCTCTGGAGAACTACAAGACATGTTGAGGAAGTAATTTAGCCATTTAAATTAGCTGTGATGGATCAAGGTCACATCTAAAACCTGCAGGACGCCGGCCCTTGAGGCCTGGAGTTCGACACCTGTGGTATAAAGCATCTGCTCAGGTATCGCTATGGAAACATGTTTTATGAGGTGAGTGCTGTGGGATGATGGGACACCTTTATTTACCTTTAAAATTAACCTTTAGCAACAACATCGAGCCTTTAAGGACTCACTCTTTACAATTTCCTTTCATAACAGCCAGTGGAGAAATGATTGGGTATTGCGTATTAACTATATTGATAAGAACAATGAAAACTGATGGATCAGAAATCCATAAATCTTAATATATATTAACTAAAAGTAGTCCAATACAAATAAACTCCAGGTTTTATAAACCACATTTTATTTTCAGTCGTGACCTGTCAAGTTTTTGTGAAACTTTTAGAAGAAGAAAGAGAGCGAGAAGCCAATTATTGATATATAATGACACATAAAAACATTAACGTGGATTTGCGGTTGAAATGTAGCAGCGTATAGGTGAAATCACAAAGAAAGAAGTGATCCACACATTTGTGTGAGGCATTTTTTTGTGTAATCACTCTGATCAAACAAAGCAAAGAAACAGACTGAGCCTGGAAAACAGTTTGATCACTGCATCCGCCTCCCTGTAGCCAGGAATGACAAATATCCTCCACTCTAAATTAAAAAAGGAACACATCAGAAAGATTTAATTCAGTGCAGTTTAATGCTGTCATCTCAGTATCCTGGTATAATGACAACAAATTGGTTGGCCAAGAATTTAGTGATTAATTTTAAATGAGACACTGAGAGTGCAGTGCTGTTTTTATGACCTACGTGTTAAATTTCCCACTGGTCAGGAGACTTTTATGTACTAATAAAGAAAATACAGGTGGAGGGGAGTAACAGAGGGTTATGAGTAACAAGGGGATGATTGATTGTGTGTCTCAGAGAAAAAAGAATAAATCCACCGAAACAAACGCACAGGGGGAAAGAACGAGAGAAATATCTGAAATTTAGAGTCTGTGCAGGAAGTACAGCAACATGTGTAGAATTGATGTGACTGTTTTGTGTGTCCACCAGATGTCTGATCTCTCTCTCTCTCTCTCACTCACTCACTAGTATATTACACTGACTTCCATTCATTTTCTGAGTGCTTACCTGAACAAAAACAATTACTGTTGCTAACCTAAACATAAACCTTACCTTCATCTTCGGTTAAATTTAATCTTTAAGTCTTCACCAAAAAATGTAACTTTTGAAATCTTACTTTGAGGGAAACAAAATAGCACTGGAGAAAAAATTCAGACACCTGAAATATGCATCCCATCATTCAGTTGATCCATCTGTTTATAGAAGTGTCATCAGAATTGGTCTCAGTGGACGGGTGGCTGTTAAGAAGCCTTTCTCAAGGAAGAGAAGTTAGGAAAAAAAGGCTGAGTAATGCCAAATTACACAAGAACTGAACTGGATATCAGTGGGAATGGGTCTCGAATCCAAATGAGAAAACTTGTATTCAAATAGTCGTCAATACATATAGAGGACAGAAAACAGGCACATCTGTCATGATTTGGAGCTGCGTTTCTGCCAGTGTTCTGGAGATCTTCTTAAAAAAATGGAATTATCAAACCAGAAAAGAACCATCAGATTTTAATTCATCGTGCAATGCCATTTGAAAAGTATCTGATTGGCAATGCCTTCATTTTTTAGCATGGCAGTGATCCCCAAACCACTACCAGTCCAGTAAAAGCCTAGATGTTAAAATTACACAACTCTCCCAAGAGAGTTCAGGTTGTATAGTGTATAAAAAGTGTTTTCCATGTAGAATTGCATATGTTTTTACTAAATCTCTGCACCTATTGCACCATTTGCCAGCAAAAAAGAGAGGGATGGCTCAAAGGTTTTGCACAAGTATTGTATTTCCAGTTCTATACCAGCATAGAAACATGCCTGGATGTAATGAACACTGAAGTCATGATGGAGGCAGCTACAGTGCCTTGTGGTTGCTGACTGTGCTGCTGTGGTTAGCTGTCAACTGACAGCATGAAGGTTTTGGATTTAGAGAGATGTTTATTTTGGCATTTGAGAGCCTCTGTTTCTGGTCCAGCTGTTGGGGGAAATATTTGTCTTTTTTAGCAGTTAAAGTTTATGTGCCTGATTCAGTCTCAATTCATCAGCCAGTTTACTGACACAGGTCAGTGTTATTGTTCATGTTTTGAGGCCATATGTCTTTAAGGTAAACTATTAAATTAGAATGAAATTGAGTAGTAAGTTTGACATTATTTGGCGCTTGGTTCAATGAAACATTATCCCTCTAAACAGTGAGGTGAAGCAGAAAACAAATCTGAGTTCTTTAAATTGGCTCCAGTTCTGACTCACTTGTAGAAGAAAGTGAAGGACTTCTGCTGATATTAAAGGTCTTGTTTTGTTGCGACCTGGTGGACTGACTTAACATGTTGTAGGTGGCAATAGGAACAGGAAATGAGTCAGGTTTACAGAGCACTTTTAGAGAAGGCTGAGGTAATGTGAGGCACATCCGGGGCCATCTTTTCACTGCAGACTGTATTTCTTAGACACAAAGTCTGCAAGGTTGCTTTTCAGTGTGTTCGATGTTTTTATCTGTCAAACACAGGGAGCGAGGGAAAGTGACATTCACGGACATTATCAAACGTACCGCAGTCATTTAGTTGACCTTATGCATATTTGTTGTGTGTGTGTGTGTGTGTGTGTGTGTGTGTGTGTGTGTGTGTGTGTGTGAGCGGACAGCAGGTTAGATCGGGGTTTAACTGTCACATCTGTTGCCGTGTCGCTCTCCACCGTGCTGTGAGAATGTCACTCTAAATGTCTCTCTAAGGCTCCGTTTGCCCTCAAAAACCTTCAACAGCAGCAGCTCCACCTGATCCCAGCCAGCTGTCAATCACCACACTGCCTTCTCTGGCCCTGTGAGGTCCACACTGGCAGGGGGGTTCGTGTGTGTGTGGGTACAAAATGGTGTATTAAGGCACAAAGTAGTCGTGTTTTTGATATTCCTGTTGAATCTGGAGAGTATTGCCGCTTGTTCGTCTGACACAGCCAGGATGCCGTTTGACATCTTTCACATCAGAAGAGCTGGTTAGCATTCAGAGGAAAGTGCAGGATGGATCACACTGTTCCAGAGTATCTAATGCGCTCAATATTTAGTAAACAGCCTTTTGTCTCAGGGGGGAATAACCTCTCTGCAGATTTCGTGTCACCGTTTTGCCAGAGATTGATGGGCGCTCCCTAAAACATTGGAGTCTTTTACAGAGCCTAACCATAATGTTTTTTGCTGCAAGTGGTCAATTCGTTGATATGTATCTGACTGAAACTGATGTTAATAGCATCAGCAGCCTTTGCAGCCTGTCACAAATTGCTTTTCACATTAGTTGAACCCAACAAGCCTCACAAACCACAATAATCCCGATCCTGTTTTCATAAACCTGCCTACATACTTGTTTAAGTCAAGGTTGGTTTTCATTCTAATAAATTATGCTTTCCTGTCCTCTCTCCTCACATGGACAAGAAAGCGTTTCACCTTCTCCATTATGAAGGATTTTACAGTCGCATAAGGACACATATGTGAAAGTCTTAACAAGAAGTGTGACATATACTGTCAAACCTACACATGTTTTAGGTTGACTCCTCTGTCTTCATGAATCTTTCATGGGAACTGTTGATTCCTTAAGGAAAATCAAAACACTATAACTACTAAAACTATTTGGAGGCATTACAGGAAGGTCATTTGTCATCTGAAATGGACAATACGCCAAACACAAAGCCAGGCCAGTAAAGAAAAGAAAAGGTTTTCTACTTTGCTGTTTACCTCAGCCCTATCCAACAACCAAAGATCTATAATGGATGTGTCTCTCTCATCCATCCATCCACCCACCCATCCATCTTCTTCCACTTTTCTAATTGTGGAGCCTGTCTTAGCTGTGATAGGGCAAGAGGTGAGGTACACCCTGGACAGGTCACCGTCCTGTCACAGGGCTAACACAGAGACTCAGACAACCAATCAAACTTGCATCTACAGTCATTTCAGAATTTTCACTTAACTTAACCCCGCTATCTCCGCATGTCTTTGGACTGTGGGAGGAAGCCGAGGTACCCGGACAGAACCTACGCAGACCCGGGGAGAACATGCAAACTCGACACAGAGCTAACTAAAATCTATTTTCATAATAAAATCGACTTAGTAATTAGTTTTTGAAAAATGAAGTGTTTGGTGAACATTATGTACTCTGCTGTCAAACCATTGTTAGTGTCGCTGATAGACCAAAAGTGAAGTAGAGACTTATTGGCCAGAAAACATGTTATTTGTCAAATAATTATATTAAAAATGCTCCAAAATGGAACCAAGTCAACAAATCCACTTCACTGAACTGAATAAGCTGAGGTGAGATAGCTGCCAGTTTGAGCCCTGTGGGTCAACTCCATGGCAGTCATGCCTTCGAGCTTTAAGCTGTAATAAAGTTTAAATCATTGAGTTACAGAAGAACTGGCTATTCTGTACAGTTGTTACAAAGAGAGAAACTGCCCTTCTCTTTGGAGTGTCTTCTTGTACAACCAAACTATGAACAAGATCAAACAACATATGGATTTCAAACAGTGTACGAATTTAAGTTTTAATGTAAAGTCATTTAATGTGAACATTAAACAACCATCTATGTCTGTCTTTGTTCACCTGTGCAATATTGTCACTATTACAAATAGTCCAATAGATGTTTCTAACTCCTTATTATCAAGCAGTTCTACTTCCCCCTACTCCCTGTTAAATCCAAACTTAAAATCATTATCCTCACATAAATCCTCTTGAAGGATGATCTTAAAAGGTTCAAAGTATCGCATTATCCCAATAGAGCACTTTGCTCTCAGACTGCAGGCTTACTTGTAGTTCATCGTGCTTCCAGAAGTGGGAAGGGAGGCAGAGCCCTAGGCTACCACAGTCCTCTCCTGTGGAACCAACTCCCAGTTTGGATTCAGGACACAGACCCCCGCTCTGTTTTTAAGATTAGTCTTCAAACTTTCCTTTTTGATAAAGCTTATAGTGCATCAGGGACCTCCACCAGCTCTCTGAACATATAGAAGCATAACTAAGGTATACTTCAGGATCATCTGATCCAGCCCTGGGCATCTCTCCTCTTTTCCCTCCCCAGGTGTTGATATGTTACTACTGCATGTTATTTGGCCTGCGGTTTATATTTTCTGTCTGTGGATGGTCTCTCTTGTTGTCCTCTTCTCTTTCCCCTCACGCCCAGTTGTGCTAACCTGTGATTATCTATGGCTGAGGGTGATGTGATTACTCTGCAAACTATAGTCTGTGCTCTGAAGACAAAGAAGAAAACTTTGGCTAATAGTGGATGAGGTTTGTGCTGGCTGTTGATCAATAGGAGCAGGAGCAGCATCAGCCAGCCTTGTGGCCCATCAGCGCTGTACTGGGAACTGTGAAGGGTGATGGGAAGAAATGGGACTCGCTGTAGTCTCATAACAAGAAAAACTGACGCCTTTCATGGGCAATTCCAATCTAATAACAATAAAACACACTTAACCTGCAACAGTCAATGTCTAACCCCCCTCAGCCTCTCCACATGCACACCTCCCTTCATACCTGCCAGGTCTGATGTGTTTGTGTGACAATGAGGCAGGCAGTGAAATGTCAGCGGCAGCATACTGATGAGAGAATCAGGCAGTCTGATCTAATTGTCTCCAGGCTGCTCCTGTCGGGCTCCCTGGGGCTCAATCAGACAGAAATGCATAGTTGGACTTCGATCACTGAGATCTCTGCAAGCTTTTCACACCAGTATCTCTCTGATGAATGCCGCCTCATGTGCCCAGTTAGAGGCTGATTGATGTAATGTGAGTGCGTGCGCTCACTTACCTACATACACAAGATGTAGGTTGCTGCTGATGTGTATGTTTATGCTGCTGCTGTTTTATAAAAGCCTTCCAACTCTGTTTTTGAATTACTTTTACATTTAAGGACAGCATTGTGGAGGTAAATGCCATAAATACGGCTTTACTCGTTCTCTGTGTTTACCTGCAATCCAGGTATGTGTGGACATTATGTCAGGTTGATGAATTGCTGTTAAATAAGTGGCTTTATATAGTTTGTGAATTCTGTCTGTGTAAATAACTACATGGCACCATCAGAAATTTAATTTTGCCTCTCCATAAAACTGGAAAAGCTTGGCACTGAACAACATGATCCCAGAGGTTCTCCACTCCAAACTCACCCAGCTCACTGTATCAGCTCCCATCTGTCAGTGGATCACAAATTTTCTGGCAGCAGGTGAGACTATAAATTTATAACCAGCACCTGAGCAACCAGCACTGGTGCCCCAGGCATGTGTCTTCTCCCTCCTCTTCTTTCTTGATGTACCTCAAGACAAGTTGGGAAGTTTGCAGACAACTTGATGGTCACCAGGCTCATGAAAGACAATGACGAGTCTGCCTATAGGCAAGAAGTTGAACTGGTGGCCCTGTGGTGTGGTCAGAACAACCTGGAGTTTAATATGCTCAAAACTGCAGAGATGACAGTAGGGTAAGCATCCCAACGCTGCTTCCTCTTATCTTACTCAACAGAACTTTGTCTGATGTGGAAACCTTCAGGTTTCTGGGATGCATAATCTTCTAGGACCTAAACTGTGCACCTAAACCAGACACACCTGTCAAAAAAGCCCAACATGGGATGTTTTTGTGTTTTTTCTTCTCTACAATAACCCAATCTGATCTCATGTCCATCACTGTGTTTTTGTGTTTTCGACACAAAACCATCCATCCATCCATCCATCCATCCATCCATCCATCCATCCATCCATCCATCCATCCCTCCCTCCCTTTAAAAAAAAAAAGGCAAAGTATCCCTGGGCAAGATGCTGAACCCTGAGCTGCTCCGGGTGAGTTTTTCTCAGAGTGAATGTGTGTGAATGTTACACAGAAAAAGTGCACGTCTACATGCTCAAGTACATATATAAGAAACAGCACATTTACTTGTCCTGCATTCAGGGCTTGTACACATCCATCAGGAAATGATGGGCAGGACACAGTGATGCACACCCATCACACCTCTCCCGACTCCTCCACCCTGGTATGTACTACACACACATACACACACACAGTTTCTTTATCACTCTGAAGAACAGTTAATCACACACACACACTGTGTGGGACACAAATACTTGTGCAATAAAATCTATCAGCACTAAATATTTACTGTACCTACAAAGTGAATCAAAGCAGGCTGCATAAATGCTGTTTACACTGTCTGCTGTTCATGTCTAGATCCTGTCAAGTCCACATATATTATAACCAGTTATCCATTCCATATTTATTCCATCATCTTTGCACTTTGAACCCTTGTGTATTTAAATCTGTACATGTGCTACACATATTTTTGCTGTCTATATGTTTATTCTATTAAGTACATCAACAGTAATGAAAAACCAGAGTCCTTGTATGTTTGTACCTGCTCGTCCAATAAAGCTGATTTGAATTATTGTGCTATGAGTTGCCTCCAAACCTGAGAGAACCTATACATCCCCTATTGCACACAAAACACATCCCCTATAGTAACCTCCACTGCACTCCAAATCAACCTCCAGACTCTAAGGAGGGAGCCTATTTATAAGGTGTCATTAGTCGGTGAGCTTGATGTTAATTAATTAGTATAGTCTAGCCTTCCTGTGCCCATGCTGCATGCTCCTGGGGAGCCCACAGAGTGTTGCCCCAGAAGCCTCGAAGGGGCCAGAACTGTGCACGAAATGGATGAGGGGAGAACTAATAATAAAAGAAGAACAAAACAAGAACAAGGTGGTGATGCAGAGGGAGGAGGGATGGCTTGAATAGCTGGGCAGTTATCACTATTGTATGACACTGTGTGGATTCTGAACTGCAGGATGGAGAAAGCAGAGCTAACTACAAAACTGAGCCTTCAGTGCAAAGACCAAGTTCAGTGTCCAAAAAGGAGGCGCAAAGGGCAAAAAATAGAGTTAAAACATTTCACAGAGCAATAGAAAGTACTTGTATTTATACACTACTTTTCTTGTCTTACTGATCAATCAAATCATTCATTAAACACACACTGACACAGCACTTTCTTTATATTTCAAGCACTTTATCTGCCTCATTTTAATGCCCAATTTATAATCACCAATTAACCCAACATGTATGTCTTTGGATCACATCAGCTGATGGTTCTGCTGCTATCCTTCTAAATATAGAAGTGGTAAATCTCATATAGGGAGTGATATTTAACTCACTTTAGCCTGCCTACAAGAAGGCAGCAAGAAGGTCCTGGGTTCAAATCCACCAGCCAGATGGAGCCCTTCGTTGTGCAGTTGGCGTGCTCTCCCTATGCCTGTGTGGGTCTCTCCAAGTAGTCCAAGTTTCTCAGAATGTCCAAAACAAGCATGTTTAGGTTAAACGGTGATTCTAAATGGGCTGTAGGTGTAAATGTGGGAGTGAATGCTTGTCTGTCTCTCTGGATTATCCCTGCGACAGACTGGTGATTTGTACCCAGCTTGGGAACAGTTAATAATCACACAAACCAACTGTGCCAGCACTTCATATTATACAGCTATAAACTCTAAGTGCTATGAGAAATAGTACTTATAGCCACAGCATAGAGGTGCAGTTTTTCTGCAACATCCTCAGCACACCTTTTTCTCACTCTAGCAGTTTGTGTTTTCCCTTCCAAATAAATTAGTCTGACCTTTTCTGACCCGTCTGATTAAACTCTGCTTGTGTTTTTGCCTTTTTCAGATTCTCTTTTGATGTTGCCTCAAACTCACATTTCAGCAAATTAGTGTAATTTTACCAAAGCCGAGCACTGCTTTGGCTCTGTTGTGTAATTACGATAAATTCAATGTGTACTATAATAAATCAAAATTATTTTTGAAGATTGGGGCGCAGACACATAAGCTTGAACCTGTCCGAGTGAAACCTTAATTCTAAAGAAGCTGTAATAACATGTGATTCGGGTCCTCGTCTCCGCAGTGCCGATGTGGCCTAGCCTGGGCCTTTTGACATTTCCTGGAGGCACCGAAGGCTCTAAAGGGACGAGAGTTAACAGAAAGGTGAAGCGTGATTAATGAGAAGATGGACAGAGAAAGACAGCAGAGGGAGAGATGAAGGATGAGGATGGAGGGAGGTGGGAGAGGGGGAGGGAGGTGGGAGAGGGGGAGGGAGGGAGCAGAAACAGCAGGGTGTCGGTGCTGAAGTCAGAGACAGACGTGATCTCGGTGGTTTGCTTTGACAGAACAGCATGAAGTGCACTTATTCTTAAGGCAGAGTGATACTATTAACTCTAACTTCACAGCGCAGGCCTTCGTTCTCAATTCTGATTCGCTGACTGTTATCCAAGTTCGTTAAAGATTTCGATGTAATTCCCAAAATTGTTTGGATTTGTTCTTTGTAGGTTCTTTCTTACTTAAACGTTGCAAAGTTTAAATGCTTTTATCTACCCTTATCCATCCATCCATCCATCCATCCATCCATCCATCCATCCAGCCCATGGTTGACATGGTGCTGGAGACTATTCCAGCTGTCATAGTTGGGTACTCCCTGGACAGGTGGCCAGTTTGTCACATAAAGAGACAAACAACCACATACTTTCACATCCAAATATCACATTCAAACATGTTAAAATATAATTGGATCTGAGACAGGCCAGTGCTTAGCCCAAATAAGTTCAATAAGGTGATTTGCTCCATTTTTACTCCTTTATTTTCTCTGTGACTTTGATTTTCCCACCTGTCAAAACTGCCTCGTTCAAAATTTCAGTCACTACGCTCTTGTCTAATGATCTATCTGCCCATGTCCTCTGAGACAATCAACTCCCTCTTTCAGGCCATTTGTCATGTATTCCTCCTCCTCCCCATTTCCACCTCATCTAGCGTTTCCAGGGCGTCTCATTTAAAGCCTCCATCAGCCACCTGCTTACACCAGTGTAAGCTTCAGGGGGTCTAGTTATGTACTATCTTCTACCCTCACCTACAATGTTGCTTTTATTTGGAGTCTAACTACCAAAAATCCTTGCATTTCAAAGTTTTGCATTTTTTTGAAATGATCTGTCCTCGCTGAGCTGGTGTTATGACTTATTTTGTATCCTGCACAATTCTGTGACATGCAGTGCAATGAGTTTACATTTTCACACATGAACTGCAGCCCTGAACTTTTCTTCACATCACTCTAGGGAGGTACACATGAGGGCTTAAATGTGTGATACAGCTGGATTGGATAATAAATGGTCTTTAACCTGCCAGCTCCCTGTTACAAAGTCCGTGTGACATTCGATTGTGGCCAAGTGAGAATAACACTGAAAATTAGCCTTTGAATTCCCAGTGAGCAAATAGATTCCTGTATCATCTACCTGGACAATACCCTTAGATAAATAAAGAGGAGAGACGGAGCATTTCCAATAATGACAACATATCTGAAACAGACTGTTTTGTGCTGTGTTACATGTAAGAAAGAACAAGTTTGGTCCAGGCCTCATTCTCAACATTGTCAGCTGTTATTGTGTAAAAATGGCTATTAAATGCAAGACATCAATGATGTTTACATTGTGTTGTATCTTTTTTCTTTTACCTCGGTTTCTACAGTTGCAGCGCCCCCACCCCCAAACTGAGGAGTAAAGGCAGTTTCTTCTCCCAGCAAATGGAAGAATGAGTCACAGAGCAGAGATACAGTATATGGTGAATGCACTGCAACACAGCAGAATGTGCTGGTTTGGCCTTTTAATTACTGTAGTTTCTATTAGCAATCGCTTAATTGTGCTTTTAATGTCATTATAAAGAAGAATAAGTCACAAACTTTAACATGATTTTTATTTTTCATCTGCACTGAGTCGAACGCAGTGAAGGAAGACGGAGAAAAACAGACTTTAGGCTCTCTCAGCTGCAGTCTAGCTGTCTTATATGGTTTAGCCAAGAGGGTTGTCAATGTTCCCCCCTTACAGTAGGTCATAAAGTTTTACTGATGTAGGCAGCACCACCCTTAAGGCTAGAAAGTGTGAGTGTGAAAGTTTAAATGGCCATACATTTCACATTTTGCAGCAGTTTTTCTCAAGTTCAGCTTTGTCAGCTTGTCTTCAGGTCATGATTTAATTAAACTGAACCACAGGAATCTAAACTGCTTCACCTACTTGACTCCGGATTTCCCATTATCAACAATTTTGAAATGGCACCGTTTCTGTCAGTTATTTACTGAAGGAAAAAACTGCAGATAAATACATGAAGGGAAAGGATTTAATGACTATGCAAAGTTTCAAGACCAACGTATCCAAATGTTTACGCCACAGATCAAAAAACATTGAGTTAATAAAAATTTTAAAAACTCAAAGATGAAAAACTGCATAAATAAAAGAACATATCCACTTTCTCCGAACGACAGGTGGTGAGATGTGCTCTGATCTCTGTATTGGCAGCAAATATATACAGCATGCACATGAAAAGCAACAGCTGATGTTCATCCTCTCAACTGGAAGACGTTTCAGTGAACACACATTTAACGCAACTGAAGTCAGGACCTCATTTTCTTTGTATTTTAACCCTTTTACCTAAAATTATAGATAATATATGATTAAAAGCAATCTTAAATTTGTCATTGGAGATCTGACAGATTAAAACAAATTCTAAATAAATGCAAATCTTCATCATGTTTTTGGATGCTGCATGTGGTGTGGTTTTGTCAGGAAGCTGCAGAACAATCCATCCAGAAACTGTCCTTTTATGTCAAACAATCATTAGAGGAGCACTGGTTGCTTAGGTCCAGCGGCTGTAATAATTATGCAAATTGTGCATAATCAATGCACATAAATTATGATTTTGCATTATGATTAGCAATTTGTATCCTTACATGAATACAGTCCTATGCCCAGTTTGCTTCCCCAAATGCTGCATGTGCATGTTTAACAGTGAGCTGACTTACATCCCAGCACAGTCGAGGTTACCATGTGGATTTAACCTCAGTCAGCAGTGAGTTTGCTTGCAAGAAAAAAGAGAAAAGATGAGTTTAAGTGAAATCATGCCTGTAAAGTATGCAGATGTCCAAAATTTGATTATTCTATATTTTCCTGAATGTAGAATAATCCACTGCTCATTAAGGCTCCAGCTGAAACTATCCATACATTCATTCAGTTGTCCCCCATTACTGCCTTTTCATGTGACCACAGATAAGTCAGCTGTGCTTCTCTCCTGCACTCCAACATTTGCCCCTGAGTCTCATATCAACAGTGACTTGGTTTGGAGGCGACTAACGATGTGATGGAGCGCTGGCTCCTGTGTTTCTGTGGGAGGCTGTATTCTGCTTGATTTATCCTCATTAGGTGCAGTGCTGAAAGATAGCAGCTGAGAATGCTCCAAACACGCAGTGAAAAGTGCCAATACAGGATGTCAACAAAAATTATGACACTGGGGAAAATGGGTAAATCAAGCACAGCTAAGTGCAAGTGTACAAATGACCAGCAGAGAGAGTTCTTTAATTAGTTTGTTTTCACTAATAGAGTGCATTAAATTAAAGCTGATTCAAGCAGCATGCAGTATAATGAAACACTATATTATGTGAGTGCTGCTCTAATGTAAAATGCAAGCAATTTTGTAAGCTTTCAGGCATAACAACATTTAGGAAAATTGAAATCATGAAAACTGGGTCTTTGTGTGAAAGGCAATGCAGCCGTGATGTAAACTTTTAAAAGCTGATATGCTCAACTTGGAATAAAATAAATGTACTTTCAGTGTGGCTCTTATTTATACCAACTCCATAGATTAGTACAGTATCTACAGTAATACCAATCTGTTATGTTAAAGAGAGCTGAGCATAAAGGCATTTTTCTGGCCTAACTTGTGGCTACAAGGTGTTGTAATGACCAAAACAATCATAGTGGCAGAAAAGAGATTCCTCTGAAGTGTGTACGGGCTCTCCCTTGGAGAAAGGCTAATCCCACTTGTCAGTCGTTTGGGAGGGTGTCTGAGCACAGTTGCTACACCACCATATTAAAGGGAGCCAACTCAGGTGATTCTGCATCTGACTAAGAAGTCTCCTGCATGCCTTCTAGGCGATGTGTTTCTGGCATGTCCAACTGGGAGGAGACCCAGGAACAAACCCAGAACACAGCTCTTGGCTGGCTGGGGAACATCTTATGGCTGGGAAGAGGCATCTCTGCTTAGACTGCTGCCACCACAACCTGGAGTGGGATTAGTGGTAGCAGGCAGATGGGTGGATGGACTATAGGTTGACAATAGGTGGCATCCCAGTTTCATAACAAAATCTGTGATAATTGGGTTCACAACACAAAAGATATTAGTTCACCAGTAAAGGCTGTTCCACTGTTGACATGTGGTATTCTTTCATTCTAGCCTTCAACCTTACTTGACTATTAAAATAGATGAAATCTTAGCCTGCTAAAAGATGACTGGTTAAGACAACTTGGAATAAAAATGTTAAAACTAGTTTCCTTTTCTCGTTCATATTCATGGACATTGTGTAATATAGATTATTTGACTGTCAACTTGCTCTTTGCAGATAGAAAGAGCAATAGATTTATCTTTAACAGGTTTGGTAGGTGCTGGTATCACTCAGCTCTTTTTTTTCATTTGTGTGTGTGTGTGTGTGTGTGTGTGTGTGTGCGTTGGTAAACATGTACTAGCTGGACATTTCGTCTGAATACACACCACACTAGAAGGACATTTTGAATTAACAGGACAGAGGCGGTGTCCTGCTAATTTTGACTGAAATCTAACAACGTAGAGTGGTTTCTATTGGTCCACTAACCCTAAAAAACCAAAAAAAGCAAGATGTCGGTTTAATACATATAAACTTGATTTTGTGTTAAATCTGTGTATCACCAAGAGTGCCCCTGGTGGTAGCGTGTGTAATAGCAGGACCTCATGAATATTCACACATGTGTGAATAATAATGAGGCTTGTGTGTAGTTGTCCCGCCAATTCTTACACAGTCCTTCCAATTCACATGTGGGTTAGATAACTGGGAAATGTTCCAAAATGACCACACCAAATGAACCACTGTATGTTGAACTTAATTGTAATAAAAGCCTGCTTTACCTTGTTGGAAAGAAGACATATGAAGCTTTGCTTTTATATGAAACACTAAGGTTTTGTGTAATTATTCACAGTTATACTAAGTAAATACAGTTACGTACTTACAAAGTGGTATGAAAAAGTATTTGACTGATAAGTTATTTATTTTTTGGTTTGTTCTCTCATTTATCTGTTATCAGATTAGATGAAGAGAACCTGAGTGAACTCTAAATATAGGTTGTTTTCTATTATCTTATTTTTCAAGGGGAAATGCTTTCCTGGCCCTGTGTAAAGAGGATATTGCAATTCTAAAACAAATGTAAAAAGAGTGACCTTTATTGGGTACACCTCGAACTGCTCGTTAACTACTCACTAATTGGGCAATCACATAGTGGCAACTCAATGCATTTAGGTGTCATGGTCCTGGGTCTCTCGACCCAGCATTTTGAGTTTGTGGTTATTTTTTATTCACTGTTTTAGGTCCTCTTGCCTTCACGTTTATCTGTGTTCCCTGGGTCTTGTGTTCACCCTTTCCCTTCACTGTGTGTTTTGTATTTATTGCTGTCTGTGTTTTGGTTTTTTGCTGCTCCATGCTTTGTTGTTCTGCTTTCTTAGTGTACAGTTTTGATTATTATTTTCCCATGTTTCGGTTATCATGGTTTGGTGTTCTGTCTCTGTGGCTGTATCCCAATTCAGGGTCTGCAGCCTTAAAATACGCAGCCTTAGCAGTCCACAAGGGCCGCGTACTCAAAGACCGCTAAGGTCGGAAGTGAGAGGCTTGTGAAATGGGACGGTCTAGGCTCCGTCGCACTGCTCAGGTTGCCTAGCAACCATGATACTCACCGCTGGAAACGTTTCATACAGTATTGTTTGACAGAAATAAAGGAGAAAATTCATTTGTTTTTGTTCATGTGTGTTTTTCTATGAGCTTTGATGTGATAAGTATCTGAGGCTGAGACCACGGGACTGTAAAACATGATTGTTGGGCTTCATTTCTGTACTGAACAGTCATTTTAAAATTAGTTAGTAATTAACAATTAACTAATGTTGTTCATGAAACTAAAGTGGCAATGGCAATGAAAATATAATATGGCCAATATTAAAGTTATTATTATATTAATCATTACTTGTTATTACAGCAGTGAACTTGAACTCTGTGTCAAATACTGAGCTTCAGTAAAGATTCAAGTTGCAGTTATTTATATTTCCCATCACCTTAAATCTTCACTCAAAGACAAGTATCTTTGACAGTGTATATATCGATGTATTATATATAAGAGACAAATGTTGTTCTTTTAATATGTTGGTATTACTAAATTTGGCTCAATGCTGACATATATGTGTAAAATAAAATGTACGAGCTGTGATAACCGTTTGTGATAGAATGAAGAGTAGACTGATATATTAAATATTCCTTTATTGAGTGAGAAAATCAGACCATGTCATGTCATAACTGCTTTAAGTCCTACAGAATAGATATCAGAGCCTTAAACAGGCTGACTTCTGCTAAATGGGTCAAACTGGGCACAAAGTATACAAACACATAACATATTTATAGAATATGATGGAACACTATAGATCAACTTAGCTCAGAATATATAAAGCATAGAAATAATTACAGCAATATGATCCAACAAACACAGCAGTACTACTAATGCAAAATACTCAAAGCTTCCTAGAACTGAAACAAACATGGACATTTATTTTGAGGTCCATTCTGCTGCTGATACATACTTTAGGTTTGTGAATATTAAACTTGTTCCTGCCTTTCATAGTGTTTCCCTTGAAGGCCCTGAGTACTTTCTCCCACACTAAAAACACTGGAATGATACAATTATTTGAACATGACCTAATCAGACTGATTCAGGACAGACAATGAGTTCTTTTAACCTTTTCTAGCGTCCTTCACACAGAGGGAACAGTCTGTCTATTCTCTCCATCTGTCAGCTGCTGCTGGCTCTTCCTCCTCCTCTTCCTCACACACTGCTGAGTTTGTCCTGGTGGATCATCAGGGTGCAAAGCCTCACAGATGATGTGCAGCAGTGGGTCCCTCAGTTTGTCCTCACTCTGGACACTTGCAGTTGTCACACATGGAAATCAAATGTGTGATAAGCTGCAGGATTCAAACACAAGTGTAACTTATAAATACATGTTCATACTTTTATTACACAATCAGAGAGAAAGACAAAGAGAGAGAGTGCAGGACAGACAGACAGGTGACAGTCTCAGGTGTACACACTGCTACAAAACAGCAAAAGAGAAGGAGGATTTAGTGTTTGTGTTATTCGAAAGTGCTAAACAAGAAGAGTTCCCAGATGGTACAGTGGACACATGTGTGACTCCTGTGATTAAAGCTTCTTTCTTTCAGCTTAACGAGTGAAACAAACGTTCAAACACACGTTAAAGTCCGTTTGGCTCGACACCACCGAACAGAGGCAGCAATATAACATAGCTCACATTAACAGTGCAGTGAATCCTGCTTGTGCCGTGATATTCAGGACTGCAAACTGAGCAGCATTCACTGACTTTCAACTTGTTGTGTTTGTGGATATATGACTGACTTTAATTATCCATAAAAACATCACATTCTCTGTAAGATTAAGGTCGACTATTGAACGGCGTATATTTTAAAGTAAAGGCTTTAAAACAAAGTAAACGCTGAAAGTACAAACATCACTAATGTCACATAACTTTGCCAACATGTGGCCAACAGTAATGTTTTAATGTTCTTTGTTATTAAACATTTGTACATAAATAAGTGAATTAATATTCAGTACTTACTTTTCCAAGTTTACTCTTTGGCCGCCCCGCTTCCGCTGTTTTTTTTCGGCAAAATTATCCACACCCAACGCCGCGCTATGCATTCTGGGATATGTTGGGCCATGAAGTCTACACAGCCACATCCTTCAAATTCAGGGAAATGAAGGACGCATTTGTGGGCCACATTTCGAGCAGCCTTTGAATTGAAACTTAAAATGCGGCCTTTAAGGCTGCAGACCCTGAATTGGGATACAGCCCCTGTTGCTCTCCCTGTCTGTGTTCTCTGTCAAATCCTGTGTGAAGCCATGTCTCTGAGTCTGTCTCTGTGATTTTGTGTTTCCTGCTTTACTTTCAAGGTCTTTGTCTCATGTCAGTGTTTTCAGTTTTGCTTCCTTGGTCTCGTTAGCCCTGATGTCTCCCACCAGTGTTCACCTCCTGCCTCTCATTCCCCTCGTTATGTCCTGTGTATTTTAGCCCTGTATTTTCTGTGCTCCCTGTCGCGTCGTAAACGGCACTAATCCTGTGCTGTGTGTCTCCCCGTGGATTAGTTTTGTATTGCCTTTTATTTTCCAACCAGCAATAAAGCTGCCGTTTTTGAGTTTCACTCCAGTCTTCCGAGAGTCTGCATTTTGGGTCCTTTTCCTCGTTCCTGCCTGCACACAGCTGAACTATGACATTTAGGTATGTAGACATGGTCTACATACATACCTGCATGTTAGACCTAATCCCGAACCAAACTATTTAAAGCGGTATTTCCTTTAATTGTTGCTCCAGTTTTGGATATAATGAATTTATTTTTAGAAAATGGATACGTACCATAGGATTTTAAGGTTGCTGTAATTAAACCTCTATTTAAGAAACCCTCTTTTAATCAAGACAACTTAATGAACTATAGACCTATATCTAATCTTCCCTTCATATCTAAAATTCTTGAGGTAATAGTTGCCAATCAGGTGTGTTAGCACTTAAACAATAACGACCTGTTTGAAGAGTTTCAATCTGGCTTTAGAGCTCATCATAGCACTGAAACAGCTCTGGTGAAAGTTACTAATGATATTCTCATGGCCTCAGATAATGGACTGGTGACCATTCTGGTTCTACTGGACCTCAGTGCTGTTTTTGACACATTCAATCACAATATTCTCATAGAAAGGTTTGAAAATGTTGCAGGGATCAAAGGAACAGCACTAGGCTGGTTTAAATCTTACTTGTCCAACAGACTCAAGGTTTGTTTACGTAAATGATAAATCCTCTTCAACCTTTATGGTTACTTGTGGCGTACCACAGGGTTCTGTACTTGGACTGATCCTTTTTACTATATATATGTTCCCTATTGGTAAAATCATTAGACAGCATGGGATAAATTTCCATAGCTATGCACACCTAAATCCTGATGAACCTAATCAGTTATAAAGATTACGGGCATGCTTGGAAGACATAAAAACCTGGATGTCTTCAAACTTCCTCCTTTTGAATTCCGACAAGACAGAAGTTGTCTTTGGACCAGAAGCTCAGAAAAACAAATTACTTGGTCAGTCCCTTCATCTGGATGGCATTAAATTAGCCTCCAGTAATAAAGCAAAGAACCTCTGTGTTATTTTTTGACAAAGACATGTCATTTAGATCTGACATGAAAGAGGTTTCTAGGGTCTCCTCCTTCCACCTCCCGTAATATTGCTAAAATTAGAAACATCCCATCCAGGAGTGATGCTGAAAAACTAGTTGATGCCTTTGTTACTTCAAGGCTGCATTACTATAACTCTTAACTATCAGGAAGTCCACATAATGCAACTAAAAGTCTTCAGCTGATCCAAAATGCTGCAGCCAGGGTTCTGATGAATATCAAAAGAACACATGACATCTCCTCCCGTGTTTTAAATGCACTTTAGAACAGCACGCAGCAACACTACATATGAGCGAGCGGAGGGAGGCATGGGGTCTTCACAGAGCCCCACTCTCTGCCAGCCGTCAGGGCGGGGGGGCCTGAAGGTGGAATTGGCCATCTGATCGAGGCCTGGGTTGCAGCGGCCCCCTGCCACTGCGGAGCCGGGGACGGTCTGCTTGATTTCCACCTCAGGGAGGAGGGCAACATCTGGGTCTGGGTATGAGTTCCCCTCCGGGCAAGAATACCTGGACCTGGGATGTAGAGAATGTTTGGGGAGTGTGATTGTGTGTACAGTGTCCATTTATGTCTGTGTCCACGTTGGGTGAGGGCCGAGTGTTTGTGGTTGTGTGTATGAGGGTGGGAAGGTATGTTTGTGTCTGCTGTACACATCACCACCAACAACACCACAAGCAGAGCACAAGTTTTAAGCCAGCGTGGTGTGATTATAGATGCCGTGCAGGTGGGTCCATCTCACATGCAGCGGCATCGCAGAACACGCCCCGCCACATACCCTCTTCCCCCGACTAAGACCGGGGAGCCACCTCCCCCTCCATGAGCAAGCGAGGGAATCGGCCTGGAGCATCAGCGCCCCAGCCCAGCCACGGGGAAGTGACTACCTGGGCGTTCGCCTGTAGATCTAGCGGCGCTGGTGACGAGGTGGTTCCAGGGACCGCCCACGCTTCCAGCGGCACCCCCATCCCGCTAGCGCACCAGCCTGTGGCTCACCTGAGCCGGTCGTTCCCTCGCGCTGTCCAACAATTACAATAATTATACGGTTGCTGTAACAGATTGTAGATACAATGCAGGTGAGTCCATCTCACCTGCAGCAGCATCCCAGACCAGCCACAATAATAAAGATTTTTCTATTTCATTATAAACTTTGTCCTAATTATGTCATGAGTTTTTACTATTTAAAAAGAAAAAGAAAGCATCACAAAAAACACTTAAGGTCATGAAAATTAATTGTATTGCTGCAATACTTAAATATCTGTGGTCTAATCTATTTTTATTCACCAATCTCATTGTAGCAATAATATGCCTTTTTGGTCCAAGTTAATTATTTGAATTTTAAAACTCTTTTAGCCAAATAACTTTGAAGTTGTTACTAAAACTCGTCATCCCCATTTACTACTTTTGTTTCATTCTTTAAAAATTTAGAAGCATAAATATCAGTCTTTTGGAAAAATTACATTTTATACAGTATTATTAAGTCTACATATTTCAAGTGAGTTATGTCAGAATGCACTAGAGCAATTTAACTCTATTACATCATAGCATTCTATTTGCAAGAATCCCAGTGTTAATCCACTGTTCTTGGCCAATGATATCCACTCCTCAGCACTATGGGGGCGCTAATGTACATCTACGCTGGTTGCCAACCACCATGAACATTTAAAGAGCAGAAGAAGAAGAAGAGGACACTAAAGAGTTCAGGTGCACGACATGAGGATTTAATGAGACAGCTTTTATCTTACTGCTTTCGTGGAAGATCAGGTGAGAACCATACAAATTCCCTTACACATGATGTTTATATAAATATATTCATCCAATAAAGCAAAGTAATATAGGTTATTATATTACGTTCGGATACACCAAAGCATCTAATTTTTGACAGTTTAGCTAGCCAGCATGCTAGTAGCAAAAGTTTGACATTCTGTTGCTGTTGGTTTGATTAATTTTGGTTTTAGCATCACAAAACTTGTGGTTTTAAAACTAGTGAGATCTGTTTTCAGAAAATATTTTACAAATGAAACAAAAACTGTAGGACAAATATGCTTATTGTTCAACCATACTAAATCATTATTTTAATTTATAACTTTAAGAAATATAAAAGGTTAAGGAAATGTGGATATGAAACTGCAAATCTTAATGAGTTAATTAACCTTAGACCAAATAAAATATACGAAACAGAACTTCCACAGGTAGGGCATGCAGCCTCTGACACACAGTGATACAAGATAGGAGGAACTGTTGGGAAACACAGATATTTGGAACCTTTAGGGGAGCTCTCCCCAACATAAATAGATTTTTCGATCTGTTTATTTCTATGTCTACATACATTTTGTAGTATAATGTGTTATTTCTAAAGTCATTAATACCTGATCTTTGCAGGGGATGGCGGCAACAAGGCCACGGAGAGCTAAAATAAATCCCAGACAAGATGCTAGGTATTACTGCTCCTTAGGTGAAGACAAGGCAGGATTTGATGTGAGGTATATTGATTCATTTAAAGGTGAGTTGATTCCAAAGAATGCAGTCAGCTTCTCAAAATAGAAATTTTTATGTTTTTTGTAGTTTTTTTTTGTAGCATACCATGCATGAGAAAATTAATAATCACGAATATAATTATACTTGTTTTATTATTATTATTATATTTCTATTTTTTCCTTGTCTTTCCCCAAGGAATTATGAACATGTTACATGTTCCAAAATAAATAATACAATATAATCAAATAAAAAACATATTTAAAAACAAGAAGGATTTTAATTAAATGGTTTATAGTTTATTGCCCAATTTGTTTTTGATGTGTGTCTTTAGGTCGCGGTGTGTTCAGCTGTCGGTCATTTCAAAAGGGAGATTTTCTTTTTGAGTACAGAGGACAAATCATAACTAAAGAGGAACAAGAAAACCGAATGAAACTTTACCATGATGCACTCAAGGTTTTCATATTTGATTTCAAGTTCAATGGAAAACAGTTATGGTATGTAACTGCTTTGATAAAGGATAAAATACATGAGGTTTACAAATTATAATATTCAAATAATATTTTGAATTGAATATTAAAATGTTATTCAGACGTTCTACAACCTAATATACTTAATGACTTTCTTTACAGAGTGTAATTGTTATTGTATACTTTTTGTTTTAGTGTTGATGCTGCCAGAGAGGACGGCTCACTTGGCAGACTTGTAAATGACGATAATGTGAATCCAAACAGTAAAATGACAGTTACCAGAGTGGATGGAAGGCCCCATCTCTGTTTGTTTGCAATCAAAGATATTGGTCCAGGAGAAGAAATCACCTATAACTATGGTGATTCCAACTGGCCATGGAGAAGCAAGGTATAATGTAAATAGTACAGTATAAGTATAAATAGTATTAAATGAATAAAGGCTATACTGAAAAGTATGCATACACACACGGGTCCTGTGTAATACTCAACTGGACAGGTCCAGACATTAGGAGGACTGTATTCATCTTGGCTAGACCCAAAGACTGCCATTCATTATTCATGCTTCTTCCTTAGAAATCCAACATGGTGGCATCTCAGGCTGTGGATGAGAATGCAGCCAGTTCCTCTCCTAACGAAGCAACAAAGGTAAATTGGAGTTTCAGTGTCAGATTGTTTTAGTTGTAGACTGAGGTGCTAGTTATTAGGCAGTATTGAGGTATGTGGGTCCTTGGTTATCTTGACCAAGTAAGATGCACGCATTAGAAGGACTGAGATTTGAAACAGGAAGTATAAACAACTGAGTTCTACCTACAAGTGCGCCCACACACACGGGTCCTGTGTATTACTCAACTGGACAGGTCCAGACATTAGGAGGACCGAGTTTAGAAATGAATTCAGATCAATGAGAGTTACTCTGGCAATTGTGCATACACACACGGGTCCTGTGTATTACTCAACTGGACAGGTCCAGACATTAGGAGGACTGTATTCATCTTGGCTAGACCCAAAGACTGCCATTCATTATTCACGCTTCTTCTTTAGAAATCCAACATGGTGGCATCTCAGGCTGTGGATGAGAATGCAGCCAGTTCCTCTCCTAACGACGCAACAAAGGTAAATTGGAGTTTCAGTGTCAGATTGTTTTAGTTGTAGACTGAGGTGCTAGTTATTAGGCAGTATTGAGGTATGTGGGTCCTTGGTTATCTTGACCAAGTAAGATGCACGCATTAGGAGGACTGAGATTTGAAACAAGAAGTATGAAACCCCAACCCTAAATCTGGTTTGCATAAAGACGTAGTTCTCGGCTTGGTTGAAATGAACTCTGATGTAGTTAGATCGCATATTTGAATTTCAGCTGATCAAGGAGCAAGAATGAAGCTTACTATAGCAAGGAGCATGTAAATACAACCGAAACAATCGCTAAACTCTTTCCTGTTAATGCTAAGCACATTTATGTAACATTGTTGTGTAAAGGCCATCCGTTATGTCTTGATGGATTCATGACTTCATGATTTAATTATACTTTTTTACACTCCCAGTCAAAACTTTGGACACATCTTCTCATTTCAGAAAGAACAAATTGTAAGTCTAATCTTTTTTGGGGGTTGTGGGTCCACAATGAATTTTCTTTTCATTGTGGTTTTGTAATATATACCATAATATAAAACCTAGAAGAACAAATTGTTTTGAAAATTGATCTATATACAGCAGATATTTTTCCCTTTAAATTTTGCATTGCAAAAGTTACAAAAATTGATTTAATAGTTTTAGTAACACTTGAACCTTTTTTTTTTTTTTTTTTTTTTTTTTTTCCGTCCTTAACTCCTTTTTAAAGAGGAACCAAAACAACTATTTGGTTGTGGTATTTTACATCACAAAAGTATGAATTTTGTTTTTGATTACACTGGTTTTTTTTTTTTGTTTTTTTTTTTTTACCAAACAGGACTGCGATCATGATCTAGTCCCTGACGAAATGTCAAGTTTAGAAAAATGTTTTGCATGTGGAGGACCTTTTTCGCCTCTGAAATGGAGTGGTGTGAGATGTGAAGGTAATTATTTAATTATGGAAGGTTGGGTACATTAGAATATCTTAAATATGATCCATAAGGAACACTATAAAAACTAATCCATAAGTAAATATGATATATGTTCATAATGAACCTTTTACATCTGCACTTTTTACATATTTACTTACCATGTCATTATTAAAGCTGCTATACCCAATTTGCAAAAACAAGTTAGCTTAACATATTTTTTTTCATGTTCATAACAACATTTTAACAAAGCATAGCTATAAATGTTGTTTGGAGATTAAAGAAAAAAAAAATGAAGTGGTTCTGTTGCATTTGTCTAAAACCATCAGCCAATAACATGGCTCAGTCCAGAAAAACGATAGAACAGTCTTACCTGACTCCTTAAATTCTACATTAACATGGCTCCACCACACTATGCACTGGCCTGTTTAGCAGCAAAGCACACCAGGGGTGTGGCCTATGGATAATATCCAATGGGAGGGGGGAGCCTTCTTGACTGTGTTTATGCTTCCATCTAGCCTGTTTTTAAATTGGGAAAGCGGCTTTAACTACCTTTCTTTTATTAACTTAATTTTTCTCTGTCTAGTTTGCTACCAGTCCTGGCACAAAAGATGTTATGTTAGCCACAAGGTGAACCTCACTGAACCTCTTCCAGAGGTAAGTGTTTTTGCAGAATTCTTCTCAGTAAAATATGTAAGGTAAACAAAGTCTTACTTTGTGTTTTTGATTGTTATTAGGTCTTTAGTGAAGATAGTTCAAGTGAGGGGGCTTCATCAGAAGAGGAATATGTGCCAGATTCTATAGCTGACTCAGACAGCTCATGGGACAACAAATCAGAGCCTTTAAATATAAGTTGCAAACAAGTACAGAACTCTGAGATCTCCAGCAGTCAATCTGCTTGCAAAACGAAAAGACCTCGCCTAGAAAGTTTTTTAGAGAGAGTAGGACAAAGAATTTCAGAAGATGCCGAATCAATATCTGAAGATGGAATTGGCACAAGACAGCTCGACGTATCAGGGGTTATTGCCACAGCAGAAAAGTCTGATGCTGAAGGCATTGTTGATGACTCTGATACTACGGCTGAAGATTCCTTAAAACATCCTCCTCACTAAGAAACAAAACATACTGCTACATTTGTGGAAAACTACAGACAAAGTTTACACGTCATTTAAAACTCATGAGAAATCACATGCAGATGTTGCTCGAGTTTTAAGTCTTCCCAAGAAGTCCAAAGACCGTTTGAAAATGCTTTCTAAGCTGCGAAACAAGGAAACCACAGACATAACTCGGAGGTCATCGCAAGTGGGATTGGATCATTAAAAACCAGACGCACATCAAAAAAACCCTACAAAGGAAAAGACTATATTCACTGCATTTATTGCGAGGCATTATATCTTAAAAGAGATCTTTGGAGACATGTTCGTAAATGTTCTTCAAAACCAGTGGAGGCCAATTCAGAGGGGGACGAAAAAGGTCTTGTCCCTGGCCTGTATGAGTGAGTCAGCTCTGTGTCAGCAAGTTTCCCCCGGTGTTTGGAAGATATTAGCTGTCATGAAAGATGATGAAATAACTTCTACTGTGCGAAGTGACTTCTCTATTCTTCAGCTTGCTCAATCATTCTTTAACAAACATGGGAAAGATCCCACCAAATTTGACTACATTCGCCAGACACTCCGAGAATGTGGAAGACTTCTGCTCACACTTCGGAAAGAATGCTCAATACACACTTTTGAGGATGCTGTAAGACCTGCAAATTTCAATGTGGTTATCAAAGCTGTTAAGAAGGTGTCTGGGTATGATGAAGAAAAGAACTGCTACTCGACTCCAAGCCTTGCTTTAAAGTTGGGACACTCACTGCAGAAAGTCTGTGATATTATACATTGCAGAGCACTGATGGCAGAAGACAGTGCACTGATAAAGTCAACCCAGAGTTTCAAAACCCTTTATGCTACAAAGTGGTCAGAACTCATCTCCCATACTGCATTAACCACACTAAACGCAGCGGCACTTCAACAAGCCTTCCACACTTCCTTTCACAGAAGATGTTCAGCGTCTTCATAGACATCTGGAGAAGACTACAGAACAAGCACTGAAGGACTTGGAAGAGCATAGTTCACCAAAATCATACAGTGAACTTTGTAAAGCTACCATGGCAAATGTAATACTATTTAACAGGAGAAGAGGGGGAGAAATTTCAAAGATGACACTGAATGGCTTCCAGGAGAGAGACACTAGTACCCTGCACAAGGATGTTGCATTTGGACTGACAAAATTTGAACTTTACCTTTGTCAACACTTCAGTCGTGTAGAATTGAGGGGTAAACGAGGACGCAAGGTTGCAGTGCTACTTTCACCAGACATGGTGAATGCCATAACACGGCTGACAGAGAAAAGACAAGACTGTGGTGTTCTGGCAGAAAACATATTCCTGTTTGCCAGACCTCATTGTCTGACTCCCTACAGAGGACAGGACTGTTTGAGGATTTATGCGACTGAATGTGGGGCTGAAAACCCTGAACACCTACGTTCAACGCAGTTGCGCAAACATGTCGCAACTTTGTCTCAGATCTTAAACCTCAAGAATCACGAGTTAGACCAAGTTGCCAACTTCCTAGGTCATGATATTCGTGTTCATCGGGAATATTATAGACTTCCAGAGGCTACTACCCAGCTTGCCAAAATATCCAAACTACTGATTGCCATGGAGAAAGGGTCTCTCAAAAGCCTTCAAGGCAAAACACTTGAAGAGATTGAAATCGAAGGTAAAGTGGTGTTAAGGTTAAGAATTATACACGTTTCCTGCACTATAACCTTATAATTCATTAAGACAATCTTTTATTTTGTTAGATAACCTACAGTTGACAGATTCAAGTGAAGAAAGTGAGGTTGGAGCGGAGCGTGAGGAGGTTGGAGCGGAGCATGAGGAGGTCGGAGCGGAGCGTGAGGTCAATGAAGGAAATCTTGTATATCCACAGATTGGTAAGTACAATGTGATTAGTCTCAACTTTGTTCAATTTATGAAATCACATGACTAATAGACTTTATTACAGATTCTATAGATACTAGAATGATGAAGAAAGTTGTCAAGGAACCTCCAGGTATGTGTTTGTCATCATTTATTGAAGCTTTTACCTTTGTAACTACTTCCTAGACACTTTTGCTATCTTTGCTATCTTTATGTAAAAAAAAAAAGATAATTCATTACTATCATTTTTCCAGTGATTGTTACCTTTGTCCAAATGGTAATTTAAAGAAAGTCAAGGATCTTTCTAAAGACCAGCTCAACAGAATAGAAAGGTCAGTTTTGGAGGATGGTCAGGTAGGAAATGCTAGTTTGAACAGGTGATTTTGAGCTGTGATTTAAAGTTCTAGAGAGAATCTAATGAGCAGAGGAAGTTCCAGAGGGTGCAATTAGCAGTGGCAAAGGATTGTACCCTCAGATTTATGATTTTGATGATGGGGGTAAGGAGGTTAGTGTTAGCAGTGTTGTGGGAGAGTGACAGTAAAGACAATCCCTCAGGGTGGTGGGGGCGAGGTTGTTGAAGGCTTAAAAGTTGATTAGGAGTTTGCACTCAATACTATAGTCAGTGTGCAGCCAGTAATGTTCTTTTTAGGATGTGGTGATATAGTCTCTAGAGTGAGTGCAGTAGAGTAAGGGGCAGCAGAGTTCTTAATAGATTGCAGTTCTTGGAGGTGAGTTTGGGAAAGCAAAGATGCTGGGATTCTTTTTGAGGGTGGAGAGAATGGATAGGATTAGGAAGAACAATATCATTGGGACTGCACATGTTGGAAAAAATGTCTACATTGTTCTACATTGGCCAGGTTGAGGTTGTGTTGGGCATGTGCAAACAAGGGACAGTGAGGAAGGTTTGTTGAAGGATGTTAGAAAGGAAGCTGCCCTGCAGGAGACAGAAGGAGATGAGATTAATCAAGAGAGATGAAAATAGTTGGTGTGTGGAGGGCTGATCTACTACTCTTTATTTACCTGGTTTGCGCTTCTGAAGTATTCCTCTACGCTCTCATCCTCTTTCTACAGTAAATCAGTGGTGAGTGGAAAGTTGACCAGTCACGGAGTAGTGATGGGTCGTTCATGAACGAAATGGCTCTTAGAGCCGGTTCTTTGAAGTGAACGATGCGAGCCGGCTCCTTATTGGGAGCCGTGGATTTTTTTTTTACTTTCTCTTTCTCCCTCTCTCTCACTTTTTCGCTGCACGTCAGCCTTGTGTTTGCGCTGAGTAGAGACGGGAGGGCGCAAACAGAGCCTTGCGTTTGCACCCCTCCCGCCTCTGAGCAGAGGGAGGAGCTAGGGGCGGTAGTTACACTCGCAACAGCAGTAGCACACGAAAAGAGCAGCAGGGAGAGAGAGAGAAAGAGAGCCGGGAGCAACAACAAGAGACAATGTCGTCACATTAGAGAGGTGGAGTAAAGAAAATGAGTGACACCAAGAAAAGAAGCAAAATCTAGAACCATTTAAATTTTACTGACAATACATAGGCAGAGTGTAGAGTCTGCAAGAAAAGGATATCATATAGAGCCGGTGCACGGGCACCTGAAAACTGTCCACTCATCAGTGCGATGGGAAGATAAAACACAGTGAGTTAAGTGTGATATAAGTGAAGCTGCCAGTGTGTCTACCCACTGAGCTGAGCACTGGGCACTTGGTATTTTTAAATTTAAAGTTTAAATTTTAAAAGTTAAATTGTAAATGGTAGGTTTTTGTATTTTATAATTTATTTTTTAAATTTTATGTGGAGTGAATAAATAAAAGCATATTTATATAATGAACATATATACATAGAAAACACGTTTTTAAACATTAGTAATTCATTTTGTGCATAATTTTATATTGTTGTTAATAATAAATGAATGAAAGCAACAAAACAACCTGAAGAGCCGGTTCGGGAGCCGAAAGAGCCGGATCTTTTAGTGAGCCGAGCGAGAGAGGCGGATCTCTAAAAGAGCGGAAATCCCATCACTACACACGAGTCTTGTTTGGAGAAAAATTCAGCCTTGTATCTTTTAATATCAGCTGTAATAGCTCTAGCCATATTCCACATTCACATGTGTCACCTTAAACTAAAAGTCATAGTTTGCGACTCTGGATTTATCTTAGAAACCATATTCAAGATTTCAAGGTCCATTAGTTGCTTGACCACATTCAGGAGCATTTGACATTACATTATAAGAGATTTAATACAACAAATATATGCTTACTGTTTTGTTTTGTTTTTCAGCACAAAGTAAAATGGAGCGGGTAAGGTCATTGAACCCAACAGAATACTAAACAAGGAGATGAAGCCAAGCAGTAAGAAGAAAACAAATAAACAATCTGGTAAATGGTGACATGCATACAAAAGTCACTTAAGCACAAATGTAAACTTCATGCATTTTTTGAACCCAGTTATCCACACCACCCAAGCCAGTATGGTGACTATGCTCATCTTTCTGCCAGGGACCGTACCATAATTCTACAACTTGGTTAGACAATTATATTAACCTACTTGGTAAGGTAAAACATAAATCACATTCAATGTGGAACAATACCTTGTATTAAGTAATGGGATAAATGTTTAAATTACTTTCCCTATGCCTGTTTTAATCTGTAATACATTTAAATACTTATCATTTTCAAAACAGCAATGCACCAAAACAATTAATAAACAAAGCAATGAGAACATATTATGATTTGGGTTTTTAATTTTGAGGATTCCTCAACCATTGGGCTTCTACATTATCTCCATACTCTGAACATCATCTTATTCCCATAGGCAGAATCTGGATAATATTGGAAAATTTGGGCTGGTTTGGCTAATTGTGGGCTGTAACCTGAACGTCTTGAAGAAAATTATGTTCACTGAAAAAACCTGAAGGCCCACCTCATGGTCAGGCAGGGTCCACCCTTGTTTTTAAATAAACATTTGAGTCAGACAGTTATATATGAAATGTTTGAGTATATGTTATACATTTCAAATATTACAATATCATGCTATACATGTTTTTTGTTGTATAACGGTGTGTGGAATAAAATGCTCTCCATCCATAGTGATTTGCCATAGCTATTTATTGGAATTCTGACTTAATGTGGGCCACCTTTCAGAATTTTACATTTAAATAAATGTATTCATCCATTGTAATAAGTATTTAAACAGTCAGCATTACAGGATTTATACCAAAGAAACACTGTTACAACAAATTCACCTTAAAGGGGACATATTATGCAAAACCCACTTTTTTTTGTTGCTTTTGTATGTATATTTGGTTATGAGTTGCCTCCCGACTCCTTAAGTGTAGGTTTTCAACAACTAAAAAAGGAGCTCTTTTAGGTCCCAGGTAGTGTATTTTGCACAATCCAGCATAATCACAGCCTCAGCACCTGTCCTCGTGGACAATGCAAAGGCCGTCTTTGGGCTGTGTAGTATAAACACTAACTGTTCTTAGCAGGGCTGTAAAACTAGTGTGTGCAGAACTCAATTCTTCGGCTTATTTGAAGGAAGCCGATTATCGCCATTATATTTTTGCATCCTACAACCATGTCAACTCACACAATTGAGCATAATACGTCCCCTTTAATTTAAAAATTGTTTAAAAAGTAGTTTGTTTACATTTATTTTTTTCTGCTTCTAGCTTCTCTGGAAAATGCAAGGAGGGTCAAAAAGCATCCTTGGTCTCCCACGGAGGTTGCTGCGATAATGAAGTATTTTGGCGAACATATCAAAAAAGGAAAACTGGCCACTATTATCGAATGCCAGCAATGCAAAACTGCAGAAGATCCTGCTCTGGCTGGTCGTTCTATTCAAAACATCAGAGATTTTGTGAGGAATCGGGGCGTGTCGTTGAAGAAAAAAGAAAATCCTATGTAGAGGAGTCTACATAACTCCAAAGTACTTCTTGGAGGAGTTACAAAAGATATTTTGTATGTTTTGGTTTCTCATTTATTTATTTTAGAATTTTACTATTAGAAGATTGGTAAATTCATTTTGTTGACACTGTTTTAGTGCATCTGATCTAAGAGGACATATAATTTTATATTGCCAGTTATTTTCATTTCTGTTAACAAAACAATCCTGTTTTTGTAAAATGCACTCAATTTGTTCCTTTTATTCACCTGTTGCCCTTTTAATACACACAAAATACATGTTTGTGTATGTGTATGGCCTTTGTCCTGTTAATAAAGTTAGCCCTGACAATTACTGTTCATGTCAGGGGGAGGAGCCAAGTTACCTAATTAGTGTTGTCCTCTTATTACACCATGGTGTCAGGTTCTTATATTTTGAGTTCTGGTGTGTTTTTCACAATTTTGAAGTGAGATTTGTGTTGTACAACTCAAATGGGATTTTTAAAGATGCACTTCATCTATCTAGCACAAGCGGAAAGGGGGGTCCGTTTAGTGTTATGCGGGTTATACCAGTTATGTGGGAACCCTAGCTGGTTGGTGATTGCTGGAGGTCTATCACTGAGTGAATTCAGTTGCAGACAGCATGATAGATGAAAAACCTGCTGATTGCTCTGCAAGCAGATTGTCTGGAAACACTAGATGTGATGCAAAACAGAGAACGTTCACCTTCAAAGTAAGAGTTGTTACTCAGCACTGCAGCTGACACGATTAAAAAGGTTAATCAAAACTTTTAATTTGAAGGTAAATGCTCTCCATTTCCAGTTTGTGTCACACTTTTCATGGTTTCATTACTATTCAGAGAGTAGCTGGTCAGTGTTTGCAGACAAGTTAAAGTCTTCCATGCAAACTCTAGGTGGCTGCAACAATCTGCCAGTGACCAAAATAATCACAGGGGGGTTTTCGGGAAAGGGTTGGGGAATACACACTGATCCCTTCTCAGAAGGGCTTTGTTAGGTTTAGAAAAAGATTAAAAGTTGAGTTAAAACAGAGCCCAACAAAATCTTAAAAAAAAAATCTTACAAAGCTCCAGTTTTCTAGGATTCCCATTCCTGAAATATTCTCAGAAAAAATATCTGAAAAGACTTGGTTGTGCTATAAACGGTCGAACCTTCTTATTGTTGATATTTGGTGCTGACTTTTCTATTTGTTGAGCTGCTACAGTGTTTTTTTGCAAAGCCCTCATAGTGTTGATGCTCGTCGGAGCCGTCTCGAGCTTGATCACCTGACATGGTGAAACAGATATGTTTTCCTTTTTGTTTTGCTTCTACGGATGCATCGAGGACAACATAGCTGACTGTAGGGCAGAAATTTTGCAGAAGGCTGAATTTCCATACTAGAACAGTCATATCTGCTATAACATGTTCCCATCTCTCTATTAAATGAAATAGCAGCATGGCAGCTTGGTGTTTTGCACTGTTGCCTGACATTAAGAGGATCCTGGGTTGAAATGCATATAGGACCCATGCTGTGTTTTTGTAGATTTGCTTTCAGTGCTTTGGTTTGTCCTCTCATTGAACAACATGCTACGGTAATACTGTGTATTTAGGCCCAAGGCACTTTAGCAGAAAAGATCCCCAATCAGGAGTTTCACTTCCTGGTAAAATGAAAGTTAAAGAAATAAAGGTTTGTATACTTTATAAATCTGCATTCACTGCAAGATTATTTCTGGATGAGGTTGAACTTGATCCCACCAATATTCCATAACAAATCCACCATTAAACTTTGTAGTGGTTCATGGATCATTACCCTGGTAATACGGTGCAAAGTGGTGCGATCGTATCTAAAAGTGCTCTCATTTATTTATATGATCATTGGCCGAACATGTCCAAAATATATTTCAGAGTTAAAACTCCCAAAGGTTGTAAACTCTTATGAGGATAGGCGAACATTTCCTGCATCGATTATAGATCTAACACGCGTCTGTGATAGTTTGTTTACCGCATCTGTAGAATTTTAGTTCAGCCTGACCAATTTCAGAGCACAGCTCCCTGGGAAACAATTCAGCACTGAGTGGATTATCCTGCGGTCAAATAAAGCGAAAGTAAATGGGACCAGAGGGAACGCTATAAGCGGAGAGTTAGGATACGCCCCGAGTTCGTCTAATTGGTCCACAGGGAGCAGTTAAGGGTGCCTTACTGTGAAACAGAGACCTCTGAACAAGGAAACAGGGCAACTTCAAACATCGTTTAAAATACTGGCCTATATTAACTTTCAGAGTCTGATTTGTTTTGAGGGCAGAGAGTCGACACCCACCAGTGTGAACGTGGCTTCAGTCTCAGTTTGTGTGCAGTTCAGTGTCATTTCTTATCCAGGCTGTAGCAAACCGGGGTCATGGGAGCTATTTTGTTCACAAATGTGGGACAGGTGTGTTTTAGCTAATGAGCTGAGAGACAGCACACAGTTTCATTTGATGCATAGATTAATATTTTTTCTCTTTTGACTTTTATTCATGTTTTTGGAACTACAAACATCCAAACTACAAACTTCACTATGTTGCACTTTGGCTCCATTTCATGTTGATTTATCTTTATAACACCAACAAACAAATAACAGTTTATGAAAAACAAGTGCACTTTATACATATTTAAAAGGGTGAGATGGTGAGTCAATAAAAATTTAATTTAAAACCTACATTCATATTTAAATATTTATATTTAAACACAGTTTTTGATAAATCCATGGGCGCTAAAACCAAACTTAACGGGTAAACTTCTATCTTTGCCCTTTTAAGGTAAGGTAGAGTCTGCTAATCCAAAAGAAAGCCTTTCTTCTTGTGTCCAGCAGTGGTGTGTGTTAGATATGAGAATGTATTCCAGACCACCTGCACAAAATGACCCAGAACAGAAGAGTTTATGGATAGAAAGTGATGGATTATCGATCCCTGAATTCATATGAGAGCCAAGAAGAATGAAATGAAATCTTGCTTGGAGCAAAACCATATTTAGCTACCCTGAAACATACGATGTGTTAGTCCATCGATCAAAACTTTTCAATTTTACTTCTGTCTGTGCGTGTGAGCCAGAAAGTTTTGGCTTCTAGCTCACAGCTAAACACTCAGTAATTCACTAAAAACAGATGGTCAGTATAGTTCGTTTTAAATGTTACCTAAACAGTAGAAAATGGAGTTTTTCTGGATTATTTTCAGCAGTTTATTAATACAGGTTTGCTTTTAAAATGACTACTTTCAACAGCAAAGTGAATGTGCAGGGGTTAAAGTGGGATTTGGCAGGTGGGAGAACCTGAGGCTGGGTGTGGTGGTGGGGAAGAGAATTACTTACAAAACAAACTGTTATGTGAACTCCAGCAGATTTTTCATTACACACAGGCTGTGATCAACATGATATTCCCACATTACCAGATACATACATTTCATTGTACTTAGATATAGATGCCTTAGTGTAGTGCATCCCTGCAAACTTTATCATAGTACTGCAAACTAACCTTCGCCTGGTATCTTTGTGCAACCTTTGAATAACACGAGTATACTAGTTTAGCATGAAACTTCACAAAAACATAATTAAACCACAAATCTTCTAAGTTATGAATCCAAAAAACCGATTTAGAAATAATAAGATGAATTAGGCAATTACCTAGAACATTAAAATTCCTAGTTTATGTTTTTTATATAATTTTTGACTCGCTGAGGAGTGATTACCCATCGAAATAATCTCTCTCTTTTTAAATATATATTTTCCTCCGTCTCTCAGTGTGGTACATTAATATTTGTTTCTCTACCTTAGGAACACAGCAGCTGTACTTTAAGCTCGCAGAAACATTTTGTATGTTTGCAGATATTTGTTTAAATTTACAATAAATGTTACTTGCCACTTAAAAAAAACTGTTACTCTATTTATGCTTTAGTAGCTAACTAGATGCTTCAACTTTACCATGAACCTGGATGAGAAAGACAGATGTGTTAAAGGTGAGTGAGCAAAATACAAAATGCTCAAAGCTTCTAAACCAGGATTTCACAAACCGCTGGGTGATGCCGGGGTTGCTGTGGCATCCTTTGGTTAGGATACATCACTGGTCCATTTGACCATTTGCTGAGACTTGTTGCCTCAACTTTTAATTGAATATGAACCACAGTGAGCAAACGACGTGCCATTCACAGCTGAATGTAGAGTTTCAATCAAATGTGACACAATGACGAATCACCAAAACTCTGTTTACAAGCCCTGATTCATTTTAAATTAGGCAGTAATTAGACTAACAAGCCCAACAAAATAAATGTTTCCTCTCAGCAAAACAAAGACAACAAAACTGTGTGATTGCACCATAAAAAGTCTATCCGGGGGTCCTCAGCATGATAAAAAGAGAAAAGTTTGTAAACTGCGGTTCTAACGCAAAGTGGAGGTATTCATTTCACACAGTGTTTGATAGATTTTCAAATTAAATTGGTGACTTAGGAATAAGGCGGTGATGTGAAGTGCGCAGAGGCTCAGTGATCCGGCGTTACACCAAGTGTTCCTCCGCTAATGACTGTTTATGGAAGGCTGCCTGCGTGAATGAATGTTAATGACTTTCTGGGAAAAAGCTTTTTGAAGAAGGCGTCGCCCCAACGAATATGAGGACTTTCTTGCAAGAGCACACACACACACACACACACACACACACACATCCATGCACTCTATAATACACACACACACACACACACACACACACACACACACACAGATCAACCACAATTTAAAGAAACTCAGTTCACATTGACACGACCGCAAAAGCACCAGATCTTCAAGTAAGAAATTATTACATGTGACAGCTTGTGTGGTTGTGAATATACGGTTTTAGAAAAAGTATCGTTGCCTTTAAGACTTCCACAACACGCATAAACCACAAATGTATTCATCTACATATTCAAGTAAACATACACGTACAGATGCTGTGTATGTGTGCTCTTCATCCAGTTTGCAATGCCCCATTTGCCATCTCATTTGCTCACTGAACCACATCTGCTTTGTGTATTGCATTGTTTTTTTTCCCCCACCATCTCTAATTAATGTTGCCTCTGAGAGAGTCGTTTGCCTCTACATCACCGCTGCATGCTCTTTGGCTAATTACAGCATGGTACAGGGAGATAAATGAGGAGTGATGCAGGTCAGAGGCTTTGTAGTTAAAAAAGATCTCCAAATCTCATTTGCACGTCTCTGCTGCTGCAAAGTGAAAACATTTGCTCGTCAAAATGTCACACTGAGAGTAAAAGCAAAGTTCCTTTGCATTGCTCACTTTGAGATATAATTACCTGTAATGGAGTAGTTTTGTGGCGATTCTCACATCATTTTTCATCTGAGTATTTACTATATAGTGGACAATGAGTTGTCCATGTTGTAGCTGTGTAGACAGAATGGTGGTGCAGTGGTTAGCATGGTTGTGTCGACTCTGGCTGAGGCTCTTCTTTGTGGACTTTGCATGTCCTCCCCGTGTTTGTATGGGTGCTTTCCTTGTACTCTGGCTTCCACCCACAGTTCAAAGACATGCAATTAGTGGGGTTAGGTTAATTAGTGTGCATGTGAGTGCAAATGGTTATCTGTGTTAGCCCTGTGTCAGATTGGTGATCTGAGAATGTATGGGGGGGCTGGGGGGCTCTAGGCCTTAAGGGCCAGTGTCCTGCAGGTTTTAGATGTGTCCTAGATCAACACAGTTCATTTAAATGGCGAAATTACCTCCTCAACATGTCTTGAAGATCTCCAGAGGCTTGGTAATGAACTAATCATTTGATTCAGGTGTGTTGACCCAGGGTGAGATCTAAAACCTGCAGGACACCGGCCCTTGAGGCCTGGAGTTCCCCCACTCCTGGTATAAAGACTCAAAGTAAGTATGCAGGGTCAGACTGCTCTTCCTATTAAGTTGCGATAAGTCACTTTTTTCCTCCTTATTTACCTCCATCTTGATTATGAGTATTGACACACTTGTATGTGTCAGGTGACGGCAGAGAGAGGACCCAAATGCACAGGCTTGTACTATAAAGCAGGATGTATAGGCTTATCCAGGTGACTTCAGCCGGGGGGGCATCACTATGGTAACTTGTGCTGGAGACTCAACCAACCCAGGAGTAGCTGCAACATTGAGACTTTAAGACTGAGAGATACTCAAGCACAACTTTATTCCTCTTTTTTCTTTTTGCCTGTAAATAATTACTCAACATTTCCACTCTTGTAAAAGGATTAATATATGATCCTGAAACAGGCCAGCTATTTGTTGATCTTATATCAACTTTGCACAGCTGATGCCTACTTTTGAATTGTATTTACACATTTAATCTTTAGTTGCTGTCAGACTAAACCCCACAGAGGCTGCAGCTGAAATAATAAAAACTAAAACTGTCTCACGCCCGTCTAAACATTCATTTAATGGAATAGCAATTGCAATCCAGATTCTCCCACTTCTTAATGACAGAGCTGTGAGAAGTCCATTAACACACACAGTGTAAATTTTCGTTGGCTCCCTTCTTGGCTTCAAATAGGCTAGATTTACTATTAACATAGCAGGCCTCTTTCAGTCTCATGGACCAAAGATTGAAGCTCACACACATTCACACAGTGTTTTTAATACTATACTACTGTTCAGTGCGTTGTCACATACACTCAAACCACCGATTCATCTGCAGCTGTGTTGCTTTCAGTCTGTTGCATGTGTTTAACTTCTTCACATCTTTCTGATATCTTGCTTTTATCTTCCTAGGAAGATCAGTCAGTCTGCTGCCAGTAGACCCGTCCATGTTTGTGATTGGATGCTAACTCTGAAACTTTCATGTAAATCCGCTCATAGCTAAACGAGACGAGACTCTGGGTTAACTCATTGCGTTGATGGCTACCTTTGTGGGACCGCTTAGTGCACAAGTCTCAAACTCCAGTCCTCGAGGGCCAGTGTCTGAAACTTTTCCATGTGTCCCTGCTGCAACACACCTGAATATAATTAGTAGGTCATTAGCAAGAACTTGACTGCAAGCTGAGGTGGCAGTTCAGCCATTTGATTCATGTTATAGCAGCTCACAAATGAATAAACATGGTGCAATAAAAGTACTTTTAGAAATACTTTTTTTCCTCTTTTTTCAAAAAAAACCTTACAATTTTATTTAAATTTACTTGAGTAGGGTTAGGTTTTGCCATCTGGACATGCAGTCAAGTCTTGCTAATGACCTACAAATTTTATTCAGCTGTGTTGCAGGAGAGACATGTAACAGTCTCAGGAAACCGGCCCTCGAGGACTGGTGTTCAACACCCCTGATATCAGGTTAAGCGAAGCCAGATTATAGAAATATAACCTTGGTATTTCAAACTTGCTTCACTGTGCAGGCCCAGTACTCAAACTCAAGAAAAACGTACAAGAAATGAGCCTCTATTAGAGAAGCAGACACAGGCGGAAACAAGCAAACAACAAATACCAAAATAAAACAGTAGAAAACTGAAAGATGAAGAAACCAGCAGAGAACTGTAATAGTTACATGTATATTTTTAATTGTTTTATTTAATTTACTTAAAAAAAATTAATATAAGTAAGAATTAGGCACATTTAATTAGTTTTTGGGGGGAATATGGCACCATTTATGACTCCATATTTATTCAGCAGCTCAGGTTTGAAAATTCTGGTAAATCATGCAACACAACTGATCGTCATGAGCTGTGTGCGGCAGGCAAGTATGGAGGAACCAAAAAGCAGACTCAAAGGCAAAATAAACTCAAAACTCAGCTTTATTGCTGGGAAAGGGAAAAATACAAAACTACACAGGGAAATACTGGAATCTAAACTCATGAGCAGAACACAGAGCCAGGTATGAGGGAGAACGCGACGCTGAGCAGAGGAAGTTGAGGGTCAACCTGACATTGTACGATACATGGGAGATACACCAATTCAGGGCTGGTCCTACCTAAATTCAGGGCGGATGGGGGACACAAAGCTAATCCATTTATTCCATATTTTGTAGAATTTGTCTTTTCGAATTTTTAAAAAGAATGTCAATTTTTTTCCATTTTAAATATTTCGAACACCACATTAAACCAATCCTCAAGTGTTGGCGGAGTTGGATTTAACCACTTTCTGGTTATTGATTTTTTTGTGTCCCCTCCCCGGACCGAGCCAGCAACCAAACCAAAGTACAAATTTACAAAATTGATGTCAAATTTTATCTTAAAAACCTCACACAGAGTTTTATGAATTCCCAGCCAGTAATTTTTTAAGTTAGGGCAGTCCCAAAAGATGTGGTAATGATGTGCCTCTTCTGATCCACATCTTCTCCAGCATTCCGCTGTCCCATTTTTATATTTAATTTGAGGGGTTTTGAAAAATCTAATAATGTTCTTCTAACAGTGGTCTCTCCAAGATAAAGAACTTGTTGAGTACCAACGAAAATTACAAATCCTCTCCCAGTTCTCGTTTGTTGTACCCATCCCTGATTCCAATTCCCATTTAATCTTAACATTTTGAGTAGTATCCTTCCTTTCTTGAAGGAGCACATCATATAGTTTGGAGATTGCCTTTCTCAGAGAACCAACATATGCTAATTTAACTATCTTAAAAATTTCTGACTCAACCGTGTTTGGGATATTGCAATGTTTGTTAAAATAATCCCTCATTTGAAGAAACCTGAAGAAATCTTAAGCCATTTCTTATTTGTAAAGACTGGAAACTCTGTAGTGTCCCTTTATGTGTGAAGGAATGGAATGTTGACAAGGAACTATCAAAGTAAAACAGGAAACATGAGACACACACTGAGACAAGGACTTGACAAAGGGACGGGGAAAGAACAGACATGAAAACATAACACAGTCCTCGAGACACAAGGAACACAGAGGAGGCACAGTACCCGAACCTAAAGATAACTTGGGGAGCAAGAAATACAAAGGACTACACCATTAGAAAGACTTCATCAAAGAATACTGATAATCCAAACATAAACACTGGATCATCAGACCCAGGTACCCTAACAGTGCTTTGGTGTAACCCAGTAAGTATGGAGAAATGAAGGAATCTACAACTATAATAAAGATTTTCAAACGCTACAGTGTAATTTATATACTGTATTTTTTGGAGTTCATTTTGGAACATTTGGCTGTACTCTTCATTATTTCTACACTCTGGTGTGTAGAAGACGCCGTCACGTCACCTGAGTTTCAACTTCTCTCCGCTGGCTTTACGTACATCTTAGAATTGATGTGGAGACTTGACAGAAGCCCAAAGCTGCAGAGCAGAGATGTTGACCTCTTATATGCCAGTTTGAAGCTCTGGATCCTCAGGTGGATCCTTCTGGCTTTTCCAAAGATCAGGCATAAATCCAAAGGTGACTGTTTTGCCATCACATCCTCTCGACTGTGAGTAACCTCGCTGAGAAGTTTAGTCTCAAAGAATCTTTCTAAACTTTCTTTAAATCAATTCTCAAAACACATTTTTATAGACTTCCTTTTATGTGATGACGTGTCTTATACTCTTTTATTGTCTGCTTAATGTTTCTCTTTTGGAACATTTTGCTAATCTTGTTTTTTTTTTTTTATAACTAATCCTTTTATTATTATTAATATTTAATATCATTTTCTTCTTATTTTAAATACATCTGAACTTTGGGATGTTGGTTTACTTAGTTTGACTTTATTTTTTTAATTTACCTTCTGAATACCCTGCTTTTTACTTCTCTGGTAAAGCACTTTGTGAACTTTGTATGTGGGTGCACCCCCCCCCCCCCACACACACACACACACACACACACTTTCCCCTCCTTCATCGTAAAGTTGTGGGTTTTTTTTGTTTGTTTGTTTTGTTTTTAATCCTCCTTGGTCTTATAACTCTTTCTATAGTTCACCAAAACATTGAAATTTCACCCCTCGTTCCTGCTTCACTTACCTTTTGATTGTCTTGAATTAATTCTGTCCTCACATTAATCCCTGGAATACCTCGTATTCTCCACTTTCCTGCCCTCTTTCATTTGCTTCTTTCTTCATGTCTGTTTCTAAAGGCTTCACACCTTCTTTTACTCCTTTCCTTCTTCCTTTCTTCTCTTTCCATTCTGACCTGCCTTTGTTCCTTCCCTCTGTCCTCTGTAGCCTCTCCTCTCCTTTTTCCTCTGTCCTTCGGAGTCCTTGCATTTTAGGAAGTGAGACATCCTTTAATACAGTATACTGACTCCTGGGTCACAGGGAAGAGGACAAATAAGCTGAGAAGGCATAAATCAGAGAAACGAGAAAAGCATTTCATGTCCTTAATTTCTTGGTGTGTGTACTCTTGACTTGTTTTTATTTTAATACCTATTCTCTGTTTTTTGGTCTTTCAGTCATTTAGTCTGCACTTTCCTCATGTTTCCCAGTGCATATGTTTTAGCATCGTTTCTCTTTCACTCAACCTATATTTCCTACATTTTTCCTTCCTCTTTGGAAGCGACCCACCTTTCCTGCTGATTTGTTTTCTTGCCATTGTCACCACTCTCTTCACTTATTTATTTTCATTTGTTTTCTCCCATTGCAGAACTTGCAATGGTCAAATAGGGATCATGTTTTACTGTGTGAATAAAGACACAATTTGGCCCCATGTTTCAATAATGATTTTCTCATGTTTTGATTGAATTGCTTCGTATTTTTGATTAATTCATATGAATGATTTACATGCACAGAGTGATTCAGCAGCCTGCGGTATGCCTACAGGCACATTATTCTAAATGATGGTTTCTAAAACACTGACAGTATGCTAAACTACAACGCAACATTTTATCTCTACATTTTAACACAAATATCTCTATTTTGTAGTCCGTACATTTTCAAAACAGGCCCTTTGCTTTAGGACATTTGAACAAAAACCCATTAAAACCACAAAGGAACGAAGAGGCAGCAAATTATATCATTTATAGCACTACGCAGGGGTTAAAGTGTATCAGAACAATCCGAAATAGTGTTTTTGGTGCAGATGTATAAATTGCAGTCATGCCATCTAGTTTGCCTAACAAAACAGGGATGAGTATAAAGGGAATAACATTTTTAAGTGGCAGGTAATTTCAAATGTACCATTTCTAAGTGCTCAACAAGAGGTTATTTTTAAAGGTAGGGACTGCAGTTACATGTGATTAATCTGATTAAAGCTTACAGGTAAGGTTCTCATTGCTTTTTTTTAAACACATATTAGATCTACACAGATTTTTTAATGTTTCATTTACATTGGACTGGTTCTTAAATCGTGCTTTTCTACTCACTTTTCTACAGGTTGACTACGGCTCATCTACAACTCAGCTACAAAATGTTCAAAGTCCCGGAAAACAAACTGAAGTATACTAACTTTGTCTTATTCAAACGTTGCATGAAAACACTGGATAGCTCAGTGGTTTAAGCTGGTCTGGGTAGTTTGTAGTATTTGGTCAAGTTTATAGGAATGTTGGAATTATGCAGAGCAGCTGTGGTGTTCATGGTCAGTGTTGGATTTCATCAAGCGTAGCAGGTATCAAGTGAAATTTTAGGGTGATGATGCTGATTTGATTCACTTTCTGAATTTCAACTTTATACTGTCAAAGCTGTGTAATCAGTCCTGATAGCTGATGTGACATCGGCTTACAGCTTGTTGAATTCAGTTGGCTCAATCCACAAAAAGAAGGAACACAGGTGAACTGATAAGAGCCTGTACGCAAAATCTACAGGAGCTCACAACAGAAATGATTATGACTTTTTCTGAGTGATTTTTTTTCCTGCCCCACTAAAACTGATTTTATAATTCCCCGACCCAGGTTAACTCCTGACACTACTAATTTTCATGTTTAAACATCCATCTCCATTGTAGGCAAGAGCAAATACAACTTGTTTGTGTTTCACATAACAGATACTCAAGCAGACCAAATTCATTAGAATTTATTTTTAATTTTATTATGGTTAAAAAAAGAATTTAAGTTGAATTAAGGTATTCTCCTGTCTTAATATTATTTTAGTGTGATATTAAAATGATGTGAGGTTCAGCTACTTTTTGCTTTTATACTTTAATTACATTTCAGGGTGAATACTTTTTCACTTTTTCTTAAGTAAAGATGTTGTATCAGTCCTTCAACTTTCATCAGACTCTTTTTTTTTTCAACCCAAATATCTGTACTCCTACGTAAGTGAACAATGTCTGTAATTTTACCACTTATCTCAGGCTTGCTCCACTCTAGAAAGTGGAGTGAGCCTGACAGAAGTGGCTTTGCTCTTTCTCGAAACTGGCTTGCGGATTGGATGTAGTCATAGAAACTGCTGCTGGAGGGGTGTTGTTGCTGTTTGGGGGGGATTGGGGGTTGGGGTGGGCCGCTCTCATCCTGCACAGTTGGCCGAGGTGATGCTCTGTCATGCATGAGCAGGTGCGTGAAGGCTTAAGTGCATGTTTGCACTTCGTGAGCTTGTAAAACTTTGGTGTACTTGGTGTGTGGGTCTGTGTGTCATGCATGTAATGTTGCATGGACAATGGATTTCTCACAATGTGTATGTGAAAGAAAGATCTTTTTGCATCATCACCTTGCAAAACAAGCGCGTGGGCCCTTCCTGGATGCAGAGTTGTGCGTGTGTGTGTGTTTACCATGTTTGACAGCCATATCCCTTTACATTAGCATTCTGTTCTAGCCTGTGTGTGCGTGATGCAGAGGGTTTTTTGGCCACAGTGGTGTGCGGTTTTGTGTGTGTGTGTGTGCGTGTCAGCAACCCGTCTGTTATCACATCAGTATGCTGAATTTCCACCAGGTCATACATTCTGTGTGCCTGTGTGTGTCCGTGTGTGTGTCCGTGTGTGTGGGTGGTATTAGCTAAAGGCAAGATGAACTTAGACTCACACTTAAGCCGCTTCTCCACATCAGGGAGCAGCTCACCTGGAGCTCTGTGTGTGTGTGTGTGTGTGTGTGTGTGTGTGTGTGTGTGTGTGTGTGTGTGTGTGTGTGTGTGTGTGTGTGTGTGTGTGTGTGTGTGTGTGTGTGTGTGTGTGTAGCGCTGCCCTTAGCTGTCACAGAAGGACCAGATGAAGAACAAGGTGATGATTTGACGAAAAACAAGCTTGGACAGACAGAAAATGCAAATCTAACTAAGAGAGCATGAAAGCTGTGCTCGTGCTTTCTGCTAGACTAAAAACAACATTTAAGAGCAGCGCTACAACAGCAACAACAGAAACATCCTTAATCCTTAAATTAAGGAGCCATCTATTCAGAACAAACACAACAAAACACTGAAAAACCTTATCGTGCAGAATTTCTTTTTCTCAGAGAACATATTGAAATATTAATAATACAAAAACTCAGTAAAATGGAACCATTATGAATGTTAATAGAACAGGATGTCCTGGAGGTAAAAGAGTAAACCAATCCTCCAAAACTGTGAAATATTTAGATTAACTTTATTGTTCCCCTGAGGGAACAGTGGTCCCGGGAACTGTGAAGTACAGATAAAAAGAGTAGAAATTGGACTTGAAGTGGTGATTCGGATCTTGTTTCTATCGATCTTTACTGCCTGCAATGGACTGCTAAAAACACACAGGTGTATGCAGGAAGGGCCACAGTGCTCACCTGTGTAAAAAAAGTAACAAGAAAAATGTTTATTGTATCTCCTCATAATTTGTCATAGGCTCAATTATTATGAAACTATCAGCAGTGTTGGGGAGTAATACGTACCGGCGTTACATATTTAAAATACAAAATATGTGTAACTGTATTCCGTTACAGTTACCGTTTAAAAAGATGATATTCAGAATACAGTTACTTTGTTGGAATAAATGGATTACATGGCGGTCTTTTCCTGTTTCATATGTTAGGCTATGCCCTCTCTAATTTTGGTTTCCACGCTGGTGGAAACCCAAACAAAACACACATTAAGAGGCTCTAATGACTGTGTCTCAGTCTCGCGGCTCGACCAGAAACGGGAGGTGGAAGCATGTAAATATAATAATAACCACTGCAGCCAAAAAGAGTGCCTGACGAGTCCAGTTGTAAGTACGCTATTAAGACCCGACTGTACGCTGTGTTCATGTTTCCCTCTGAAACAATAAGTTCCGTTGGAGCAGCCTTTCAACGCCTCTGTCTGTCTCTTGCTAGCAAGGTTGACCCAGACAACAAAGTAAAGGTAGTTTTCGGCTACGAGCCCAACATGGAACCCGACGTATTAGCCAGAGGTCCCTTTACTACGGTTTGGAGCCGTAGTAAAGGGACTCATTTTATATTCAGATTTAAAAATCTAGTTGGTATTGGTATGGTGAGTAGCCTTCACTAATAGTAATAAATCACATAGGAATAGTACATTCATGTAGTTGTAAAAAGCATGACATCATATTAAGTAATCCACAGTATTCAGCATACGTTACTCTCACTGAGTAATGGAACGGAATACATTACAAAATACATTTTATTCTGTATTCTGTAATCTGTAGTGGAATACATTTTAAAAGTAACCTTCCCGACACAGACTATCAGTGTCCTAAAATAGGGTTTAGAAATGATTCATACAGTTGGAATTTGGACAAACTGCCCTATCCATTGCCCATGCGTGATAAGAAACACATTAACATTCTGAAAAAACTAAACTTTTACAAAGTATGCTGAAATTAAATTCAATCTCATGTTAGCGCAATAAGTACTCGGGTGTAGTCTGTGTGTTCAGCCTGAGCAAAAAAAAGATTAGAAAAAGGCTAGAATGGCACGCTCCCAAGTTAAAACAACAACAACAAAAAAAGAGATCAAAATCTTTATAGCAGACTGTTAGGCTGTATCTCATTAGGTAAATTGCTTTCGGATATGAAAATGTCCAGTCATCCATCTGGACTTGGAGCACTTTGTGGCTGAGCAGGTTGATCCCTCTATTGGGTGTAATTTTTCATTATCTCCCGTGCAATTGCAGGGAATACCCAAGCCATCTGGAAATTAAAAAAACACTATGAAAGACACAGTATGTAAGAACCAGACTGGCTTTCTTTGATATTACCGCATCAGAGTGTTTGTAAGCGCCACAGTTAACTGACATCAGCAGGTTCATGTGCTCACCAAGCCTCCAGCTGAGACATCCTAATGAGGTGTCCAAATCATCCTGTGTGAAGAATGGGCGAGTCTACTCTGAGCCCTTGGTAGAGCTCTTCACAAACATGCATACTAAAATAGTCCCACGCCAATAAGTTGCATTTATGATCTGTCTGAACTGCATGTAGCGTGCATGCAGCATTGCAAACCCCTTCTCTGTCGAATTTCAGACGCCTCTAAGCAAATGAAGGTGAAAACCATGCGAGAACAAACCACTGTTACTTTACTTATTTAGGATTCCAAGACTTGTAGAAGTTCTAAACATTTTTGGATATCTGTGATTTCTCCCATGCCCCACCAACAACAAAACACCCAAATGTTCCCAAATATAGGAATCACACACAAGCTCATTCATGGCCCGGTTGTTCCGTTTTCCTCCTACTTTCTCTCATGCTTGTTTGGGGGTGGGGATGTGTTGTTGGTGCTGGTTGCATGCTTCATTAACTTGCTGTGTAAAGTGCCAGACTGCTCTGTTAGCATCTAAATTTAGTTCATGGAAAATAAAAAAAGAAGCATATTTTAAACTAAGCCTCAGTGAACTCTTTCAGCTGCCTGCCTTCACCCCTCCTCCTCTCGCTCTTCTCATGTTTTTTTTTTTGTCTCAGTGGGGAATCAATGAGCGATTAGAGGGAGGCGAAGTTTCATATCTTGTTTGGTCTCAGCGGAGCGGGCGCATCATCACTGCCATCATCGTTATTATGAACAGCAGTGGTGTAGCATGAGGCTGCTGGGGTTTAATTGGCTGCTCCGCTACACGAGGTTAGCCTCATTTGCAGGCCTTGTTATCTGGTTGAGTCTGTGTGAGAATGTTTGCATGTATGTGTCTGTGTGTGTTATGTCATCGAGGTGAAGCTGTAACAAGGTTTGCTGTTAAAGACGGAACAAACTTAAGCCATCTGGCTGCTTTGGCATCATGGTGAATTACAAGCTAACGCATGACTGACTCACAGGATGATTCAAGACCTTTACAGAGAGATTCTGTTTTTAATTAGTGACTCTTAAAGAAATAAAACACAACAAGAATGCAGCCGATCAGCATGTTCGACTGTGTTTGTTTGAGCTGGATTAGCATGCAAGGCAGGCAAACGTGTTTAGTAACATGCAGAGTTAAAGTTCCCATGTTATTCAGGCATGCATGGTTTCAAAGCTCTAATTAACAGCAGGACCAAGTGCAAAAATGTATTTCTAAGACTCACACCGGGCTAAACCGTGCTCACATGCATGTTGCTAAATAAAGTGCTTAATTCAATCGTCCCCTGTTATTCGATAAAAAGAAACCCGGCAGGTAGCACTTTATTGATAAATTGAATTATCTATCACAGGGCTCAAATACTCAGTTGTGTGTATGGTACTTCATGAAATATGCAAGTGATGAGATACTTGCAGGTTGGGAGCAGTCAAAGGGGATGAAACAACAAATCTTTCACGCCCAATTCACTCACAGCAAGAAACAATGCAAGCATGGTTAGATTATGGAAAATGATTAAACACATTTTAATAACTTCTGAATGTTTTCTGTGTTGAGACCAGGTCGTTCGATCTAGAAAGTCAAGAGCTGGGAAGAGTGAAGCCAAAGATTGAAGACTGTTTTACGCAGCATTCACAATGATATGGACACCGTACCATCTGTTGTGGTGAAGAGAGAGCTGAGAGTAGTGATATGCGATCCCACTGATTTCCTTTCTCATCCAATACCAAGTAAAATTCAGGAAGGGATCAGCAATACTGATCCAAACAGATAGTTGGAAAAATCTAGATAACAAAGTAGTGTATTTCAAACTATACCTTCATAATGAATACAACACATCAGACTTCTTGTTCTTATTGTTTAATCATGAAGAATCATACAAGAAATAAAACACCAGAAGTCAATACCTACATTTAAAAATAAGCGGAACATTTTATAGATACACGTTATTATCTATCTCATGTATGACGACGTTTGCCTCACCCACCTGTGCCTCTCCTCTTCTTTCAATTTGCGGCCTCATAAACTCATCATAGGTGGAAGAACAAGTATTTCCTACCATTCATTTTTTAGACAGTCCCAGTAATAGTTTCCTTCCACTGTGTTCCTGCTAATCATAAACTACAAATTAACCCAAATTACTAAAATATTGATATTTTAATATGAGAATTGATTCTAGAACATAAATACCTCATATTGTAAGAATCTATATTTCACTCTCAGTAGCTGAGAGTGAAAGCAGGGCTGTTGATTTACTGGTTGGATCCGACCTTTACCTATGTCCATGAGCTGTGGTTAGTTAGCAGATGTTCACACACGTGCAGACAGACACACACACACATCGCATACACAATTGTAACTTGTCTCCCTCATGTGCAATAGTACCAGATGCAATTTTTCCTACTATAATAAAGCATTTTATTCTATTTTGTATAGTATATTATCCTGTTCTATTGTGTTTTTCTTAATTTTTACTGCTCTTAACTTGTACTTTCTGCTGTGACCAAAACATTTCCCATGTGTGGGACTAATAAAGGTTTATCTTATCTCTTATCTTACTCTACTCTAAAAAAGTCAGTTTAAGTGGTTCAGGTTTAGATCTGTCCAGGACGCGTCCCAGGTGAGGTGTTTTTGAGGCCCCTACATGTACGTTTCATCTAAGTTGAAGCTGTAGCTATAAGACATTGTTATATAGTTGAACCCATTCTTGAACCCAGCATGTCTGTTAGTGCTGTTTTATTATAAACTAGTGTGGCTCATTGGCACCTCCAGCTCTGACGCCTGTGCCCTGATGTTCTGGGTTATGACAACAGCGAGGCCGACTCCCGACTCAGTGAGAGAAAAAGATGAGTAAAAAAAACACATATGAATAAATACATAAATAATGAAAATAGTAATAATAATAATAATTAATATTACAATCAAAGATGAAAGATAAAAGATAAAGATGAAAAACATACAAGGGTCCCAGTGACGCTTGAATCAGAGTCTCTTGGCAGCTTAGGTCATCGTGACCCTTCCAGCCTCCTGGTCCAGATTTGTACATGAACATTATTTCCCATCAGAAATGAAAACGGCATCGGACAAAACAACACATTATGTACCAGGATAGGAACACCCTGGTGTTATCAAATACAAATCCCATGGTAATTTATCCAATAGTTAATATGAGATTTCAGTCTGGACTAACAAGCTGATCAACAGTGCCATTCATAATCGCTGTATTAATCTGGTTTGTAAAGCCCAACTGCTGGTAGGACCATTATTTTTCCTCCATAATATATTAAAATCATATTCCTTGTTGTGTTGCCTCAGAAATAACTGTGTCTTGCAGACTTGTGCAACAAGAACATTACTTCTAGAGCTTGGTAGGAACATTTTGGGATTTAGGTAAGACTGTGGGTGTCTGGCTGTATGGATGACTGGGTGACTGGCTGGGCGACTAGCTGTGTGTGTGCTCTTGTTGTGCTTCCGCTCAGAGCCGATTATGGTAATAAGACCATCATGGGATTTGGAATATGGAGAGAGGATACAGTTGCAGTGAGCTGAGCCGCACTGCTGCTGGTTTCAGAGGGGATTTATGCGTCTGTACGCTTTCAGGGTGAAGGCACGAGCTCTGTGTGTGTGTGTGTGTGTGTGTGTGTGTGTGTGTGTGTGTGTGTGTGTGTGTGTGTGTGTGTGTGTGTGTGTGTGTGTGTGTGTGTGTGTGTGTGTGTGTGTGTGTGTGTTTGTACATTTCACTCCATCTTACTACACTCTCCTCTTGTTGTGATCTTCAAAATGCCACCCGTCTTTAAGTGTTTCTGCTTTCCTTCATGATTTTGCCATTTTCTTTCATTCACTCTCCACTTAAGATGAGTCATCACTCTTTCCATCTCCTCTCATCATGCTGCCTCATTAGCCTTCATCTTGCACCTCCTGCCTCCTAAAACACTCTTTCACCTCCCCCCATCCCTCCACTGCATTTTCTCTTTCTCTTCATCATCCCTTTGGCTATATTACTCCCTTCAGCTTGCATCTGTCCACTGCAGGATTTCTGATGTGGATTTCACTGAGCAGAGCTGGTAGTGAGGGAGAAGGAAGGAGGGGAGGAATGCCAGAGCAGAGGAAGAGGAAGGGAGGCAGAGTGAAGAGCAGAGGATTCATCGGAGAAACCCAGTGCCAGATGAGACATTGAGGGGGAAGTTTGGAGGGCTTTGCCCATCATTGCCAGATGTCAAACATGTTTCAGATGCTCATTACCCATGAATGAGTAGTTTTTTTTCTCTCTTTATCTTTCTCTCACTGTCTCTTTTACACACACACACACACACACACACACACACACACACACACACACACACACACACACACACACACACACACACACACACACACACACACACACACACACACACACACACGCATTTGAACAAACATCTGTGTTACCACAGCTCTGGTAGATTTCCTAACACCCATTTTGCCTGAATCTAGTGGTAGAAACAGTACAGGATGTTCTGTTCAAGCAATGCAGCATGAAAGGAGTGCATTTCCAAAAGTTAGCATCTCCTCATCTTTACATGAAGACTGCAAAGACATTACAGAGCAGCACAGTGTCTGCACAAGCTGCGAAATTAAGAAAGAAAATAGCCGCTTCAGGGACTACACATGGTGTTAATGGGCGACTCATATTTTGACACTTACAATCCAAGAAATAGCCGGGTTAGCATGCTAATAGTTGTATTAATTGAACTAGAAGTCTTACCAGACAGTGGTGCTTTGAGCTAACTGCAAAATGACCATAAATCCTAAAGATTACAGTGTGAGGATGCTGTTATTTAGCAGGTATAATGCCCGCAGTGTTTGCCATCATTGGGTTTTAATTGGCAATAAGCTGAATGTCATTGAATATCATTTTTGGAAATGCAGCACTTTGCATGTTTAGATTCTTATCATTCACACAGGGTCATCAAGTAGGCATAAAATCCATTTTAGTTTCCTTCTGCAGGAGGACAGAAAGCTCAAATACAGAGAGTAAATCCTCCAGTGAGAAGAAGAGGGAGTCTGTTAATGTGTTAGCGCTCCCTGATCTTAACGTCAGGTAGTCCTTCTAAGACAGCAGGTCTTACTTTTTCTGAAAGATCCCATTTATATGTTGAGTCAGCTACTCGTGTTGCTGAAAAGCCAAGACTTTGCAAAAGTTGTTAGAATTCATTGTTTGCATGAATATGAATGCGTAAACCAAATTCAACTTAAGACAAAGCCACATTGGTGGTTTCTAGTCTTTATTTTAAACCATCCTAAAAAAAAATTTATTTGGTCAACAAAGTAAAAAAGAACTTTTTCTCCAAGTTTTTAAAACTACTCCAAATAGTAACAGAAAATGGGAACAATGATGGATCCTATCAGGCAGATTTACACTCTCTGCATTCACCTTTACCTCTCCATAGGCCAGTTCCTAGTTCCTGTCTGTCATCCATTCATTTTCTTCTGCTTGCTGAGCACTGATGGTAGGCTAAGCAGGGTATTCCTGGCATATTTTCCAGTTCCTCCTGGGACATCCTGAGACACTGCAAGGACAAATGAGATGCATAATCCCTCCAGAGAGTTCTGGGTCTACCCCAGGGAGTGTTGGATTTACATAAGGGAGCTCTGGTTCTACCTTTTGGGACTTGAAAAACTAAAATGCAGGGAGAAAGGGGATTTCTGAAACTTGTGTTTCCTCGTCCAGATCTTCAGATTTGTCCACTTTGAGAATTAGCCAGCTGTGTGAAGACATAGACTTAAACATAGAATGACTGCTGGCATACATCCAGTCATCCACACAGCCATGGAAAGAAGTCAACATTTTGAAAAGATCATTTGCATTTTTGTCCTACTTTCTTGATTCTTTTTATTCATTCTTCTTCCAATCATGGCCATTTTTCCTTTTTTTCATCAAGACTCAAAAGACAAATTATTCCAATCTTCTTCTTTGCTTCTATTTTCACTTCATCCTCTGCTTGATTTCACACAAATCCAGAATAATCCCTTACATGTAGGTCTATTATGATCTCTCACCACTTTCACTAAATCTTTGCTGCATACAGTGGAAATGGAAATGTGGGTAATGGGACTTCAACTCATATGTAATACGGAAATAACAGGAGAGCTATGTGGAGGTCAATGTGAGCTCAACTGGCTGACGGGACCCATTGTTCAGAGGAAATACCTCACAAATGAAGATTTCATTTCCTGTATTGTTGCTTTGTAATTTTTTTGTTTTATTTGAAATAATCAGCTCTGAATTCTCCATAAACAAACACTGTACATTTTAATTTTGCAGTTTGCATACACTATAGTGTATGCAAACTGCAATACACTATGCATACTGTATAAGTTAGCTAATGTTGGTGTTATCACTGTGTTCAGCAACTAAAGTAGCAAAGTTGAAACTCTGCAAACTGATTTAATTTAGTCGTGGTCCAAGCCACTCAGTAAACACAGATTTCCATCTAAAGCTACAACTTCATGCGTCGGTGGGATGTAATGTATTACTTAGAGAAGTGCTGGTAGGCAGCTTTTACTGCCTTTGGAGACAGCCAGTTTCCCCTATTTTGAGTTTTTGTCATGGTCCCTGGGTTTTGTGTTGCTTTTTAAAGTTTAGGATTCCAGTTTGATTTCATTATTATTCAACTCCATAGACTGTATAACAGATGGATGTAGCTTCTGGGTCTGAAAAGTGAAGCCAACGCAGAAACTCAGTGAACCTGCATTCTTTTTAGTGGCATTACCCGTGGGTGCAGAAAGATTTCCCATCCAATAGAAATCTATGTGTAAATCGCTCTCTACCCTGACCTCTGTAACACTTTCCTGATGAGCTCTGGACTCAGTCACTCATTTCAGACGATACCGAATAAAACTAAAAGTGCATTTTGTAAATTTTGGTGATTCTAAGTGTGAAAGAAGAGGATTATCTAGAACAGCGATCCCCAACCTTTTTTGTGCCACGGACCAGTTTATGTCCAACAATATTTGTAAATGCTGTTAAATTGTGTTCTGTGTAGAGTTCATGATGTGGATGATTGATTTATAATGGGTTACATAATTTCATGAATATATATTAAGTGTTAAAAATGTCTTTATTTGAAATGTAATATGTAAGAGCTAATGACTCGTGAGAACACCCTTAGCGAGAGCACACGAGCAGATGTCTCTCATGAAGCGCGTTAAACTAAAGGTTATTGAAAGAAAAGCAAGACAAGGACTTAAAGACCTCTTTTCAGGACAAGCAGTCAGCGAGTCCTCACAGCGTACTGGCGATGGTGAAGCTAAGGAGGAGAGAACGCCCGTTTCAAAGAATCGACCTGTGTCTGTGTTTTCGTGAAGAAAGCTACATTATTTTCACGGACCGGTCTTTAAGTTGTTGTGGGTAAATACAACAAAATAAAACCAGTACCTGTACTTAAAAAAAGAAGATTTATTCATAACACATGGGATAAGACCCAGGGAAACCGAGTTAATGATAAAAGTGATAAAAAAAATAACGGTAAAAACCGATAAAAACCCTGAAAACCATAAATTTCACACCCGAACCTCAACTCTCGCGGCCCCGATACCGAAGGACTCACGGACAGGTACCGGTCCGTGGCCCAGGGGTTGGGGACCGCTGATCTAGAGCAGTCATTCTCAAACTGTGGCTCCCTCTAGTGGTACGCTGGGAAGTCTCCCAAAAAAAATTAAGATTCTGGCTGAGGGATTTCTGAAAAATTAAAACGTACAGCTCTGCTATCACTTCCAACATAAATGAAGACAAAAAAAAAAAAAACAACAGTGACATTTGTAGGGTTACTGAAGTTGGATTGGCTGGTATATAATGATGTGCTACAGTGAAGCTGGAGGATGAATGCTAACTTTTTTCCACTCGAAAGTTAATCTGAGGATTCCTGATGGTAAAGGACAAATGCAATCACATGTCGGGATGCTGTAAACGGACCAAACTTCAGTGAGGAGATCAACTGAGATAATCCATCCACAATACGAGGTTAGTCATTAATACACTGCTGCATGGGCTGGGCTGTAGTTACATCCTAAGGTTTTAAAAACTGAGCTTTAAAATGAATAGTGATGATAAAAACCGAGAGAGGCCGACAGTGATCACTGACTTTTTTTTTAAGGGACTTGTTCAGATTAAACAGAACAAGATACAAAGCATTAAAACATGTTAAAAACACAACAGCCTTAACAAATGCAGAGTAGTTTGGACCCGGAAGCAGGGTTCATCAGGTCATCACTTAATGCAGTACGCTTGTTGTTATTAGCACATCCTGTTTATGACAGTTAAAATAAATAACATTCATATAAGAAATAAAATTGTCTGTGTAAACTGTATATGGGGTAAATAGGCTTATATTACTTTTAGAGCCATATATTTTATGAGGTGGCACTCATTATAAAAAGTTTGAGAACCAATGATCTAGAGTACATTCATTGACTAATGAGTTGTGACAACGAGCGTACAGTGTCACAGGCGGACGATGTTCAAAACGCATATCTCGAAGTTTCAGTTATGGACTTTGCAAACCGATGGGTGACATCACGGTAGCTATGTCCATATTTTATAGTGTCTGTGTTCTAATCAATTTAACCTTCACTTCCTGTCATATTTCTAAATAATGGGTTTTGCTTTTATGTCACTGCCTCTCCAATGACACTGAGATTTAGTTTATGGGACAGTGTCTGGTCCCTGTTTTTAATGATCTTATTAGTTTCACGATTGTTTTTCCATCAGTTTCTTTAGTCTTCCTGTGTCATGTGTTATATTTCTGTTGGTATTTTTCTGTTTCACTTTGAATTTTATTTTCTTCTGTGTCTCATTCCAGTTTTACTTCTTACATTTAAGCTTCTTGGTGATTTTCTGCTCCTCATTGACTGTTTTCACCTGCCTCCTGTCCTCACCAGCATCATGTTTCTCAGTCTTCTGCATTCATATAGTCTTGTCTCTCTCACTTTCTACTGTTGCATCCATGAATGTTGTCTGTATGCTTGACTTTTCTTCACTCTGTTGGCTCTGGAGTTTTACTTGTGTTCTCCTTTATGGATTTTAGGATACTTGCACTTTTGCTTTCCCAATTAGGGGAATCAACTTTGCAAATCAATTATACAATCATCTACCATCTCGTGCACCATCCTAAGCTAAACTAACTTCTTGCTGAGTGCAGCAAAATAAGCATTTTCCTTAAACATATTCCCGTAATGCCAAACTTCACAGCCTATGTATATTTTTGGGGTTTCTTTTCAGTTTGTCCTACAGACACTTGATAAATTTACTTTAAACTCAAATCTAGAGCACCACCGATATGCAGTATCACAAAAAAGTGATGTTGGCGTTGAGTGTAACATACCTGCACCTGTCAGATTTGATTAAAAATGCACCATAAAGCAGTGTCAGTGCTTTGTTTTTTTACAGTTATCGTGTGCTGTTTCATCTTTTATGGCTGTTTATTTTCTGCCTTCTTTTTATCTGCTTCATTTCATCCTTTCTCATCTTTCTCCATATGAGTTTGTTATTACCGAAATTAAACTGTCTTCATATCTCAGCACTTTTGTCACACATTATTTTAGAGAGACATTATAATTTGATTGTGATGAGAGTGTTTTGATTGTGCTGCAGAGTCCTGTGCAGAGTACATCTCCATGCATCCGTCTCTCCCGCTTTCCTTCTGACATGCAGTCTACACAATTTACTTTCTGTCTTCTTTATGCTGCAACCATCATAATTTCCCAGGCTCCTCTCTGCATAAATTCTCTCTCCCATTTGCTTGCTAATACGCAGCCCCAGCCTGCACATAATTGTACTCATTTAAGCTTTTCAGAAGCTAAGCTTTCTTCCACCCTTCCATCGCTGGAGTGCCTCTGTCTCTTAGAGATTTCATATTTCTGTGCGCTGAAATAATCTACATGTCGACAATAGGGAACATTTTAGCATGTAAATGATACCCCCCTCTCTGTTTCATAAGCTCCTGCTTACCCTCCTTATTTGCATTACTAACTGCAGCTGAATAAACGTGCGATGAGAGTGTCAGTGGGTTTGTCATTTCAAAGCCATTAGCCAGCCGCTAACACGGTGATTGAAAAGGAGATGAAGGTGCTTCTGTCCCCCTCATGGCCTCCGTTGATCTGTTGGTCTGTTTCTCCCTCCATCCTGCTGCTCTTCATATTCAAAATGTGGTCACTTCAGGTTACATCAGATATGCTTTTAACAATATTTCTTTTCAACAGCAGTTTTTTTGCTAGCAGCATTGTAGAGTGTGTGTGTGTGTGTGTGTGTGTGTGTGTGTGTGTGTGTGTGTGTGTGTGTGTGTGTGTGTGTGTGTGTGTGTGTGTGTGTGTGTGTTTTATTTTACTTACAGGTATCTCAAAACTTCAAGATTATTTACATAGCATTTTTTGAGATAACCCAGTGGGAATTTTTTCTGGTTATTTTTGAATTGGGACTTTTTTTTTCATTCTAAACTATTACACTTTTTTCAAGTTGGTATAGAAGTTATGTAGCAACCTGTATTGAAGCCTGCAATAAGTTATTCTTGGCCGTCCAGGCGCAGTAGAGAAATACTATGAATATAGAATCTACATATTAGCTACAAACTTTTCTGCTGGGTGGGGGAAATAATACCAAATGCAATTCAGTAAGAAGTTTGCATAAGAGATGGAAATATCTGATGTTTGGGGTGGGATCTTTGCTGGTGGTGGTCATTACAGGGGCAACACTCACAGGGCAAACTAAAGCCCTTTTTCCATTAGTACAAGCTCGGATCGGCTTGACACGACTCGAGGCGGTAGAACTCCGCTCGACTCATTTTCCATTACATGCAAGCACCGTCTAATGTGCATGGGTTCGTTACAGAAACGCAGCTGAACATCCTGTGACATCATTTTTAGGCGACACAAACACTACAACAACGGTAGATGTTGAGGTGATGTTCTATCTGCTGCTCAGCCTGTAGCTTTTTGTCACACTCGGGGACCACAGGGTTGTTTCTGTGTGGAAATTTCCCTCATTGTCGGGTTTCAAAAATGGTGGTTTCGATTTTTGTGAGGGAGACGCTCTCACGATTCATCAAGCGACACCACTGACTAGCCAATCATTAGCTTGTAGTCTGTTGCAGTCACATTTTTGGATCGAGCTGAATCGCTTGCAACCCTGGTCTAATTGCTATTAGAGAGCTTCAGCTAGCATGCGCTATCGTATCTCTTTCATTGTTACACAGAACAGTAGACTGTGCACACAGCCACCTCACTCTCTGAAGTTTTTTGACTGAACATGATTTTAATTGTCTAGCAGCAGCACTGGTGCAAGCGAATAACAATATCTGATTGGCTAGTACCTGAACAAGCAAAACAAAGCAATGTATCCACTGTTCAGTTCAGCAACACATGACATCACCTCATTCAAAGTAAATCAAAGGTGAGTTTGCTGATCTTCAAATAAGCCTTTTTTTTTAAAGAGTATTGACTTATTAAGTATGCTTTCTTTAATTTGCTCTAACTCTAATAACCTGCATTTGACGTTCACTTTATCTTCTTGAGCTGTAAATATGCAACTGAATTGCTCTGTTGCATGCTAGTCCAAGAAGAGTGTTGCACACAGGAAACAGTTTTACTTCTAAAATCACAATTAGCTTGATACAGATAAAGCAATTAAGCAACTTTATTCTGTTTTCCTGCAGAGTTTTTTCTTTTTTATCAATCTCAGAAGAAATTTTGACAGTGTGTTCTTCAAGAAATGTGATACCTTTGCCATTCTAGCTGCTAAACCTGCCTTAGTGGATAATATACATAGAAAGGAAAATTACAACAAATTTGCAGTTTATCAAATTACAAAAAGTAAAGCAGAAACTTCTGGGACCGCTGCAAGGCTACCAGGATATACTGTCCCGTTCTTTCTCCTCTCTTTTAAAGTTTCCTCCTCCATATGTGTCATTCTCCTCCTTGACTCCTCCACTTTCACCCTCCATCTGTCTGGTCTGTGTTTTTCATCATGACTATAATGCATCTGGGCCTTCTGGACCCTCAGCACCAGCAGTAAACATCAAACAACTCCCTCCGTCTCATTTCTCCTCACTCTCTTTCTCCTACCTCCCATGTCTCTTAATCTTTCTCTTCTTCTTCATGAGGAAATAGTTGTTTTTCCTTCCTTTCTATTAGACTAAATTAGGAACCGTAGCTTCTGCAGCAAGGCTTGTCCACTAGTTATGAGCCAGTAGATCTGGCAAAATTAAACCATCGCTATTAAATGTTAATGCTGGAACTGAAAAACCACATGATAACACACTGGGAAAAGTCTTTTAAAGGCATAAAAGCTAATCTAGAAAGACCTTTATTATCATTAAGGTGCCACATTGGTGGTCTCCAGCAGCATTTTAATGTTGTCACGAAGAGATGGTTTCCTAATTGAATCTGTCACCTCTTGCTGTTTTGGAGGTGCCAACATGAGGCATCTTCATTTCGCTTTTCTCTCACTTTAATATGTTTGTGATTTAATGGCTGTTCCTGGTCTTCATGGAAATACAATCAAAATGTAACAAGTTCTGAAATGAATGAATGAAAAAGTTAAAGTGTGAATGAATGGAGTTTGAATGGTGGATGGGTGTTTTATAGAATTTCTGACATGACCGACTAAACTCACTCTTTGTTATGCTAAAATTTATTGATTAAGAATAAAAATGATTATCATCACTGTCTGTGAGAAATACCAATACCAACATGTCTAAAAAAAGTTTTATAAAGAATAACTAAAGAAATTTTCCTGAAGTGGAGATAAAGCACAGGAGATGGTGACCCTTTTCAAGGTGTCGATGAATTATATATGAAATAGTATGAAGGATTCAGACAAGGTTGCGTTTGGAGGATTTTCATATTCATCTGCACAATTAAAAGAAGACGCTTTAAAGCTGCACAGAGTAAAATGCATCATGTTTAAATTTAAGGATGAATTCAGGGAACTTCACAACTTGTAAAATGTGTATAGTTAAGTACATGGGCTCATATACTGCAGTTTAATCAAACTTCAGTAAGTTCCACAAAGTATATGTTTACACTTTAGGTGTTTTTAAGCTACTGGTATGAAAAATACAAAGTTCAATAACAACAAGCTGTTGCCTCCTTGTGTTCTTCTACAAAAAGCATGAAGCCTGCTCGAGTGTCTGCTTAGCACTCAGACATCTGAAAGATAGACCTGACTTTTCTATTAGTCTTACAATAATAATAATAATAATAATAATAATAATAACAACATTAATACATGCATGGTAATATGCATGGCCATTTTCTTAAAGTCAGATTCAGGTGCTTCAAATCACTGTGGGCTCATTACTGCCCCCGGTGGCCAGAATACTATAGCAGGCTGCAGAGTAAAAGAGGTTTTTAAACCATGTTCAGATTGTAAGGATGATGACAAAGAGGTTGATTTAACAAGCCTGTCTGAATGCCACCTCTGGCAAAGCTAGCTGCAGCTTCTATGGGAAGTATAGAGGGAGCAAACAGGGTATAACCCTCCAAGCTATCAAACAAGCTTAAACCAAATGAAATAGTTTTATGAGCGCCTTCTCCCTCTGCTCTTGTCACACCTTTGATCTCTTTTTCTATTCTCCCGCTATTCCCTTGTTGTGCAGCCTCCACGCTGTCTTTCTCCTGTTTGTCACCTCAGATTGTCAGGCTTCAGCTTGGATGCTGAATCTGGCAACGGCCCCATCCCATCATCCCATCTGTTAGAGGGAAGGTGGCTGACAGAGAGATATATCGCGAGAAAGGTGTGTAAGTGCGTGGGTGGGTGTGTGCATTGTGATGGCGTCTTGGTGTCAGTTTGTTGCCACGGTACATCTAATGTGTCACAGTGTAAAGGTGTGTGTGTGTGTGTGTGTGAGTGTGAGTGAGAGAGAGAGAGGGAGACATGGGAACACACTGCCTGTAGCATCTCAGTCCTGCAGGAGGCCCTCACAGGGTGTTTTATTGTATTTATATATATGCTAAATATGCTCTCTTTGTCTATGTAAATAAATATGTATGAATGGAGGTGCAGGAGCTGTATCATAGCCACACATACCCAGAATAGACTACAGACATCACACACACGCGCACACGCACAGCAATAAATAAATGTGTGTGGTGTCTGAGTTTGTGAAACAAAACAAGGACTGAAGGTGTGAACAGTGAGAGTGCAAAGTTGCCTCTCCTATTATATAACTTTGTGTAATGTTTACAATATTTCTGTAGTGTATGTGGCTCTTGAACACACACACAAAATCATCTTTTAAACTGATCAAACTTGAGGAAATGTCAACCATGCATCCTTTATCATGTGGCTCTGTAGCACAGTGCTGCCACTCTCTGGTGACTTCTAACCACTGCAGAAACACTTGGATGCATAGAACTGCTATTATTAAACCTCGTAACAATACGCTGTCATTTCACGTGCCCCTTAAAAATCTATAAAATTTATATTCTTTTAATCTTCATGTATGGTTTTTTCTAGCAAATGAAACAAATTAATTAAGTTAATTTTAAAGGTTTTGTTCTGTGTTGTCTTATGCTGAAGACATTCATTTCTAGAAATATTGTGAGACATTTATAATGCACTGACATTTTTTTCTTCACTTGTTTTAGGGGCCCTAACCCTTTGAGAGATTCTTGTATCTGCTCAAACTCACACACCATCCAAATTCAGTTTGCACTATCCTAAGAGGACTTTTAAGAAGATTTTTATTATTTAGATACACGATGAAAAATGTAAAAATTCAAAGGATTACTGCAATGGAAATTTATTACTGACCATTTTCTAGTGTTGCTGGCAGCCTCCAAAAATCAGTCACCAGATCAGAGAAGACACTGAAAAATCTACTGTATCAAAGAAACACTAAATAAATCCCCAGATTTCATTTTCTCCATCCCAGTGATGCTGTTCTGGGTTCATATACAGCATTTTCTGTTACAGTAAGATCATATTAACTGTACAACAGCCTCTGTGTTTCTCCTATGAATATTTATTACCAGTGTGACCATCCTGATTCTCTAAAGAAAACCCTTTCTCCAGTCCACAGTAATTTTGGGGGGGTGATGTAATATTGATGTAAGGCATAATATTATGATCTCGGAGGTCTTAGAAAAATGTGTGCTGTCCTGATTTAAAACAGCACCTGCTTGGGGCTTAGGGTGGGCCCGTTTTTAACTTTGTTCTTTAAAAACATCTGCTGTGAGCCGGAGTAGACTCTCTGCAGTTAGTCAATGGTGCACAGAGGAGGACATGCAGGAAGACACCATAGTGAAACATGACTTTGCTTCAGTATTAAGTATTTTTGCAGCTAAAGGAGGCGTCCAGTAAAGAATAAATAATAGAAGGCTATGGGTGCTCGGGGATCCTTTTTTATGCACTTTATTTATTTTTTTGCTCTGCGATCTAAAATCTAGTACAGGGTGTTCCAGCAATAAGAAACTCTAAACAATTCATGGAACTATATCAACTGCCTTAATTCTTTGTGGATTCATTCAACAAGGTGTTAGAAACATTCCTCAGACATCAGTGTTGACATGATAGCATCACACAGTTGCAGCAGATTGGGCCAATGCTGCACATCCATGATGTGAATCTCCTGTTCAACCACATCCCAAAGGCGTGGAGACCATTGGAGTACAGTGAACTCGTCTTCATGTCAAAGAAACCAGTTTGAGATGAATTGAGCTTTGTAACATGGTGTTTTACCCTGCTGTAACCAGCCGTCATAAAGGGAAGAACACGTTGAGTAGCAAGAGACACGATGTGGCATTTAAGCAATGTTGAGTTGGTACTAAGGGGGCAAAAGTGAGAACTGCTGCTTGCTGGATATTTTCTTTATTTTGCACCATTTTCTGTAAAACACTACAGATGGCTGTGTGGGAAAATCCCCATAGATTAACATTTTCTATAATACTCAGATCGGCCCATCTGGTACCAACAACCATATTCAAAGTCAATGAAATCAACTTTCTTCCTCATTCTGATCCAACTCTCAGTTTGAAGTTCAGCATGTTGTCTGGATCTTGTCTAGATAACTACGAAAAGTGTGAAAAGTATACCTAATAAAGTGTCTGGTGATGATACACACACACACACACACACACACACACACACACACACACACACACACACACACACACACGATCAGTGGACCTAAGAACAGACCACAGCAACAAAGGGCCAAAATACCAGAGCTTGCATCTCATTTCCCTTAACATGGATACTTGAACACTTAGCCCTGTACAAGTCTAACAGTGCATTCACAATGTTAATCAGGAAGTCAGTGTGGATGAACATCACCACCTCTGCTACAAAGATGACATCAAGCTGTATGCCAAGAGTGAGCGAGACATTGACAGGATGCAGTGAGGACGCTGGGATGTCATTTGAACTGGATAAATGTGGCAGAACATTCCAAAGAGAGGGAAGGGAATGCAGAATAATAAATATACAGGACAGCTAAAAGTACCTGGGCATCCCCAACAGGAACCATGTTGAAGATGCAAGAAGATCACCCACAGCCAAATACCTCCAGAAGGTAAGACAGATACTAAGAAGCCAGCTCGGTGGCAGAAAAAGATCTGAGCCATCAATACAAACTGGTCATCAGATACCCAGCTGGTATCTAACCGCAGTAGGAGATATATGACACTGATGTGAAAACATAGAAACCTCAAAAGCAACAGAAAGAGGGATGAGCAGGATTTATGAGTTTCAGAGCCAAAGTTAGGGAGGAAATATGGAGAATCTACTCGGATGGCCCCCCGAGATTAGCTCTCAAAGACTGGCTCGGGTAGTTCAAGCCAGCCGTTGATAGGGAACAGGAGGAGACATTATCATGGAAGGTCCAGTTCTTGCATGAGATGTACCATTGATAAATAGAGGAAGTGGGTGAGGAATCCTACCAATGGCTAGAACAGGCCAACCTAAAGGACATCACAGAGGCTGTGATTCTGGCAGCACAAAAACAGGCCCTAAGTATCGAAGTCTCCAATTTCCAATGACACAATAGTGCTAAGGTCCTGTGGGCCTTCAAATTCCAGACAAACAAGCAGCTGCATAGTGATTTGTGAATAGTTTAAGAAAGGAGTGTCCAACTCCAGGCCTCAGGGGCCGGTGTCTTGCAGGTTTTAGAGCTCACCCTGGGTCAACACACCTGAATCAAATGAGTAGTTCATTACCAGGCCTCTGGGGAATTTCAAGACATGTTGAGGAGGTAATTTAGCCATTTAAATCAGCTGGAGTTGGAGATCCCTTGTTTAAGATGTATAATAGGAAATCTTTCATTGTATTAAAAAAAGGCAAATAGAAGGAAAAAAATAATGGCTAAGCCACTGTATTTACATAATAATAAAATTCCCTACAAAACAATGCTTGTGCTTGCAAAAGTTATTTTTATATGATGACACTGTGCAATTGAATACTCAGGAATGAATGATATAGCTCCATAATGTTCTGTAAATTTAACATCATGTTTAAAATTGGCAGCGTGCCCCTTCAATCCCATCAACTCCTATATTTAAAGACATACATTTTCATGCACTGTACATTCATTTACACGTGTATTGCATGGTGCACGTGTAAATGTTTGTCAATGTGAAACAATGCAGTGCTGAAAATAAGTGCACGGCCGGCTTACCTTGGCTGGATGCTGAAGGTGGAAACAGAATTGCACACAGTCAATAATGTAGAATCAGATAGCGTTTGGAAAAGCAACCTTGAATCCCCCAAAGGAGGTTTTTTTTTTTTTTTTTCCATAGCACTCTCTTCGCTTGATCACATAATCACTGCCTGATTAATATCAGATATGAACAGGTCAACAGGCTGCTAATGGGAGATGATAGCTTTGTTTACCAGACGACCGCAGTCTGGGAATATGTGCAAGTGGGTGTATGACGTTTCCTTTTCGAATTAGACAAAGAATAGTGTGTGTTTGGTGCTAATGTGTTGAGGTGCACATAACTTTTGGACCACATAATTCATATAATTATCTTCACTTTTGTCTGCAAACAGAATATGCCAAGATGTCTTGCTTAGGGCGTCAGCAGTACCCAGGTTAAAAAAAAAAAAAAAAAAAAAAAAAATCCAGTTAGATTGTTTAATTATTAACATGTTCAGATTTCTCTGCTTTTAATATTTCCCTCAGTTCAGACCAGAAATAATTAATAAAAATAAATCTGTGTACAATTTATTTGTCATGGCCCCTGCCTGCTGCCATTTCCTCTTGTTCTCTCTCAATTTTCTGTTTACTCCCTTCTCTTACTCTCTGTGTCCCTCGCTTGTGTGTGTGTGTGTGTGAGAGAGAGTGTGTGTGAATATAGGTTTCCCTGCTGGTGTGAGGTCCTCCCAGAGGCGTGGTTCCTTACTGGCTCCAGTTGGATCGCTGGCTGGCACACCTGTGTTTAATTAACTAATAACTCACCTCCTGCATTTTGGGATGGGCCCATCTATCCACTCCCTGTCTGGTCATTTTAGCTTAGAGTGGCAGAATGTCAGAAGGCTCTTTGTTTGATTTGGTCTTTCCGGTACTTTCCTATGACTTTCCCTTTAGTAAGACAGGTGGCAAAAGTACAACCATTTTTTACTTAAAGTTGCAGTGTGTAAAATTTCCCCACTAGATATCAGTAGATTGCAGTCAGTGAAATTTTGTCTTCTTACCCCTCCCAATCAAGAGTGTAATCCTAGCTACAGTGGTTGTTGTAGGAAAGCAAACTCTGGCTATTGTTCATCTGTTGTGAGTGCAGGTTGTTACTGTGCAGTTTGCGTCTGCTGCCTATTTACTGTGGAGTAGACTGTAAAACCTCATGAATGGAGTCTGACACAAGTTGAAATGCCAGTGAAACTCACGTCTGTCTAATGATAGTGATACTGTGCTTATCTGTTAAGGAAATCCTAAACTTTTCTGTCGTTTTTGCTGCTGTTAGCCATTGCTAGTTGGCAATGGGGAAGTAGATGTAACGTTGCTGGAGTCAGACACTTATAAATAACCCTTGTAAATAACCCCTTGATGTGAGAAAGTAATCGCTCCTTATCAGAGCAAAAAGTTTATTTTATCTTTTTTTAAGACACAGAAGCCCAATGCTAGCTTATAATTAGATACTGTTGATTACAAGGGAGTAGATTTGGTTTTGGCATTGGTGGGGACGGATGATTCAACCACCGAACCCCGCCCTGTTTCTTTTTTTTTTTTCCTTTTTGTCTTTGCTTCTTGATAAAAAAAGGAGAAATATACTTGTCTACATATGCTATTCTACATGCTTTTAAACCATTTAAAATTACAATTCATAGTTTTATATGTGAATTATATAATGTTAAATTACTATTAAACAAATGACTGATTTTAGACTTTAGTTTACTTCAGCCATATTCCATATAAATCAGGTATATCATAAAAAAAAAAAAACTTCAAATAGAGTCATGACAATAAAAGAATATGACTTTAAGGACTTAACAACATTACTTCAGTTATAGTACACCAACATCTCTGATACATCAGCACTAAGGGAACACTGAATGACCTGGTGGTTTTTGTCCATAAAACTACTCATCTAAGATTACCACAAAGTAAAAGATCTCTCAGCAAAATTATGCAACATTTTAGGCACTATTGCCCCGATCCAATCAGTGAGCTGGGATTTTTTATTCTAAACATGAACTACTGTTACAGCAACACACATGGATTACTGGTGCCCCACACTACAACTCAATGTCCACTATGTGAAGGAGTCTATACTATACTGTCTATACTATACTGTCCTGGTGGACATGGCAAGACTTTTTTCATGGTTACATACAGTTTTAGACTGATGTGGGCCAAAGCCTAGCACATACTTGCCAACCTTGAGACCTCAGAATTAGGGAGACATTCACAGGGGTTTTTACAGTGTTTACTTATTATTTTAATTATTTTAATTAATTCTAATTATTTTAATCTCAGCCAAACCGATTTACTCACGAACAAATAAAACACTGAAAAAGGCCGAACAATAACATGTTTAAGTTATTTGAAGTTTACACAGCTACATTCTCGCCTGAAAATATGTTAAAAGTTTATTTTGCGACCCAGAAAGAGTAATAAGAGTAATATTAATACTAAGTAGCTGCAGTAGTAGTAGCCATTGTTGGAAACTGGAATTGGCTGGGCCAATCTAGGATATGGTTTTTCAATTTTGTTGTCCGGGTGGAAAATCGGGAGAATTTGGGGAGAATGGTGGCTCCGGGAGATTTTCGGGAGGGGCACTGAAATTCGGGATTCTCCCGGAAAAATCGGGAGGGTTGGCATGTATGGCCTGGTATTGCCTGTATTATGACGGACACATTTTATGAGTGAACTTGACTTTAAGTGACTTACAGGTTTCTTTGAAAAATACTTTGTTATATCCAGGTTCTTCCTTTTTGCTGCCATCCTCCTCTCCTCCTCGCAGCGCAGGATTGTCGCTGCTAAAACTAAACAAAGCTCCCTGAAAGGCACAGCCAATCACATTGGCCATATTTGTCACATGAGGTAGGACTCCAGTAGAGAACGTAATTTAACTCTTTCTGCACCGCTGGGCGAATGAGACGTTGACAGATCTTTTTTTTTCTTTCTATCGGGTTTGTTTTTCTTAACTCGAAGAGATCAAATTATTGGTGGGGACAATTCAATAATCGCTGGATATTGGTGGGGACATGTCCCTTCCGTCCATGCCAAATCGACGCCCTTGGTTGATTAGTCAGCTCATTGTCAGCTATCCAGAGACTGGAGGGTCGCATGTCTTCTACCTTTGTTGTACTATGTGCCTAACCACTGTACCCTTTTTAAGTATGGATATTTGTGTTTAAAAATGTGATTTGGCAGCTTTGGGAACGCTAATATTGGCTGTAGTGTTCCAATGTGGGGGAAAGAATCACTTGAGTTTCTTTGTGTGCAGGCAGTAAGTAGATGAGCTGTACTGCTGCTCTGAGTCTTGCCATTCGTGGTTTTACATAACTCAACTGATAAAGATATAAGCTGATATTACACAAGCTGATTTCACACCCTTTGACAATACAAAGCTTGTCTAAATGTGGAATTCAGCAAGCTAATCAAATCAGGATCACTGGCTTAAATTCCAATTTCTGCCACCCTTGATGTAAACTCACACTGACCATGAACACCACAGCTGCTCTGCATCAGTCTAACATAGTATATCACTGTAAACTTTACAATCCTGCAAAGAAATACTCGAATGTTTTTCCTTTTTTATGCTTGTTCCTCTTCTGTAGCACCAGCTTGATATTGAAGTATTGTCACTACAGTTTATGGACATCTGCATCAAAAATGCATTTCTGGCTTCTTCTCACTTAGACCCCTGAGTGTACTGCTGTAAATGATGCATAAATTATGCTTGTCTGCCTTTTGCTTTTTGCCTCTGTGTGGGAAAAGACATGTTCTTTTCCACCATGTGGAGAGAAGCTTAAAAAATGGTAATGATGAGATGATAACGAATGAAGGACACACAAACCAGGAAAGAGGCATTCAAAATAACAGGCTAAAATCTCACATTGCAAAATAGCAGTAATGCAGTATTCCATGTCCATATCTCCAAAATCAAATCCTCAAATCACTGCAGCAATTTTCTATCAATTTTACTGGGTCCTGCATCTCCTCAACATCCAATTCCAGTTTCACAAATGCAGCTTCATGGCTAATCTCAGGTTTCCTTGATTTCTGTTCATTTTGCTGCTTCCTTTTTGCTCTGTTGAATCTCTGTGATGTCTGGTGTATTGATCCTGCTGTGCCGACGACTGTGCTGGCCTTCTGTCTCCTTTTATACCAGGCGACTGAGCCGGTGCAGTTCATTTCAGTTTTATTTATATAGCACAAAATCACAACAGTCACCTTAAGGCACTTTATATTGTAAGGTAAAGAACCTACAATCAAATGAACTCCTCTTAGTAAGCATTTACTAAGGTCGTTTGGAGTGGAGGGCCCACTCCTGAAGACCTTCTATGACTCTGTGGTGGCCTCAGCCATTTTTTATGGTGTGGTCTGCTGGGGAGGCAGCATCTCTGCTGGGGACAGGAAGAGACTGAACAGGCTGATCCGAAAGGCCAGCTCTGTTCTGGGAGGCCCTCTGGACCCAGTGGAGGTGGTGAGTGACAGGAGAATGGTGGCTAAGCTGTCATCCCTGATGGACAACATCTCCCACCCCATGCATGAGACTGTGAAGGCACTGAGCAGCTCCTTCAGTGGGAGACTGCGGCACCCACGGTGTGGGACGGAGAGATTTCGCAGGTCTTTCCTCCCCACTGCTGTCAGACTCCACAATAAAGACTTTTGCAGCTGATCAAACACACAAACCCACACATGTGCAAAGACTGCTATATGTGCAATTCTTCTTCTGACGAAGTTGTGTTTTTGTATTTTCCTACTCAGTTGTATATAGTATTTGTATTTCTATTTTATTCTATTTTACATAGTATTGTATTTTATTTTATTGCATACCAGTGTTTTCTAATTTCTGCTACATAACTTTGCACTTTTGCTGTAACAAAACAAATTTCCCACCTGTGGGACTAATAAAGGCCATCTTATCTTATCTTTCTTATCTTATTTGGCAACAGTGGGAAGGAAAAACTCCCTTTTAAACAGGAAGAAGCAGGCTCAGCGAGGGGCAGCCATCTGCCACATATGGTTGGGGGTGACGGGAGGGAGACAGGACAAAGACACACTGTGGAAGACAGCCAGAGATTAATAACTAATGACAGGAAGTAATTCTAAATTTTCAAAATAAAATGCAAATGGAAAACTATTTTGTACATAAAATATTAAAATTGCTTGAGCCCTACAACACAACAAGAACTGGTAATGGATAAACCATTACAACTGTTGCGTGCACTGATAAAAAAAACAAAAAAAAACAAAAAGGATGTTAAAATTGAGTTGTCTAGCAGGTAGAAAAGAGGGAGACCTGAGAGAAGGTTATTAGTTATAAAGAAGGCAGGAGGTGGATTGTAGGGAATGGATGCAAATTACTGTGGGAACTCCAAAGGGAGGAACCAAAAGAACAAAGGGTGAAACTTTACTGTCTGATATTATCTTGACTGTTCAGAGGCAGTTCTTTAAAGTGGGAGCGACCGAAAGATGTAACAAAAATGGCTACACATGTAGCTAACATGTGCTGCTGGCAGATATTGGGGATTAAAGTTTTTGGATGCTCTGTCATTTACATAGCAGATTCAGGTGTCTTAAATTTAAGACCCAAGTACAGGTTGCCATAATAGCTTGCACAAACAACCTGTGTTGGTTGTGGTTGTTTTCTGGGGGAGGATTGTCTCCTCATCTGTTGCCATGGAAAGCAACCAGTCTAAAAGAAGTTTCTAGAAACATCTATAAAGAAATCCCATGCCAAGTATGCACAGTTGCTGCAATGCTGTCATTATAATTATATTCATACACAAATTTCAACTAAAACATAAAAATGTGTTTTTGCATTCTTTCCCACCTTTATGTGCAATCCTGCAGATAATACTTGTACAGGATGGCCAGCATCCAAAAGGTAATTATTTTAACATGCTGTATATTACAGCATACTGGTAAGTTTTCCATTTTAGGTGAAATTATGCCAAATAGTTGCTGGCCTGTCAGCTCAGCCCTCAGGTTTAACAGATAGATGGGGAGAGGGCGAGTCATGTACGAAGGAGTAAATTCATCCCACGGACTGAAAACCTGTCACTACACCGTGTACTCTGCCTAAATTGGCCAAAATGTCATCATCTTCCAGTTTGAGAACTTCTGTGCTCAAAATATAGTTCATTAAAAATGTTTCTGGAAGCTAGATGTTGCAGACTATAGTTTAAAGTCCACTTTCTATCACAGTAGTCCCTTGGTATTTTCTATACTATCTATATATGGTAACAGCAAGCTTTCTCAGGAAACCAGTGAACTTCAAGTAATTCCACTAATGGGAGAGAAATTTCCAGGAGGAGTCTCTGTTGCATGGAAATGTGAAGTGGAAAATCAATCTTCCAGTTCAATTGAATTGAAAAGTAGCTGCAGGAGTAGCAAATTGGGACCCTTAGCTGACCTTTGGAAATTAATTTCACAGGCATTTCAGATGTACATTTCAAAAAGCGCTTAATGAAAGCCCTACAGTCTCACAGGCATGTCCACGCATGCTTGAATCCACATTAACGAAAATACAGTAACACTTTAGCCACAGAATGAATTGGAGCCTGCAGTGTTACAGTCTTGCTTCACCTATTTGGCTACAGAGGACACCTTGATAAATTGCTCCTGAGATAATCTCCCGCAAGCAGTCATGACATGCTGTCGGCAAACAATCGCCCAGCCTCATTAGCATTGTGTATTGACATCAGTGTAAATCTCAGCTGAGAACATTAGCATGCTGCGGAGTATTGATGTCCTTGTAAATCAACATTGGTGGTAAATACAGCAGGTAGGACAAGGACTCAGAGCATGACTCACTTCCACAAGCTAACATGGATGCTGGAAAAAGCAGGATTTTCAAGGATCACACTGGTGGTTTTGAGTTTTCTGTACAGAAAAATAACAGCTGATGATGTATTTTCTCTGTGGGCTACATTCCTGGAATTACCCATGAATGTGAAAGTCATCACTTCTGTTCAAGATGAGTGGGACAGTTAACAAATGGATATTTTAAACCACTTTGTTAAAGTCAATCTCACCTTTGTGTTGCTTGTGAAAGTAAGTTTTCCATTTGGCACCGTCTTCATTTGAGCATGCTGTCGATCTGTAATGCGCTTATTACAGACCAGGGGGCAAAACACATTCGTAGATCCTTGAGAGATTTTCCCCCCTAATAGCCATAAGGGGCAACAACAAACCCAATTTCACACTCAAAAACAAACTTGGAAAAGCCCGAGGAGAAGAGATTTATCTTTTGTTTTCAAATGGTATTTTTCAGCTTTAACGAAACTACAGGCTTCAAGGATAAAAGGCTGTTATTTCTCTAATTTGAGCTTCCTTGTCTCCTCTGTCCTCTTGCCTCAAATCAATCTCAGTACGCCTTGTTGAAGGATGTCTCAATTCCTAAAATCCATCTGGAGGTTAGAGGAGAGAGGAGGCTAGCCGGAGGAGATAATGGAGGAAGCACAGGTGTATCCTTTGTGGAAGTGTTTTTACATTCAGTGTATACCCAGCAACAGCCTCGAGGCATCTGCTGTTGTGACTTGGCACTATATAAATAAAATTTAACTGAATTAAAGTGTTGTGCTACATGCTACGCCAATGCTGACTCCTCAGCGAACTCATATGTTCTATTCATAAGTTGATGTTATAGAAGATGATCAACCACCTGATTAAATTCCTTCACAGGACCAGGTTTATGTTGTTATACTGCAACATGCTGTAAATCCAAGTAATTAGATTAAATCAAATACGAAAAAACTTCATGAGCAGCCCTACATCTGAGAGCATAACACACGGCTGTAGGTGGTCTATAATGAACAATTTTCCTGTAATTTTGCCACATGTCAAATTTAATCGACATTCCTTTAAAGTAGCTCAGAGGTGAGGATGTTTCATTCCTGTTTAATACCTGTTGCCTCAACTCCTTTCTCTGCCACTCACATCCTTGGTGAAAGAGACTGAGACGTGAGGAGAAGAGTTGAGGAAAGGAACTAAAATACAAACAGAGAAATGGAAAAGGGGGTTTGGTAAATAGCCAGCCAATTACTTCAGCTTTCCTAAATAGAATAGAGCGCTTTATTGTCATTGTACATTGACGAAATTGTTGGTGCTCCACACCAACTGCGCTGGAATAAATTATGAAAAGGCAGCAGGCATAAATAGCAAACAGGAGAGATGTATACAAAAAACAAGAGCGAGGCACATATTAGAGAACAAGTTGCAAAGTACTTGGAAGTAGTGCAAAGAAAAAGACTGTACAGGGCCTGAGTGATGTGGGGGTTACTCAGACCGTGGCTCAAATCGATTGCTATCACATACTTGTACCATAATCCTTTATGGCAGAAATCAGTCACAATGCTTTTAACATTCCTCAGAGAATTTGGTCATATTAACATGATAGCATCACACAGCTACTTTAGAATTGTCATGATGCAAAACTCCTTTTCCTCTGCGTTTCAAAGGTGCTTTATTGGATTGAAGTCTAGTAATGGTTGTTCAAGGAACTAGTTTGAGTGTTGTGAAGCGAGCCACCAGAAGATGGGTACACTGTGTTCAAAACAGGATGGACATAATCACAACAACACACAGGTAATCAGCTGTGACATTTAGAATATGTTTAGTTGGTATTCAGAATGAAAATACTTTATTAATCCCTAAGGAAATTATGCGGTTTATTGCAGATCAGGTTATTAAATCTGTTGGCATCTGCGACCCTTGAGGGGCCCAAAGTATGGCATGGAAATATTTCTAAGCCACCAGCCTGACCTGTTAATACAAGACTATCAGTTTGCTGTTTTTAGCTGACAGGAGTTGCACTCCTGCTGCTGGAGCCCATCTACCTCAAGGTCCAACATGTTCCAACAACAGGTTATTTGAGTCACAGTTGCCTATCAGGATGAGCCAGTCTTGCTATTCTCCTCTGACGTCTGACATCAACAAGACATTTTCACCCAGAGAACTGCTGCCCACTGGATATTTTCTCTTTTTGGAACATTCTCTGTAAACCTAGAGATGGAAAATCCCGTGTAATTACATCGTTACACGTGCAACTGCAGCTCTGAACTGTTCTAGGACTTAATCGATAGTTTGAGCGGGTCAAGTCTTCCTGTTTAGCTTTAAGAAATAGCTGATGATAGTTTATACAGTAAAGAATATATATGCTTTGTAGTTCCCAGGTTGGATGGTATGAAGAGAACCTGAAATCAAGCTCTTGTTTCAAACAGGAGACCTGCTGTAGCGTTCCTAAACAAAAAGCAAATCTCCCACTCTGCAAAGAAGACAAGGAAAAAAAAATCAAATTTAAAATGTGACACTTATTAAGTGTATTTTAATATCTTCACCTAATTCTGTTTAGTTTTCCGTTTTCAAAAGTAGACCTAGTGGAGCTGACTGCCTCACATATGCTGTGTTGCATCGTGAACTTGTTTAACATAAATTTACAAATGTGTACAGAACGAGTAAAGCGCTCATGCTAATCCGAACGACAGATGTCTTCTTTTGCAACAAAACTCTTCATTAGTTGAGCTTGCCGTATTGAATGATTTTGATTGTGTTGTTGGTTCCTCTGGGCTCAGGGCCCGGAGCAGCTGCAGTCATTACAACACACACACACACACACACACACACACACACACACACACACACACACACACACACACACACACACACACACACACACACACACACACACACACACACACACACACACACACACACACACACACACACACACACACACACACACAGGCGCGGACACCTGCCCACTGCTTCTCCACTATAAGTGCACCATTTCAACATTTATAGCACATTTCAGGGGATTTAGGGGAGTCCCCTCTGAGGCATTTTCCCTTTATCACACCTCTGCAGAGCTTATAAATCACCTGGTGGGCACAAAACACTCATTCTCAAAAAAATGATGACTTAATTCTCATCAACATTCATAAAAGAGCAATGAGTAAGAGTTAAAGTAACCCTCAGCTAAAGACAAAGTTAATTACCATATCCATCTGTTGTGGTGGAATTCTTGACCAGTGAAGATGTTTTAAGATGATGCTCGTTTTGGAATCGGCTCCTTTATCCAGCTGGAAGATTTAATGACGGGAAATAGGGTTTTTTCTTCATTACTCATTGCTTTGTATTATATATTCCAGGTTTTTACTGCCTTTGAGAAGTTAAAAAATTTTGTTTGTCTGAAATGCTCAACATAAGCTTGCATTTGATTTCGTTGAGTTAACATCTGAACACTGATCAGATTTCAGGAGACATTTCTGCTTTAGGTGAAAAATTAAAAAAAAGTTAAGAGGTCTGAAGTAGGAGGAAGACGCAGATGATAAAGTAGTTATATATTCTTTTATATGGGATAATGATTTATTACCTATTTACTACTCGTTCCTCTAAATTGCAACTGTACTCTCCTCGCTTTAGAAAATGGGGTTTTCAATTAATGGTTGGCATATAGCTGGAGGGAAACAGAGCTGTGTGCTAAAGGGCCTGCATCAGGGACTTTACTGTATCATCACACACTCAGACCTCTGTGAGGTTTGGAGCAAATAAGATAAAACCAGCTGTGCCGAGCTCTTATGAGGTTTTCAGAGACAATTTTCAATCACAAGCAAAAACAAACAAACAAACAAATAAATAAAGAAGTTATATATCTGGATATTGAGCTGAGTTTGAGTTAGATACAAAATAAGTATTGCATTTAAATGTACTTACATAATTATTTTATTAAAATTGTTTTGAAATTATTCTTACTGTTAGCTGCATTCAAAAATAAGAATAAAATTAACATTTAAGCAAACTCAGTCTTCCCTTAGGCTGACCATGCATCACTGCTGTAAGTAGACAAGACAAACATTTGTGACTGTCTCTGAAAAACTGTGAAATTGTTATTTGTTACAGCTGCATCAAGAATAAGTCCCAAAAAATATTTTTAACCCATAAAATATCCTATTACAAGGACTTTACCCTTCAGATGTGTAAAGGTACCCAACATTGTGTTTGTGTTTGAATGGCAGCTCACTGTAGCAGTTTTATATCGCCAAAAAGGAGAAAAAGTATTCATCAGTTTACTTTCTTAACCACGTGCCCAATTCAGGGTCACCTGGAAGCTGAAGCATATCCCAACCATCATAGGGTGAGAGCTGGGATACATTTCACCAGTTCATCGTGGACAGACAACCACATATATTCAAATCAGTACTGAATCCCCTTCAACATTGTCTCCTCCAGTTTCCCCACAGCCACTCACATGGTGGCTATTTTTAGATTTTTCCCTGGAAATCTTGCCTAGTTGCATTAAGCACTGTGTGGCTTCGCCCTGAACCTCAAACCTGTGCGACGAGCAAACATCAGGTTCTCTTTAAAATTGACCTGACTACTGACTAACTGAATTTTGTCTCTTTGGTGAGAGCTGATCTCCTGCTACAACCAAGCAGTTTACAATTCAAGTTTCCAAATCCAAAGAAAGCCTGATCAGGATACGAGTGAGACCGGGAGCATGTTCGCATTCTTTTCAGCATTCACGGGGTTGTGCACCATGAATTCTCACCTAGGGTAAGAATGATAATGTGGAGTTGCACTCTAACTTCCTGAGGCATCTGAAGGTGAACATTCAGGGGAAATTACCTGAATTGTGTGCAATCCAGTGCCGAGCCAGTGCACACTGAAACCGCATGAGTTCTTTTCCCCACATAAACATAACCTTCACTCACTGCTGACCCACTCAGCAAATCTGTCCTTCTGCAACTTCAGCGACATCCCAAAAATGAGAATGAGGGTACAGGTTGAAGAGGCATAAGTTTAAGAAGACATTATGATACTTGCAGAGAGAATCTGAAAATAGCAGGTACACTAGACGCTTGTATGGATGATCTTAACGTAAAATCGGCCAATTACAATTCAAGGAAGGGTTTTCATTCATTTAATACATTCATGTAATAAACCAGCATTAAAAAAAAAAAAAAAAAATACAAGGCCCAAAATATTTCCCACATAAAAGCTGACTATTTTAATAAGTAATTTCGATGGCTGTACCCAGCAGCTTTTACCCTTGAACGCACAAAAGGGAAAAAAAATCCTGAACCAGATCCTTCAGATACCAGAGTCTCTTGATGTTCGGGATTCATTTTGGTCTCCATATCAGCTCGCTCGTTCTGTTTCTCACCAGATTAAATATGGGCTGTGTACAGGAATGTGTCTCATTTGGTTTACCTCTGCCCAAAAGAAGTAATAATGGGCTCCTGGATGCACAGCAAATGAGAGATTTTTATCCTCCTGTAGAACGCCACGAAGCAGCTGAGTGTGTGTGAGTGTGTATGCATGTGTTGAACTCATATTTTGAAAAATGAACAAAAGAATGACGTTTTATTCTCAGGAAATTCTTAAGAGAATTTTTCTTGAGCCTCCTTTCATCCAAGGAGTGCAAACCTCTGCACAATCCTGTTAATCTCCAGATATATCTGTGCTGTCAGTTTGGCGATGGTGTTGCCATGTTTTTTGTATATGTTGTATAATGTATTAGGTGGAGGCTAAAGGGGAAAAACGTACCTGCTGCTCTGCGTTCTTAGCTGACACCATGACTGTAACCCGGACAAGAAGTGTTAAAAATAGATGAACGATGGAGGGATTTGTTACAGTGTTGCCATGTGTATACAGGAACAAAATGTGCTGCCTCTTGTCTTGTATTGTCTCAATATTCTCACATTACATGCTTTCAACTCACAAAATCAAGTCAATTTTTTTAATAAATGCTTTTTACCGTCTATTAAAAGCTGTGGCCTGAAAATAATCAACTGGCATTTTTGAAAAATAAAGAGACCAAGCTAAAAGGTCTTTGTGCCCATGTCTGTGCCCATGTCTTAAAGTGTCTGTGATGACTTCATTGCAATCAATCATTCTGGGCACAGGTGTCAAATGTGTTCCTCATTATTCCAAGAAAAGCCTCAAACAAACCTGCTAATTAAAATGACCCTGAGAAGAAAAGAGAACATGACTTTATATGTAAATTATGCAGCTTCTGTGAAAGCTGACAAAAAAACATTGTTAATGAAATGCAACTTTTAAGCCGCAGAGTGCCACTTTTATAAAGTTCTGTTTTGCTGTTAGAGAAACCACCCCCAAAAGCCAAAAATCATATACAGACGCAGTAGGGAGAACAGCAGAATATATACTTAATGAAATTTACTGCTGAAGTCATGATCAACTCACTTTCTGCACGTGTGCCCCGGACCTGTGGCTGCAAAACAAGCCCACATCATCAACACTCCACTGCTGACAGTTGGTGTGAGATATTTGTGTTGATATGTGTGTTTGGTTTGTGGCAAACAAGCGCTGGTGCATTATGGTCAAACATCTCCACTTTGTCTCGTCTGTCTAAAGTACATTGTTCCAAAAGTCTTGTGGCTTGTTCAACTTTGTAAACCTAAGCTGTGCTGCCATGTACTTTTTAGAGAGACAAGACTTTCTCCTAGAAAACTTCCAAACAAGCCATACTTGTTCAGTCTGATTTTTTTTTTTTTTTTTTAATTGCACTGTCATAAACTAACTGAGGATTTGAGTCTGAGATGTAGCTCTTGTTATTTTTTTATTCAGTTTCTCTGAGCACTGCATGATCTGGCCTTGGTGGATTGTGACATCTTAATTATAGTGTGTTGTTTTACAGGAATGCAGGAGGACAAAAACAAGGATGAGGCCAAAATTAGATTTAAATGACATAACAAAGGTGACACAGGTGGAAACCAATAAGATCTACCATATAATCTATAAGGGAGGGAAATGAGTCAAGGCAGGAAATAAAAACAAAAAAACCCAAACTAATATTCAAAAAGCTCAAAATAACAAATAATTCAAACAATAGGTCAAAGAAAGGGAAGACAAGAGAACGCAGAGAGCTCGAGGAATCCGAGATGCTAGAAATGCAAAGAACTACAACAACCCTGACTCTTAGAGGGTCCATGGCATCACATGAGCGCATAAGCTATTGGCTTTTGCTTGAGCCTGAATGAACTGGACAGGCCAATTGGATGTATCACCCCATTCCCTCTGCTTTATTGATTAATTTATTACTGTAGCTAAACTACCTATAAATGTTCTTTTCCTGATTACTTTTAGTATAGGATGTATAGAAAATGTTAGCAGTGACCCAGTTCAGTTCAATTTACTGTTATTTATATAGCACCAATTCACAACAACAATCGTCTGAAGGTCCTTTTCTAAGAAAAGATTCTGTAATATTAGAAAGAAAATCCAAACAATCAGATGACATCTCAGGGTCAAGCATGAGACGTTGTTGTTCTTGTTGTGGTCCAGAGGGATGGGGCACGGTTTTGTATGTGAGACAGATTTTAAATTCAACTTAATTTAACCTGGAACCAATAAAGAGAAGCTAATATGGGAGAATTTGGGGCTGTTTCTAGTCTGTTAGTATTCTCATTGCAGTATTTTCGCTCAACTGAAGACTTTCATTAAGATAACGAGTTAGAATAGTCCAAGCACAAAGTCACAACTAATAATGACTTTAACTGGTAAGTCAATGAATGCCATCACCTAACCTCCACCCTGCAATTCTGCACCATCATTTTACAAAAATATTAATAGTAGCACTAAATACATTTTGCATCTCAGCTCATTAAAAGTTGGTAAGTGGGTGGAAATGTGACCTAATGACATGAGTTCTTCCAAAACATCAACTTCTTCACAGAATTGTTGCATTTTGCATGTTTAAATATATTTACATGCAATTTTTCATAGTTTTTATAAATCTGTGGTTCCACCTTTTTTGTGTGTCTATGAAACAGAAACTATCACAGTTCTCATATCTCCCTCTTTGGGGTGTTTTCGCCTGCTCATTCTGGGGTAGAAACTTTTCTGTACAGGGGGAATTTTTAGGTGACAAATTGTTGCAGAACCTGCTATATCATATAAAAAAAAAAAAAGCAATAACAGTCAGCAGGTGCTTTGCTGATTCAAAGCAAAGCTTTTGCTGGCAACACTGCTTGCTTTCCTACCTTTGGTATCCACAGATAGTGAAACAATGTAAAAACAAACTTAAAAGTTAAAACAAGTTCACAAGAAAGTAAAAAAAAAAAAAATTGTCCTTGCCACATGTCACATTAAAGTTAACCCCCTCCTCCCTGTTGGGCAGCTTGCAGCCATTGGCCTGCAAAAACTGTGGTCTCACAGTCTGTGGGCAGACCGTATGGTCAAGAAGAGGTACATGACTAGACAAGAAGAACAGGCATCCTGAGAAAGACTCAATACGCACAGGAGATACTTGGGGGAAGTGGAAACACATGGGGAAAACAGCTGAAACAAATGAATGTCATGACACTACAGGGAAAAGTACAGTGAACATAAACAAGACTTTCAAAATAAAACGGGAAACATGGAGGGACGTAGACATGACAACATGAAACACACAGACAAGAAATAAAGATATACTAGCAGAGAAGACAAGAACAGACTCGCACAAGATAAAAACCTAAACTAGAATAACACTCAACTAAATCCTAACTGATAATGGCAACACAAGAACTAACATTATATTCAATATCATATAAGAACTCAAAAAATACACAATGGACTCTAAATGCTGAGTTACAGACCCAGCCCCTGACATATGGCTGAAAGCCTGAGTTGGAAATGTGAATCTAAACCAACAAGGTCTAGGAGACACGGAGATCTCACCTCAGCGGCCAGGTATCTTAAGGGAGGCCCTCACACTCTTTGATTTTATTGTTCAGCTGCTTTGTGTCAGAGACCACAACCCCCATCCCTTTTGGACCAAACTGGTTTTCATCTCCAGTTAGTACAACTGACTGCCAATCCACTACACGGACCTGCTAATATCACTCCAGTCCTTTAGAAGCTGCCAGCAGGTCTGTTTGAGAGTTGCTCTGCTGCTGCCAGTAACTTGAGCGGTTTACCTTGCCTACCTGGCCACTGTCTGTTTACACTAATGGATGTGTCCATGGACTAAAAATCTAAAACTCTCAGCTCTCTTTGGCTTCTCGAGCGTCCTTGAGCAATTTTAACTTGCGTTCAGTCATTATCAGTCATCCAGGATGAAAGTGGCAGCTAAAAGCTTAAAAATGGTATTCTCTATGCCATTTAAATGCTACCTGTCATTCCTGTGAAATTCACAAAATGCAGACCTGAGGAACAACTGTGCTTTTTAATAAATTCTAGCACAACTACACAATAACATGACAAATAGTAATGAGTTTTCCTTTTCTTCCAGATGTTCTCTGAGTTTCAGAGCAGAGTTTTGTTTTCCCATGACATACATGTTAAGAGGCTTTTCACTGACAGGAATACTGTTCTGGGAAAACAATCACGTCTATCAACATCTGTGTAGAAAAACTGCCTCAGTTTTGTCACATTTCCGCAAGAAAATGAACACATGGTGCTGAAACACAAGTGCTGGCAACTTTAATCCAAAAAAGCAGCCAGTGCACGTCGGTCTTAGAGCAGCTTTGAGCACATCTAACCATTTTCTCTGCCTAGGATGACTAAACACTTTTCTTCCAATGACTTAAATAGATGTGTGATTACTTCTTGGCCTGTCTTTCTCTGTACTTTCCCTCTTTTTATCCTTTGCCCGGGGGAATTGATGGAGATGTGTCGGGGGTCCAGAACCACAGGTGTTAGGACCTAGCCAGTAATGAATGGCTTCCAGCTGAATGTTAATCATGATTAACGAGTGAGAATGGCCAGGAGGCAGCGGGGCCTGACGACAGGGAGCTGACAGGGTGTAGCAAACAGTGCACACAGAGCGGCGCAGCAGGGGGGCAGTTTGGCCAGCCAAGGACAGACATGTTGACACTCTCCCGCATTTCAAGAATCTTGGATCGTCACTTTATAGGGCACATAAATCTGTTTTCCAATGAAGGTAGCAGTATGGCAAACTTTAATTTTGAGATGAGATGAAAAATGAGTAATGCAATGCCTGTCAATTTATTTTAAATATGTAATATAGAACAAAATTTCTCTCTTTTCATAAGACTACAGTCTACTTTGGCGTAATATTTGTGCTCAGAACAGTTCTTATCTGTGTCTGCAGGAACAACAACACCACAGTGGAAATGGGCAGATTGGTTTCTTGTGGCTCTGATAGAAAAATAATCCCCACTGTACTCCCTGCAAAAGTTGTTTACATGCCAGAGGAACCACTTCAGCCTCTCTGCAAAGAAAGAGGAAAAAACACGGCGAGAGAAAAAAGGAGAAATGATTTGGTGTTTTCAGAAACTTTAATGAGTGCACCTCGTCTTATGTGTTACACATGATAAGATGTATTTGATAAACCTTGCAAAACCAGCGACAAAACACAGCTGCTAAACCATTTCCATCAAGACAGAAAGATATATTTATGAATACGTTTAGCTTACTGTGCACAACAGGAAACGTTGCAGAGGTATGTGGCAAGTCCATGTTGTGACTCCATTTTAAGGCACGTATGCCGTACGCTGAATATTCATGCAGAAGGAAGTCTTTACGCTACTGCTACTGAACGGGGTAAAGGGTGTTTGTTGCAGATGTGATGTGAAGCAGGACTCCTGATGAGCTCAGTGGAAGCAGCCAGGGAAGCAGGTCCTGATGAAAAGTGCATGAGGGTCACATCGATCTGACACCGACAGCAGCAGAGAAAGGAACACTTTGAAAGTTTCACTGCGATGACATGTTTGGCTCAGACACTGTAGCAGAGTCCGACTGTGTCATGCTTTCAGCTGAATCACTCAGTCAGATGAGTAGGAAAATACAACCAGCGTGATGGTCTCTGTGTTTTTGCTCACCTTTCTTTCCTTGTGTGTCTGTGTCTCTATTCTAGATGTAACAGTTTGCCCTCTCTCTGCCATATATACAGGGAGTGCAGAATTATTAGGCAAATGAGTATTTTGTCCACATCATCCTCTTCATGCATGTTGTCTTACTCCAAGCTGTATAGGCTCGAAAGCCTACTACCAATTAAGCATATTAGGTGATGTGCATCTCTGTAATGAGAAGGGTGTGGTCTAATGACATCAACACCCTATATCAGGTGTGCATAATTATTAGGCAACTTCCTTTCCTTTGGCAAAATGGGTCAAAAGAAGGACTTGACAGGCTCAGAAAAGTCAAAAATAGTGAGATATCTTGCAGAGGATGCAGCAGTCTTAAAATTGCAAAGCTTCTGAAGCGTGATCATCGAACAATCAAGCGTTTCATTCAAAATAGTCAACAGGGTCGCAAGAAGCGTGTGGAAAAACCAAGGCGCAAAATAACTGCCCATGAACTGAGAAAAGTCAAGCGTGCAGCTGCCAAGATGCCACTTGCCACCAGTTTGGCCATATTTCAGAGCTGCAACATCACTGGAGTGCCCAAAAGCACAAGGTGTGCAATACTCAGAGACATGGCCAAGGTAAGAAAGGCTGAAAGACGACCACCACTGAACAAGACACACAAGCTGAAACGTCAAGACTGGGCCAAGAAGTATCTCAAGACTGATTTTTCTAAGGTTTTATGGACTGATGAAATGAGAGTGAGTCTTGATGGGCCAGATGGATGGGCCCGTGGCTGGATTGGTAAAGGGCAGAGAGCTCCAGTCCGACTCAGACGCCAGCAAGGTGGAGGTGGAGTACTGGTTTGGGCCGGTATCATCAAAGATGAGCTTGTGGGGCCTTTTCGGGTTGAGGATGGAGTCAAGCTCAACTCCCAGTCCTACTGCCAGTTTCTGGAAGACACCTTCTTCAAGCAGTGGTACAGGAAGAAGTCTGCATCCTTCAAGAAAAACATGATTTTCATGCAGGACAATGCTCCATCACACGCGTCCAAGTACTCCACAGCGTGGCTGGCAAGAAAGGGTATAAAAGAAGAAAAACTAATGACATGGCCTCCTTGTTCACCTGATCTGAACCCCATTGAGAACCTGTGGTCCATCATCAAATGTGAGATTTACAAGGAGGAAAACAGTACACCTCTCTGAACAGTGTCTGGGAGGCTGTGGCTGCTGCTGCACGCAATGTTGATGGTGAACAGATCAAAACACTGACAGAATCCATGGATGGCAGGCTTTTGAGTGTCCTTGCAAAGAAAGGTGGCTATATTGGTCGCTGATTTGTTTTTGTTTTGTTTTTGAATGTCAGAAATGTATATTTGTGAATGTGGAGATGTTATATTGGTTTCACTGGTAAAAATAAATAATTGAAATGGGTATATATTTGTTTTTTGTTAAGTTGCCTAATAATTATGCACAGTAATAGTCACCTGCACACACAGATATCCCCCTAAAATAGCTAAAACTACAAACAAACTAAAAACTACTTCCAAAAACATTCAGCTTTGATATTAACGAGTTTTTTGGGTTCATTGAGAACATGGTTGTTGTTCAATAATAAAATTATTCCTCAAAAATACAACTTGCCTAATAATCCTGCACCTCCTGTATGGGTTTACTCCTGTATGCCTAGCTTATTATAGAATTTATGTCTCACTCTAAGCATAATCAGGTAACTACAATGACAGAGGTTCAACTCTCAGCTGTTGTCGTGTGCCGTAAACAAGCTGCAACAACCACATCAGCTAGTGCTCCCATGGCTGTTTATAGGAAGTATTTTCCTATGTTGCTCCCAACCTTACAGCTGGAATAGCTCCAGTATTCTCCACTAATTAGCAGCTATCAGTGTCTATGAGTTGCACTCATACACTCTATCCCTCCACCTTGTTAACCCAGTAATCTACTCTTAGCTTAATAACATAAAAGAGGAATGCAAAGTCACCAGACATGATGCTAAAGTTAAGGTTTTATGTTTTTCTATTTATTTAATTGATGAACTGTTGAAGGAATTATGTTAATATTTGGGTCATTTTTTAAAATCCTCTAACCTTGTACTCTGTATTTAAGCCCTACTTCAAGTATTGTGTTACTATCGTGACAGACGGTGTACATCTCTTTTCATACATGGGGGGAAACCCACTCTTAATGGGAAAGAAATGCAAAGTGTACAACTTCTAGTGACCTTTTTAAAAAATGTTTCCACTACAAAAATGTCATCTGTGGTTCTCAGAAATGATACTTAAATTTCATGTATAATATTTGATGATTGGGCTCCTATTTATAAGCTCTGGATAGCCTCTGGGGAGTCTTATTTCAAAAATGGCAGTTTTATCTGTCACGATGGTAATTGCATTTTAATTGCTTAATTGTTTTGTGAATAATCTTGTGAATTGAATTTAACTGAACTGATGTCATGGTGGCTACATCCATATTTTATCTACCAGAAAGTTGTTCTCAAGTGAGTTTAGGTGGTATAATTTCTGATTTGTTGCCATCATAGAAATGATGCATGCAGTATATGTAGAGATATGCATCCACAGCATCCAGCTGCCCATCTACATTGTGTTTTCTTTTCCTTCGTCCCATGTGGGTTTGAGATTGTGCTCTGTGGTTATGTAGTATAAAAGCGAAGGAGCCTCTCTGAATGATAATTTGCTGTCAAAGTGATTGGATCAAAACTGAAAAGAATGACTTTTTCCCCATTTTGCATAGAACAAGCATACTTGAAAAGGCAAACTATCCAACTCTGTGACATGATAGCGCAAAAAAAAAAAAAAAAAAAAAAAGTAGCAAACGGAATGAGAGAAAAATTTCAGGTCAACTGTGCAGATCATACTCCCAGAGGCATTCATGCATTGTTTATTTTTCCTTTCATAGGAGGCCTGAGGGAGGAGGAAATTACCTTGTCGCTCGTCAGCGTGCTGCTATAATAGCTCTGTGTATTGGCCGTATGGCAGCAGTAAACATGGACGCTGGAGCGTGTGCAGCTGTAGGCGGGTGGGACAGGTGCTCGTATGAATCAAGTGGGAGAGAGAGTGTGTGTGTGTGTGTGTGTGTGTGTCCAGGTAAGTCAGCGCTTGTGTGTTGCTGAACCATCTGGGCACACTTTGCTCCAAATGTGAGGATGGCAGAATTCCTGTGTGTGTATCTGTTAACATTTCTACTTCTGTGCAACTCTGCATCTGTTAGTGGAGAATCAGCGTGTGTTAATGAGGGAGATTACACTTCCACACTGCATTAGACACCATCATTCAGGATCGGTCAAAGGTCAGCTGATGCATTTAGTGAGGGTTGTTCATTGTGGCGGTCGATGACATTGACTAGTCTCATATGTCAAATCCCAAATTATCCTTCTGACCTCTCCACCTTGACGTTTACTCATGAACATTGACTGTAAGCGTGTCTGACTTACACTTTTCTGTTTTTTGTTCCTCTAGTTCTGTTTTTGTCAACTGACTCAAAATCAGGGTTTTAAAGTGCCACTTTGACTTATTTTTCCTCACTTGCAGTTGGTTGTGACTACAACCAATTACTGCCTGATATGTGTGTCAGTATTTCAGAAGTCTGTCTATATCTGTTTATATGAGCCTATTTTAATGCAATACTGTCAGGTAATCTTCTTTACTAAAGGCAGGTTCAAACACCGGAATTAGTAAGATTAGGGTAACTCTATGAGTGTCTCGACAACATAAACACAGTTTAACAAAAATTTATAGATAAATTTTAATCAGGATCATCAGTATCTTAATCAAATAGCAGATGAAGAAGAATGAAAGTAAGCTAAAGTTGGTACTTTAATCAGTTTAATATTTGCTGTACCTATGCAGGGATCAGGATTAGAATCTATACTTTCACTATAATCTCCTGGCACCATGCATGAGAGCAGAGTGTAGGTAGTGCTTATGACTCCAGCATCAGCATATATTTTTCCAGTCTTGCTTTTAGTTACTTAGTAACAGAGATTGTATATAAAAGCTGGACATAGTTGAAATGAGGTCAGTCCCTGCTCATTAAAGTCCTGTTGCAAAACCATCACCATCCTGTTGTTTTTGAAACTGCATATGAAGAGCGAGGCATGACTCTGACTGTGAAATTGAGGGTTAGCGGCTCAATGAGGATTCGTTAGACAATCAGAAGTCCTTTTCCATTTAGAAGTGTCGCCCACTGCTGGTCAGTCTAATGTAGTCTAGAAATGTTATTTTACCCATGTCACCTTCACAGTTTGGTTTTTTTTCCTTTGAGTCACACTTGTTGATTGTGTGTTACCGAGATAGCAGTAAAAACATACATTCAGCAGCACATCTGCTGTACAAATGATCAGCATAAGTATTTATGTAGCCAAATTATCAGTGATTAATCAACAGTTTGCTGCCATATTAATCAATGATGATAAACCGCTAATGCTGTGTTTTTTAGTGTCTATGGCTGCTTAGATTTTTCAAAAAATAATAATAATGAAGAATTACTGAACATATAGGGCACATAAACCAGGGATATGTTGTGCTTTATAATATATCTCACTTTAATGTCTGCCTCCTCCCATGGTTTTGAATTCCCTGTTTGACTGCATTTAAATTTAAATCTATTCCTGAATCTAAATGAGTTTAAGCTTTAAACTTTTACATTTACTGAACTTAAAAGTTATACCACTCGAGTTGTGTAAGCTCTGCAAAAACCATAACAATAACTGAAGTTGAAGTGTAGTTACAGCTTGAAAATGAGATAATAAACCAAATTCAGCTTGTTTCTTGTTAAACAGCCTGTTTTAATAATAGACTTTGACTGAAAGCTTCAAATTCTTGTGGGCTTGAACTTGTTAGCTGTTAAGACAGACATTTAACGTCTTGATGCATGCTCAATCATGCAGGGAAAGAAATCGCAAAAAGCTGATTCCATTTATCTGGATGTAACGTTTTCAGTGGGAGAAATGTTTTGTCACTTTGTGGGACAGATTCAATCTTTAGAAATGTTTACACTGGGGTAGTAAACCTGACTGCCTTCTTTGTAAATCCTGCAGAAATGTATTGAAATTTGCTTTCATCAACCCTTCAGTTAAAGCAGCATTAGATCAGACATGATGATCTAATAAGCCAGTTTAACATGCTTCATTTGCAACAAACATCACCAGCGATGAGCTACATACAAACCCTGACCAGGAGGATAAATGATGAATGGTATGGATACTGACAGGAAATCTTTTCTGCCTGCACCAAAAGAATTGAGGCTTATGAGCAAAATAGAATCTCAACAGCAGCAATCACAGATTTCTGTTTTCTTTTCCTATCTTGTGGTTCCTTTAAGTATCACAAAGTCGAGCTGGGAAACACGAGGCTGCTTTGTGGAGTTTAGTGACATCGGTTTACCAAACCAGAACAACTGTGCGTGACACCTACTGAAATTACCAAGTGCAGCTTTAAAACACCTGGTGTGGATAAACGTCACAATCAGTATGATTTTTCTTTATATACATACAAAATATGATTTACTGGGATAGTATTTGTGGAGACTTGTTGACAAGCAGATCACTGACACATTTGGTTCCTGGGAAACGAAACCTCACACTCTCAATAGGGAAAACAATAAAAACTCTGACAATTTCAAACTGTTCCTCACCTACATCTAGACTAAAAGATGTGTCAGCGCTCAGAAATCACAGATGCGTGTCCTCTTCCTCACGAGGAGTGCAGAGTTATGTCAGATGCAATTGCCTTTTGTTGTTTTCTGATAACTTGAAGTAAGGAATGAAAAAGAATGACACTTCATACAGTGTGAAGCTGAGTAAACATAAAGGCGTACACACTCGGTTCCTTTCTATTGAGAGTCACAGACTAGCACAGATACAGTGCTGTGAAATGCGAACACTTTCTTCCTGTTTTCTTAGTTGTTTTGCACATTTGTCACACTTAAATATTTGAGGTCATCAGGTAAATTTTAATGTTAAAGATTTTGAGTCAATAAAAAATACAGTTTTTGCAGGAATCAGTTGCCTCGGTTAAGGTGAGTTTAAATGGAACACAAAGGCTCATCTCCTCTCTCAAAAAACATGTTGATGATCCCCAAGACTTTTGGCAAATATTCTGTGGACTGATGAGGCAAAAGTTGGACTTTTTTGGAAGGTCTGAGTCCTGTTGCATAAAACGAGCACAAAATTTCATGAATAAATGATACCAACAGTCAAATGGTGGTGGAGGTGTGATGGTCTAGGTCTGCTTTGCTGCTTCAGGACCTGGATGATTGCTGTAATTAATAGAGCCATGATGCACCCTACCAGAAAATCCTGAAAGACAGACTCCAGCCATCAGTTTGTGGCCTGAAGTGAACTAGGGTTATGCAGCAGGACAGTGACCTGAAACACAGCAGCTAGTCCACCTTTGGATGGTCCCCCCAAAAAATAAAGGAAAAATAAATGTACTGTGTTTAAATATTAAACATAAATTATAAAAATAAATTCATCCTGTATTAACATTATTAACAATACCTTTTTGCTTTTTATTGAAGTGACTAAAATTGCAAAAGACTATGTGATTGCCTTTTACATCCATGAGTGTTTGCAGACACTAAATATGAGCTACAATTGAAAGAAGATCGTTATTGTTACACTAATTAAATTTGCCATTATTGCTCTGTTCTGGATGCTCCTTGCCCTTCCATGGTTTTGCACAGAAGGCAGAAGGCGGCAGCCAGACCCTCCTGTTCAGAACAGAGCCAGCATCAATGACACTAATTAAGGGTGCACTCATGCTGGAATATCTGTAATGTGCCTGAGTGTGCCGAACTGCCAAAGTTCAGTTTATTTGACTAGTTCAATCGCTGTGTGCTTTGTCTGGGCACGGTTACGTGAACCTGCTCTGCTTGAAAATGTGGGTCTGCTCCGATAGCACCATCATTGCCCCTGAATGACAGCTGCCTCTGTAAAATGGCTTAATTGAAAAATATGTTCTGGGACAATGCGTTATCACGTTTCCAATTAAACTACAAAATGGATAAAATCATTTACTTTTCAAAGGTGTGCTGAGGGGTGTAGGGAAGGGGAGGGGGTGATGCTGTGATAAATGGATGTGTATTTTGGCCTGGATTGGTTTTTTTTGCTTGAACCTGATACCAGGCGGCTGATTCTACTGCAAGTACACCCTAAGTCAGATACAGCATGGAGGAGCTGGGGTAGGGTTGTGTTGCAAAGCAGCTTGTAGATGTGCATCAGTTTGCACTGTGGGAAGAAATTAGAGCATCAGAGGAAAACCACACAGCTGTGAAACCCATCCATCCATCTCCTTAACCATTTATCTATTATAGGGTTGAGGAGTGTTTGGGTCTATCCAGCTGTCAGAGGGCAAAATGTGGGGTTACATCCTGGCCAGGTCGCCAGCCTATCTCAGTGGCTAATACAGTGAGAGAAACAATCATAGTGGATCACGTATCTTCTACCCTTTTTTTGTAAGATTTATCATATATTATTATGGGTGTTTTAGAGGAGATAAGTAGAGCTTGCATTTGCATTTATAGAACAAGCTCTTATTGTGACTGCCACTTATATATTTCCAGGTCATCTAACCCAGTTAAGAACCTTCCTAAGCAAGAAAGTATTCCAACACAACCTGGAGTGGATTTTCCACTACACTGGCTGCCTAGCATCAGTTTGTCAATGACTTTGTTGATACTAAATTGAATGGGAAGAACTTCCAGGTGCGATATATTGTTGGATGGCATTGCTTAGCTGAGTCTTCCCACCTTTCATCGTTTTCCTCATCGTTGTCATCTGGTCTTTTTACTTGTTTCTCTGCAAAATATCAGACAGCATCCTATATTTCCCATGTAAATTTCTGCCTCACATCTAGTAACGATGTTGATGTGGGATTTTAGTTGTTATGACAACACCAGAGTGGCGTGCAGCATGGCTGCAGCAGGAGTGTGTGTTGAATGTCCAGCAGTGCGTTGAGCCACCGTCTCTCTGCTTGTTTGTCTGTCCCTGCCATCCTGTCTGCCCCGTCTGTCTCCCTGTCCAAGTGTCTGCCCGTTTGCCCTTCCTAATTGTCCCCCAGGGACAATAAAGATTGAACTGAACTCTGTGATCTGTGAATGACTGATCAGCTGTTCGTTGCCGGGGTAACACAATCTCACTGTATGAGAACCTGTCGACCTTCGCAGCTGTCTATCTGCCCGCCCGCCCGTCCTTCTTCTCGAGTCTGTCAAACAGTCCCGCCGCCCCACCCCCCGCCCCACGACTCCATCGTCTGGCTGTCGTTGTGCCGGTTTTCCCATCTCCCCGTTAATGTCTTCCTGTCTCTGCTGCCTGTCTGTCTGTCCACATCTCCAGTTACATCTCCAGCTTGTCAGTCACTTCTTTAGCCCAGCCGCCTGTCTACATGGCAGGCTTTGTTCATATTTAATTCACAAACTCCGGGGTTTTTCACAGCTGCAATTTGAATTTGTTTGCTTTTTTATCATAGGCCATCAGAGAGGCAGAGTGTAGAAAGCGATTAATCAGGAGCCAGAGCTTCTATTCCTGAATGGGGATCCTAGAAAAAGGCTTTCCAGCTTATCACTGGCTGATAGTAGATCTGAGATCAGGAGGTTTGGAAAATTACATTTTCACATGGCAGCTTTGCCAGCTGGAAGATTTTCTGAATGAAAAGAAATGATGTTTCCACAGGCTGTGGTGTGCACGCTGCCATAATACTGTGTCAAACGCTCCGTAAGCCTCGGATGGTGCTTGTTGGCATGACATGAATCTATTATCACTATTGTAATCTTGAGCTTTTTTCACAGTTTACAGCAGTATTGAATTGAAATTTTACTTGGATTTCAGACATTAGCGCCACATTATTCCTCAAACATTTGTATCTGTTCCTCTTCTCCATTAGTAATGCAGTATTAGAGAGCTACATGCAGACAGAGGCTATTTGGAAATTGGATTATTGGACCATTAGAGGAATTACTCCATTACACCAAAACACATGAAAATTTTCCCGCAGACTTATGCATTCTTGTTTTCTATGCTTAGCGTTTCTGAAGACCAAATCATCTTTCTCCACATTTCATTATAAACGTGGCATCATAATGGGCCAGGTACAGATTAAAGCTAGGGTGTTCTTTTGGTGAGTGTGTGTGTTTTTCCTCCTTTTCCATTGTTACTAATGATAAAAGATAAAACGTGTGAACTCTAATGTGAAGGGAAATGCAGTACCACGAGGTGCTACAGCTGTGGTACTGCAGCTGGCTTATATTAGGTTGTAATTAGTTTTAATTCATCTTGAGTTTATTCCAATTTAGTTTTACCCTCTCAAATCATCACAGCTGCACGTTGGGCTTTATCAACAACCTTTCTTATTCTAACTCTCGTTTCAAAAGGTTTGATTTCAAAAATGTTAGATTTAGGACTTGGAACAGAGGGAAAGAGTATAGTCTAGTCTTACCAGAAGTAAGCAAAACCTTCAAACCAGGTGAGTCTTCTTGGATTTTATTCAGACTCACAAGTATGAAAACTTGGCAACTTCCAAAACATGTTGTTAAAATGTGAAAATTAGACAGAAATCGTGGCTGTTTGGAGCAAAGTAAGCTTTTTCTTATTGCGTCTCCCTTCAAAACACTGTGGACACAAAGACATGAAATGCAAAACTTCACATCCTGTCTTCCGTCCTTGAACGTGAAGTAGCTTTGATGTCACTTTTTTAAGTTTTCCTGGCCATTTTAATGTACTTCAAAACAGCCATCCATCTCAAGAGCCCTCATTATTTCAAAGACGAACAATATTTAATTGAAATTTACTTTAATTGGCAAATTAAAAGAGTCTGTTTATCTACTGTAGTCTTCATGTGATATCTGCATATTTAAATCTGGGTTAGATTACCACACTTTACAGTAATCCCCTTACAGCTTGGGTACAGTGAGAGCAAATATGTTATTTTTAATAAACTGTTAATTTACATATTATAGAACATGTGGGAATCTTGTCTTGTGACAGTCTTCAAAAAGCCAAAGGTTGTGTCTGCGTTAGCACTGAGAGAACCACCAGTAGCTGCTGTTATTTGTACATCAAAGATTGTCAAATAATTTTACAACTCCCTTTCTTTTAAAGATGTAGCTTTAAGAAACTCATAAGTAAGTCAAAGGCATCTGTTCATTATCAGAGAAAAGCAGAAAACACACACGCTGCACACTTAGACACACGTTTTCTATCCATTAAGCTCCAGTAAATGTCGTGGGAGAGCTTGTTAAGGCCGTTGAGTGCCTTAATGTGCTGGGGGACGAGATGAGTGATGGAATAAAACAAAGGGAGGGTTGGCATTGTGCCTTTCATCCTCCTGTGTCTTTAGCAGCAGACGTGTTATTAGTTTGTACTCTGATTAGACACAGGACTTGTCTAAATGCCCAAGAGTCACTCATTCTATTAGTCCTCACTATCCAGTGTGCTTTATTCAATCACTACCTTCTTCACTACTAACCTTCTCCCTTTTTTCCCTTCGAGTCACTTTTGATTACTCTGCAGATTACAGTGATTGCTTTATTGATTAAATGAATATTAATTTTTAACCTCCGCCTTTTCTGTACAGCGGCATTGTTTGTGCGATGTATTATGAAGAGACTGGTGCACAGATAACACTGAACCTGTGCTGCTGGATTAACTCAGTAAAGACTTCTTTATATCAGTGTTTCCCAACCTTTTGGAGCCACGGCAAATATTTCACATTAGAAAAATCACACGGCACACCACCAAACAAAAATGTTGCAGAAAGTATATTGAGAATTTTTCCCTGTGCACCAGGTATTGGCTCGGTTTGTCCCCAGTATACCTGATCACACCTGATCATTTCTCACAGCATATAGTGGTTGGAAAACACTGCTTTAGCAGATGAATATTTATACATTTATTATGACCACATTTAAAAAAAAAATAAAGATCAGCGGTCTTAAACTCCAGTCCTCGAGGGCCTACTAATTGTATTCAGGTGTGTTGCTACAGGGACACATGGAAAAGTTGCAGGACAGCGGCCCTCGAGGACTGGAGTTTGAGACCCCTGCATTAGACTATACATTATTAGCTCAATGGTGAACTGACAAAAGAAAAGTTGATTATTGTAGTGTGTCACATGAATAAAGTTTAATATATATACAGTATTTGTGTGTATCTGAGTATGTATATGATGTAGCTTTTCTGTTAAATTTTGTGTTTACTGAACATGAAAGTGTGCCTTATGTTTTAGTGTTGACAAAACGATCAATACCCGGAAGCCAAGGTCTGCATCTGATCGATTAAAAAGGGCATTACCTCAGGAAAAGCCACATTCCTTTGTGGCTATAGATTACTACAGATCAGACCATTGGATTACCAGTACGAGCTGTCATACTGATCAGTTCTGACAGAAAAATAAGGACAATTCTGTGCTTTCAATTTAGGACATTTGGTGTTTCAGTGCATACCTCTTTCATGTCTCATATCATAAAAGTCGACACAAACGTCATCCTACTGAGGCAATTACGTGTTCAGCAGAATCTTGATGAATTTATATTGAATTCAGCTCCGTGGTACCCCAGCACAGACTGCCGTCTCATTTTAAAAGAAAGCAGGTCACACCGCAGCAGCTTCTGATTCTTAAAGCTTCTGACAGCCACACTGCTATCAGCATCTGAAACTACACTATCATTGTAGCACATTGTCAGTGGTGCTTGTTTTAAGCAGTTTGGCACAGTATTTGAAATGATGTCGATATATGCCACATGCGTAGACATCCTTTTGTGCACATTTGACATTTTCCTCACAAAGGCAGCTTTTTTTTTCACTCTGAACTCTGTGCCTGCAGCTGCCTGGTGATAACGTGAAAATAAATACATAAATAAAGATAAAAATAAAGCAAAATTGAATGTGAGATGTGTTTAAAGACATGTCATAGAACCAGTAGATAATGTCACTCGTGTCACGTCTGCGGCGAGGGCAGTGCAGCAAGACCAACACTTCGTGACAAAGATGTCAAGACCAAATGCTGTAGTGCTAATATGGGTTAAGGTGGGATTTTTGTTTATTTTTATTTTTTTGCAGTAGCTTCAAAAGCGTGATTTACATATGAGCAAAGAAATAACTGTGAAATAACCGTCAGTTATGTTGATAAAGTCTGACAGCTCAAAATCTACAAGCTGTCAACAAAGCACTTACTAAGTGTTGGTGTATCCAAACTTTAGATTTTCTACTTTGCAGTAACATCAGTATGCTCAGAGATTTCTTTTTTAAATTAATGCTCAGAAAATGATTATTTCAGACACAGCATGAAAAATGTAGCTGGTGTGTTAGTGGGCTAAAAGATGTACAGACACTAAAGCCTCAGTCACACAGGCCCAGATACTGGTTGCAACATCCTGGCAAGCTCTGGTCGCTAATGAAAGATTTGTATTCCCCACCTGGCTCGGGAGTGGTTGTTAAAAGTTTCGGGCCGTTGCTAGGTGAAACTGGCGGTAAGGAGGGAGCTACTCCAAAAAAATCCTTGTGATCGCTTTAGTTACTCACACGTTGCCGCAGTTACCCATAGTTTGCATGGAAGATGATGATTTGTCTGCAGGCAGCCTAAAGCAGCTTAAACATCAGATTTTGTAACTTCATGATTAGTTAAAACTGGAAAGGTTTTCATTTGTGACAGTTGTTCTTACTAACTCTGGGTCTTGTGTTTGAATACATTGCTTTCCTATAGTATCCAGTCCCACGTTTGGGTCACCAACTGCAAAGGACGCTGCAATAACAACAACAACAAAAAAATATATATATATATGTATATGTGTATATATGTATATGTATATATGTCCATACAATACCATTCTTGTACAAATACACTGATCAAAAAAGGCATGTTGTACCTTTTTGAGAATGAACTTGTACTTTTTTTTGCAGTGCAATAAATGTTCATCTGCTCTGTGTCTGCCAAATCACTTTTGTCATTGCCAGCTTACCTGACATTGTGAGAAAAGTCCTGCTGTGCTAAACACTGCCTACCTCCTGAGATGATGACAAACTAAATGTTAAGAAGCATAATCAAAATAGCATTTAAGCCTAGAAAGGGTGGCCTCAGAGGTAGGGAACAGGAAGCTATAGGGTTTAATCTCTAATATCACACTGTACACCCAGCAGCAGTGCCATTAACAGTAGCTGACCACTGACTGACTCATGCTGTGACTGAAGGTTCCTTCACATTCACACAGCTTTATGTCATCCACTCAAACAGAAGATGCTTTCCTCTTCAAGGTTACTGAGTGTTTCATTTCCCTTTTATTATCATACCTGCACGTAAATCCACACAGAGCTGTGGGCAAACAGGATCACACTGGAGTGCAAATTTATTCATGTTACAAGAATATTTAGCTTAAGTGAAGAAAAAAAAGACTGCTTTACATCTTAAAATAAAGGTTACATAACAATGACTTGGTAAGGTTGGTAAAGTTTAAAGATGATGATCTTCTGTATTGTGACCAGTATCAATCAACCCTGGTCTCCTCACTGCATAGATGTTTGCCACTTTCTAATAACATCACTTAACTTTTTTTCTTTATAATAAATATTGTCATTTTGTGGCATTTTTTATTCACTTATTTAAACAGGAGAGAAATGATATTTTATGATTTATTGCTTAAAGGTTTAAACTAAGTATCACATGGTGTCTACCACTAACAAAAGGAAAAAGGGAATAAGCACTCTTACTGAATCCTTCCCAAATCAAAAACCCTGGATTAACGGAGATGTTCGCACGGCGCTAGCGGCACGGAGCACCGCTTTTGCCTCCGCGAACACATCGGACTACAAACACGCACATTACCAACTCCGGAAGACGATCAAAGCAGCCAAACGTGAGTACAGGGACAGGGTGGAGCAACAGTTTGACAACCCTCGGAGTATGTGGCAGGGACTAAACACGATCACAGACTTTAGAGGGAAAACCAGCACACCGCAGACCACGGCCTCTCTGTGTGAGGATCTAAACGTATTCTACGCTAGATTCGACACAGCGAACACCAGGAGACCGGACAGTGTGCGCACCGCGGATGACGTCAGTGCGCACACTGTGTCTGAGGAGGATGTGCGGAGGTACTTCAGGAGAGTGAACCCACGCAAAGCTACTGGTCCGGACGGGATTCCCGGCCGCGTCCTCAAGTCATGCGCGGCTCAGCTGGCTGGAGTGTTTACACATATCTTCAACCTTTCCTCTCTCTGTCTGTAGTCCCAGCCTGCTTCAAAATGGCCACCATCGTCCCTGTACCCAAATCCTCCACCATCTCATCATTGAACGACTGGCGACCTGTAGCCCTGACCCCCATCGTGAGCAAATGCTTCGAGAAGCTGGTCAGGGACTTCATCTGCTCCGCACTACCCGACTCACTGGACCCTCTACAGTTCGCATACCGCCACAACAGGTCCACTGATGATGCCATAGCCCTGACACTCCATGCTGCCCTGTCACACCTGGAGAAGAGAGACACGTATGTGAGAATGCTGTTTGTAGATTACAGCTCAGCATTCAACACCATCGTTCCCTCGAAGCTGGACAGGAAACTGCAGGATCTAGGACTGAGCAGCTCCCTCTGCAGCTGGATCCTTAACTTCCTGTCTGACAGACGCCAAGTGGTCAGACTGGGCAGCACCACCATCATCCCCATCACACTGAACACTGGTGCTCCACAGGGGTGTGTACTGAGCCCTCTCCTGTACTCACTCTACACCACGACTGCACGGCCACTAACAACTCCAACATCATTGTGAAGTTTGCGGACGACACTACAGTGGTGGGTCTTATCACCAACGGTGATGAGACAGCCTACAGGGAGGAGGTCAGCGCCTGACCCACTGGTGTCAAGACAACCATCTCACCCTCAACGTCGCAAAGACAAAGGAGCTGATAGTGGACTTCCGGAGGTGCAGAGAGTACACACCCCCATCACCATCAACGGCGCCGCTGTGGAGAGAGTGAGCAGCTTCCGCTTCCTTGGTGTACATCTGGCTGAGGATCTTACGTGGTCAGTACACATAAACAAGACAGTGAAGAAGGCGCAGCAGCGCCTCTTCTTTCTCAGGAGACTGAAAAGATTCGGCATGAGCCCCGCATCCTCAGGACCTTCTATCGCTGTGCCATTGAGAGCATCCTCACTGGATGCATCACCACCTGGTATGGCAACACCACCGCTTACAACCGCAAAGCTCTCCAGAGAGTAGTGCGGTGTGCTGAACGGATAATTGGAGGTGAGCTTCCTCCTCCAAGACATCTACAGGAAGCGGTGCCTGAGGAAAGCGGGGAGGATCATCAAGGACTCCAGTCACCCCAGCCATAAACTCTTCAGACTACTTCCATCAGGAAGGAGGTTCTGCAGCATCCTGTCCCGCACCAGCAGACTGAGAGACAGCTTTTTCCACCAGGCCATCAGACTGCTGAACACGTCATAGACACCTCACCCTCACTACTGGAACTTCAACATTATGCACTCCATACTGTACATTAATGCCACTGTTTTGCACATACCTACCTCTGTATATTTTATATTTTATATATCTTATTTTATTGTTTACTCTATTTCATTTGTAAAACATGTATATACACACTCACACACACACACACACACACACACACGTAGAAAAACATATTTAGTACACACATTCAGTAATGTATATACCTTTATATATGGTACATATATTTATTACTTTTTAGATTAACCATTTTTATATTTTGCTTGTTGCACGTTATTGTATTTTGCACAACTCTGTTGCTTGTGAAGCTTGCACACAAGAATTTCACTCGCATGTACTGTACCAGTGTACCTGCACATGTGATGTGACAATAAAGGTGATTTGATTTGATTTGATTTGAATAATAATTATTAAGGTTTAAGGTAAGTCAGAGAAATAAATAAGTGCTGTCTGCCTACACCAATGCTTTATAGAGTACTTATTGACATACTCAAACTCAAAACTTCACTTGTCTCTACTTAATTTATTCCAATGTTTTTAGTAAAAGTAGGTGTTCACACGCTTGCACATAACCTGCAGCTTTGCAGTGCACTACCATAATCCAGCACTTATTGCACTCAAAAAGTTGAGTTAGTACATCATCTTGTTTAGATGTTGGACCACAAGAAAGTCTTCTGCCAGCAGTAGAACGCATACATTCCCAGTGGTGATGGTGCTGTCAGTGATTTGTGTTTTTACCAATATATCTACATATATGTTATATGTAAGGATGTAAATTCATAAGAACTTAGTGACAACAATTCCATTATTGATATAACAGTTTGTCTCTTTATCAAGTCTCATTGGGTCCTTATTGGCTCTGCTTTCAGTGTCACCACTATCGCTAAGCAGCATATCAAATACATTTCAATTGTGCACATTAACTGCATGCTTTGTGATCAAATATTTGTGCTTGTTGAAGGTGTTTTTGTATGTTCTCCCAATGCTACCATGGGGGGAACAACCAAACTCCACAGAGTAAGAGCACAACTTGCATTGTTCATGTCCTGCGACTCAGATATAGTGCAAAGTCTTCTGCAGCATGTGTACTAATGCGAGTATTCAGATTGAGGCAATGTACTCTTGTCCTCATTTTTTAAAACTTTTTCTCAAAACCAAAGTTATATATTTGTTGTACAGAGTGGACAATAATTGGTCTATAGGGGGCCTGGAGTGGTTTGAGGATACAGTAAAAGTAGCTTACAAGTTGGCAGCTCCAGGTGGCAGTAAGAAGATTCTGTTTGAAAATGTGAACTTCAATACCCCCAAATCCAGTGTAGTCCATTTTTGATGCTTCATATCAAAGAGAAGTGAACACACAAGAGAGACAGCGAGATCTGATGTTGGTGGATGGAAAACTCTCTGTCTGGGCTTCTTTTCAGCTGGTCAGAAAGGTGAGGAAAACAACCACCAGACATTAAACTGAGCAGTTGATCTAGATGGTCTTGGTTAAGAGAAAGATGACCTATTTATGCACTATTAAATGACTAAATTATTGTCTTTTTTGACAATGACAAAATAAATGTCTTTTTTGTACAACATGTTTGAGCCCTGAACTGACAGCAGGCTGCTGAAAACAAGACTTTCTCTAAAGAGCAGCCACTCCTTCAGTAATCTCCCCTTTATTCACCACTAATTGCGATCATTATTCCACAGAGGCGGTGAGTGATTCCATTATAGCCATCTCTCCAGTCGAGGCTTCTCCATTTCGGTTGCTCTCGCCTGAATCTCCCCATGGCTGTCAGATCCCCTCAGATTTCCTCAGATCTATAAACATCCTGAGCAGCAGCATCAGGGGAGCGGGCGACAAAAGACTGGAGAAGAGAACAGTGCTGGGTGTTGTTTTTTTCAAGAGCGGGAACCGAGAGAAACTGCAGGAGAGAAATGGCTGAGACACACGTCCCTCAGGGGGAATTCAGTCATCTTGCACAGCCTCTTCTTCTTGTTCATCTCTGTGACAACTTTATAAAGATGAATTGCACAGAGGTTAAAGAGGTGAACTTATGACTGAAAGGAGTCTGTTTGAGCCCCAGAGTGGCTATGAGGATATGCTGTAGTTCCACTGAGCAGGAAAATGAACCCAGCTTGCTAAAAATAATACTCTGTGATTTAAAAGTGCCATAAGAATCAAGTCAAACTCAGTTCAATCAAGGTGGTGCTAATGAAGTAGTCACATCATTTTCTGAGGATATATAAAACCTCTATATGACCTGACTTAAGTTGCTCATAATACTATGCAGCAGGAGATAGAGAAGGCTCACCAGGCAGATGAGACTTAAATATAGTGTACACTGCATATAGAACCTGTTCTCTATTCTTAGTAAAGCGGGCAGAATTTCCTTTCACCGCTCTGCTTTGAAGAAAATATAGTCAGTTTTATCAAAGTTGGATATAAATATGTGAACAGAGCTCAAAATAAATTTGCTGTGACTAAAATGGATATTGAAGTGGACTCATTATGTTCACTCCAAACTCCATATTTGTATTTGTGGACTGAGAGTAGCTTCATAAGATTCAGTTTCACAATAATTATAATTATAATAAACTATATTTATATAATAGCTTTAAAAACAGGGTAACATTATGTTGCTTTAATCTTATTCTGGGCCTATACTGGGTGCACTTCATCCACTGTCACCTCTCCTTTGAAGGCTCCTCCTCCTTTACAATAACTTTCTTCTGACTGGCTGCCCATGCCAAACAGAAGATTTTAATATGAGATCGATGGGACTGTTGTATTTATACTGCATTCCATTAACCTTGGAAGTCAGATTTTGGAGTTGAGAGTGAAGTCACTCCTGTTGAGTCAGACAAGCAAAGAAAACCAGGATATGTTTAGCGATGTGCTTGCTGTTGTATCATGCTCATGGATAGAGTCTGGCCTGCATATGGCTTATTTAGTAAATCGCAAACACACATTAGCAGCAGCAAAGATTACAAGTTTTACAGTTTTCCTACTTTTTACCTTTACTGTTGGATTGTTAAGTCGGGGGGACTCTGCATGTCCAAGTTAGAAATCGGACTTGAGGGGATGTTCCAACTGAAAATTACAAGTGTGGGAATTCAAAAGGTGATCAAAGGGTGCTACCTTTGATGCTGCCTCATTATTTGAAACCTTGGCCATATACATGAAGTCGGTGAGTGACTAAGAAAGAGGGAGAATAAGGAAAAGTGGCTTCCCTGAAGCTGTATTCTGCATTTTTAACATTTCACTGTAGAGTAAGATGTCAAATGGAAAACACAGTTGTTAGTAGGACACTGAGTATCTATGGGGTGTTTTCAAGTAATATAGTAGTGAATTGATCACGCTTGTGAATGATCCCTAGAATCACTCATCATAAATCATTTAAAGATTTTAAGCTTCAAAGCTGCCCCATTTTCAGTAACCATCACTCCTTTGCCCCAGTGATACATGATGTTACATGATGACTGTTTATGATGTTAAAAGCCTGATTTATCATTAGGAAAAAACAAAACAAAAAAACCAACTCTTTTTGAATAACATTGGCCCAGCTAAAAATGCTGTGCTGATTAAAGAAGTAATAAATGTGACTACTGGAGTGTCTGGAGCATCCGGCTCTGTGGGTTTGATTAGACTCAAAATGGTCAAAAACAAACAAAACAAACAGGAAAAAAAGGTCTGAAACTCAAGAATGATTGTTCTCAGAAATAAAGGCAATCCAGGAACTGGCTCTAACTGGACGAGAAAGGAAAAAGTGGGTGACATCACAAATGAATATATTTAAGAAGCCTTTTGAGAACCGAAAACAGTGGTGCTCCAGATGGAGACTAGCTCGGATTTCCCCGTCTTTAACATTTTTCAGCTGAGCTTATGTGATCGATTAGACTTCTAACATGAAAAACTGTCACTGGGTAACTCAAAGTGTCACTGGAACACAAAAATAATGGTTGGTGAAAATTGGCCACTTCACACCTATACATATATACCATAAAAAATCATGAATGATTTATAAATTCCATTAATGATTGATTGTCATTAAAAAGTTTTGATCAATCAATTTCATGTGATATTACTACAGAAATATATATAAGAAATCTTACATTTGTGAGCTGTGATGCACGTAATGGTGAATTATAGTCCTACAGAGAGCAGGCCCGCATGTATAAAATTGTAATGCAGATACATAAATGTTGAATGAATACATGTTGTTTAATGACATTGATAAGAAAGGAACAGAAAGGTTATTTCTAATGTTTTTTTGTCCTTTTTCAATAAATATAGTTAAGTGTGACAGGAAAGCAGAGGAAGAGAGAGGGAAAGACACAGGGCCACAGGTCGGATTTGAACCCGGGCTGGCTGCCATACGGCATATGGTCTCCTGCTCATCCTAGTAAGCTAAACCGGCGTCTTGACTCGTGTCTATTTCTATCACATAATTTGTACCATGGATGCATCGACATGCACACAGTAGACTGTTATCATGGTCATCTCTGAGTGACATCATTATGACCTGTCAAAAAGACGATCAATGAAAAAGATGAAGAATTCCGCTTTTTCACAGTTAAGATAATGGAGAGAGGGAGAAAAAGAGAATGTTTTAAAATAAAGATTATGAAGTGAAATTTTACAGGTTTCTTTTTCTCTTTCAGAAGTATGTTTTGTTTTACTGCATTTCAAGTCTTGCATCTCATTTTTAATCTCCTTTGGATTATGTAAGCCTCTCCGGGCTCCGGAAAACTGTACGTCTGAAATTTGCATGACGTGTGCACACTGTTAGAGGACATTAACTTGAATTTTATGTATCTGGCCCAGCTGTGCCACTGTTCTGACAGTTATATCACAACAGTAGTGACAACTGGAAATGATTTGATGCTAGGTATATGGATTTTGCTGGGCCGTGGCAGGGATAAGGACTGCATGGTTTGCTGAATGTGTCCATTTCAAGGTGTAGGTGATTGAGCTACATAAAGCTCTACAGTGAGTATAACAAAATCCCAAAGTATTAAAATATTAGAAACCCCCCCACAAACCCTGTAAAAGCAGTGTCCTCATTACTCTGAATAATCAGCAGATCTCACTGTTAACACTTCTAAACGGCTCTTCTAAAAACGGGTAAGGGGAATGGTTTTTGTGATGGGACTGCATTAAACCTTTAAAATGAGTTTTTAAAAGCTTTGCTCGCACAGAGTATAATAGTATTGGCCTTTAATCTTATTGGTCATGATGACAGTTATATATAACGCACACTGGTAAAGTCTTTGACACCTGTGCCTTTGGTAAGTCTTCAGCTTTCATTTAACCAGTCATCAGGTTGTTTCCAACCACCATCATTATCAAAATTTGCCACATTGTTTAGTAGCATGTGACCAGTTTTTGTCCTTGGATGAATGGATTTCTCAAACGACTGTTTAAGGTTATATTTTATTAATATGTATGATCTTTATAGTGAATAAATTGAAAAAATTGCTGCATATGCTGCTCATGAAATAGTCAAGGTTATAAAATATAAAAGAGGCTGACTGCACAATAAGCTCAAATATCTCTGTTGTACTACAAATACTTTAATTTGGCTTAAGGTTAAGTTATATAATGCAAATTCAAAACAATATTTGAGCACAATTTATTGATAAGTAATGAAAAAAAAACAATTATTCCATTATAATTGACTCTGATGACAGTGAGAGGAAAAAATACCATTTAACAGTAAGATGCCTGAGATAGAACCAGAACCAGTACAATACAATACAACTTTATTTATATCGTACATTTAAAACCGAAGGTACACCAAAGTGCTTCACAACAAGGTTAAAACATAAGATTTAAGATAAAAGGCTTCAACAGAGTACAAAGAATCAGTAAGGACAAGCATCATTAGGAGAGATCAATTTGATGGAACTGAACATGATTTATTGAAATACAGAGTGTGAGTAATAAACTATTTGGTGATTAGGCTCTGATGAAGCTACATAGCAGAGTCCAACGGTGGTAGGAAATAGGACAGGACCCCCTGGAGTGTAGATGCTCGTGGTGGCAGAGATGAAGCAGGTGGAAACTTGGACGACGATGTGTCTGACCAGGGTGAAGTGGAGATGGGGAGAAGGCAGGCTGCATGAATGAGAAACTAAATGACAGAATAACGGAAGAGTGCTGAGATTTAAAGCACATGGGACAGAGGCTGATTGGCTCACAGAAGGTGGGAAAGGAAGTGATTGGGCCAGAGTGATGACGACAAAATGAAGTTTGACATCATGAGAAAATAGAGTAGAGCAAAGAGTAGACTAACGAGCAGGAAGGCAGGTATATGGGTAAGCACACACTGAGCTGTAACACAAGCACTGAGGTCGAGTGTAGAGGAAACGGACAAATGAAGAGAAAGAAATTTACAATACACACTCCACAAGTTGGTTAGGATAACAAAGATCAGAAACATACTTTGGAGCTACAGACACTGCAGGAAGAAAAGGAATAGAAGCTACATTTTAAAAACCATTAGCCACTTTTAGTCTGTATAATTTAAAAATGTGTACATTAGTTTTGTATTATTAATATTTAATTTTACAAGAAATGCTGTCATATGCAAAATATTGTGTAAAATTTAAATAAAAACAGAATGCTAGGAAATATAATAAACCACCTCTCCATTCACACTAGAACACTGAAAACATCAAATCCTGAAACCGAGAAGGCGTCACATTTTAAGAAAAATGAAGGTTATTTTGAATTTGATGGCAGCAACGTAGCTTGAAAAAGTTGGCACGTGGTCATGTTTTCCACTGTGTGGCATCTCCTCATCTTTTAATAACAGCCCGCAAACATCTGGGAACTGAGGAGAGCAGCTGCTGGACTTGTGGGACAGGAATGTTGTCCCATTTTTGACTGATATTGGATTCTCGCTGCTCAACAGTCTGCATGTCTTTGTTGTATTTTTCATTTCGTGATGGGCTGAATGTTTTCAGTTGATGAAAGGTCTGCACTGCAGGCAGGCCAGTTTAGCACCTGGGCTGTTCTGTTCTGTTCCAGCGATGTTGGAATAGATGCGATGCGTGATTTAGCATTCTCTTGTTGAAATATGCGAGGCCTTCCCTGAAACACACATGATCTGGATGGGAGCACGATTCAGCGCGGATGGTGTCTTTCCAGATCTACAAGCTGCCAACTCTATAGGCATTAACGCATCCCTATACCATCAGAGATGCAGGCTTTTGAACTGAGAAATAACAACAAAACAGATGGAGCCTGTCCTCTCTCGTCTGAACGGTGCCTTCCCAAAAAAAAATTATATTTTAATTTGTCTGACCACAGAACGGTTTTCCACATCGCCTCATTCCATTTAAAGTGAGCTTTGGCCCAGAAGAGACGGCAGCATTTCTGGATTATGTTCAAATATGGCTTCTTCTTTGAATGGTAGAGCTTTAGCACAGAGAACTGTTTTCATGGGGATCACTTCTTAAACTCATGCAGTGACTTCCATGACACAATCATGTCCTTTTTTGAAGCAGTGCCACCTTTGCCTGAAGATCATAGACATCCAATACTGATGTTTGCATTCATTTCTAGTCTGATTTCTCTGAATGTGTTGATGGTAATCTGCATTGTAGATGTGATGATATTTAAAGCCTTCTCACTGTTATATTTGATTATTCTGAAATTATTCCACACACTGTAAAGACCTTTTGAACATCGTTGAACCTGTGGGTATTTTTACTTCTATAAAGTTCTGGTTCTCTGAGTTGCTCTGTGTATATTTAATCATGTTACTGACCTTAGTTTCAAAATGTTCCCCCAGCTGTTTCTTTTTCGTACCACCGCCCCCCCTTTTCTGAGACGTGTTGCTGCCATCACACTAAAAACGAGCTGAAATTTTTTATCAGATAGTGAAATATCTCTGTATAAACACCAGATTTGTCTTTGATTCACTGCTGTGAATAAAACATGACTTTATGAGATTTTCAGATCATTGAATTCGGTTTTTATTTACATTTTACGGCACTTCCCGGCTTTTTTGGAATTGGGGTTGTATGCAACAGTGATGATGTAAAGTGTTTTAAGCATGTGTTATAAACCAAAAAGTTACATCCAGGTAAAAGTGGTGATTCTAACTGTTACTGACAAAGCAGAAAAAACTCAGTTAAAACCAGATACGAAGGCCTGAAAAAAAAGTTAGACTTTAATTATGCAAAGGCACCGTGAATCAATACAAGCAAAGCATCCCTAATACATTTTTTCCACTCTGTTCAACTCAAGCGCAGCTTCAAAAAGTGCACGTGTCGTCTTACAAGATAAGACAAATCAAGCGTGCTTCATGTTTTATTCAAAACGTATGCCAGTACATTTTCGCCCGAGTCTGAACTAGATCCACATCTGAGACCGTATCTTGGCTGAGTATTACAAAAAAGCGTCAGCGCCAATCTGTCAGGGACATGACCACTTCATCGGAAATCAAATTCATCAGTCCTGACATTAGCTGGAGGGGAAATGGAGAGTTTCATTAAAGAAGAGGCAGCAATATTGGTTAATTGACAGACATTGATGGAGTTCGCTTGCAGCATAATTCTCAAACTGCCTCTTATTTTTGTAGCATCTCAGAAATACCCAAACAAATCTCTGTTTGTCATGTTATTGATATACTTAGGAGGACATTTATCCATTTATGCCTTGTACTATAAAGTTAATTGGCACTTTTATATGACAAAGTCTGTTTACCTAACCTAACAACTGTCTAAATCTAACTGTAGCCACTTATCTCTAAAAGTACATTAAATTCATAGAGGGAACTTTGTTTTGGCCCCCGGATGGATGCAACTATTTCATGTCCCTAAAACAATACTTAAAACTTGCTGTAAAAAATGTCCTTAGACCCACTGATGTTGTGAAAACCAGACAACTGGTCCTCCCTCTGAAATTTCAGCTAGAGCAGGTCCTCACAACAGGATGAGACGGTGCATGCACACACACAAGCTCTAAAATCAAAGACACTGGATTTCATTTTCAAATTTTCAAACTGCATCTTAATTGCCTGAATCCCATTTTTAATAAGTGCATGTTCATGTGCATACAAGACCATACGTACACACACACACACACACACACACACACACGGACATGCAAACACATGCACACACACTTGCTCGCATACAAATCCTCCTACTTGTAAGAAAGTAATTTACATATCACGTCTTTGTGTGGACCAAAGAGAAATGAATAAATTAGAAAACACGGAGCCGGGATAAATTTCTCACAGAGAGAAGATAGAGAGGGTGGATAGAGGGAATTATTAAGAAGAAAGGTAGAATTAGAAAGTCTAATGAAACCGGGAAGGAGAAAGACGAGCGCCTTATTAAAAATTGAAAGAAGATGGGACAGAAGACACAATAAACAAAGTAAAATCTGACACTCATGTTGAATTTACAAAGTTGTCAGCCAGCTTACACAACACTCAGCATTTCTGCTTCAGGACCTTGTCATGTTCTGTGATTAAAGTAGCTTTGAGCCCCCTTCACATGGTGAAATCATAGTCAAGCTGCAGAGAGTTGTTGAAGCCATCTGCCTCATTAGGAACGCCTTGGCATGCGCGGCGTACGCACGCTACCTCCTCTGAGGCCGGGGATTTAGATGGCTTCCTGCAGTACCTGTGGCATGAAGGTTTAAAATACAGCTCCAACTTTCCTGATCCTCAGAACCTTGAAATACTTATCACGAAATTTCAAAACACTCACAGGTGTCAGTAAGAGAAATGTGAATTCATGTAGCAATTATACTTTCTTTAGATTTATGCTTTGTTATATTTCATTTGTGGAGACTTATTGTACCAGAATGGGCATGTTTCAGGAAATATAATGCCAAAAATATTGATCTTTAGCATTGTGGTCACTGGTCCAAATAAAATTGGCTGAATAGGGGGTTTTCTCCTGGGTGTCACCATGTTGAATTGATTATACCCAGATACTTTATCTGTAGACATGTTTATCATTCTTTTATCTAGAGAGGATTGTCTGAGTATGTATGATTGATGAGTGAGCCTTTTACTGCTGAGGTCAGTACTTATCTCTTCCGATGTGTGGTCTGTGGCAGTCTTTAATGTTAGCCAAACTAACTGCTTCTTGATTCGCACAGAGAAAATCTTGATTTGATGTTCATATCATATGATGTATGTTGTAGTGAATGCTGAGCAAAAGTACAGTCTTTTAATTCAATTTCCTCTCTTCCCCTAAACACTGAGTGAATCTAAATACTGAGGATGAAATTCATTTAAATCCTATTTCACATTCATTTTCCCCTTTATAGCTTAACAAGTTTATATGACAGGTGAACGATAGTATCGGGGTTTCCAGCATTTTTATCTAACAAACGACTGAAAGGGTTTATCCAATTTGTTGGAAAATACCTAAAAAAACAAAATTAAAAAAAAATGTTTAAACAGGGACTATATGTCTTGGTTTGACAGGCTAAAAAAGGAGGTTGAAATGTTTATTTTCCATCTTATTAAGCACCATTGATTTACTGATACATGGCTTATGAGAGTTGTGATACGTTTCCAGTCTCATCATTTTCTGTTTTTATTCCTGATTGGCTATAAATCAATCATTTACTTTCTTGTCTCTATAGATTTTCTTGGTCTACTCAGTTTGAGCTAAACCGATGACATGATTTTAGTTTAGCTTATTATAAGGAAATCATGGGTATTTGTACCAGAAATGATGAGTCAGATGTGTATGATGAGTATTTCTCTTTCATGATGTAATTATTTACAAAAAGGGAAAGAAGCTCTGCGTGTCTCTGATCAGACAGGTGCTCGTCAGCAGGGCTGGTACAATAAAGCTATATTAAAATAGCTTGTTAGCTATTATGTGGCCAAACAGAAAAAATGGAGGCACCTTGTCTTAAAGTAAGGTGATACTGTTTTTGAGACCGGTACAAAAACACACACAAACTGATCAGGCCAAAACAGCACTGATACATTTAAGTGTGGACTCCTTTAGACCCCCGAAGGTGTGCTGTGATATCTGGCACCAAGATGTTAGCAACAGTAACTTTAAGTCCTGTAAATTGCGAGGTCGGGTCTGCATGGATCCGACTTATTTGTCCAACACGTCCCACAGATCCTGGTTCCTTTTGATCCTCCTCCTTGTTGTTCTTGATGAATGCCATTCTTGTGTATTGAAGGTATTATCGACCTCCCCCATTTAATTATATAGTACCTGCTGTGATCTCTAATCAAAAATACGATACAAAAAGCAATCAAATCTCACCCACTTATACATTACATTTGTTTGTCCATCTTCTCCCAACATCACTCTGCCTCCAAAGGATAATTTTTATAGTTTTCTTTCTACTTTTATATCATGCTAATGCTATTTTATTGCCATTCAATTAGTAAATCACAAGAAATTACAATGTACAATTAGTATTCACATCAACTTATTTCTCAAAACCATGCTGCCATGCAGTATCTGTGAAGGGAGCCTGTGTTTACTTTTCATTGTCATGGTCTGGAGTCTGGTGACTCCATGTTTATGTTTTGTGTTTATCAATTTTTAGAGTTTTGTGGTTTTTTGTTATTGTTATTTTCCAGTGTTTAAGTGTTCTCTGTGCTCCCCTTGTGTTTATGTCATTTTACTTTGACGGCCCTTTGTCTCATGTCTGTGTCTCCAGCCTCGTCACCGCTTAGTCTCGTCAAGTGTGATCAGTCCCAGCTGTGCTCTCCTCCTGTGTGCCATTCCCTCGTTATCCCTCAGTGTATTTTAGCCCTGTGTTTCTCTCTGTTAGTGTCGCGTTCTCCCCTCATGCTGTGTGGGTTTCTCCTGTTGTGCTCCCTGAGATCGCCATCCCTAGTTTCCTGGTGTTTTGTTTTTAGTTCCCAGTTTCTAGGTTTTGGTTTGGTTGTGTTTTTTGTGTAAGTTTTGCCACTTTAATAAAGCAGCCTCCTTCAGTTCATCCCTGTGTTTTGAGTTCTGCAGTTGAGTTCTTTCTCCTGCCTACCACAACCGTTTCATGACATTGCCATCTTTTAGATAGCTACCACTTATCTTAACACAATATAAATAAAATTTTGGGCAGGGGGTGTAAAATTTAATGAATGCAAAACAACTCTGTTAGAGGCCCTCTTAGTCTTTATTGTCAGTTTTTTCACATGGAGCAGTTGGGCCAATGTTTTTCCTGCCCCCTTGTTCCTGCTGCTGTAGGGCTACCTAAACAGTGGGCCGCAATAGGCTTCCAGTCCGTGTCCTTTTAGGGTCTCCTTCATTGTTTCACGTCTTTACTTTATTGCCCATATATGACATGGAATCAGTCCCCCCCATTCCTTTAGGTCTTGATGGATTCAGTATTAACACATATTCATTATATTTCCTTACTTTACAAATACCTTGGGCAACCAGACAAGAAACAACTTTGGAAGAACACTTAATATATCCAGTCCTCTTATCTAAGTCAAATCCGCATCTCACCCAGGTGTACTAAGGCCTAGCGGCACGTACGTGTTCAACCTCTCCATCCACCCCCTCTTCATCCTTTTCCACTGACCGACGGACCAACCTGGATTCGCCTGCAATCCCATGATGACCAGTGCCCCCTCTGTATGCTCCTTAAAATGAGTGACCACTAAAGTGTGGGGTCCGTCCAACCGGATCGCATAAAGATACTGTTGCAGTTGGACTCGTAACCGAGCCCCAGTCTCCCCCACATACATCACCCCACATTTATTGCACTTAATGGCATGTACCACATTTTTCACTTCCAAGGAAAATCTACCTGCAATCGCGACTCCAATACATGGGTTAGTTATCATGTGTCTATACACCAAGAAATGCAACAGTGTTTCAGGGGAGTAGATTTTCTCTCCCCTCCAGCTTGGCTCTTACTAGGTCACCCAGGCTTCGATTATTTTATTTTATTTTATTTTATTTTATTTTATTTTATTTTATTTTATTTTATTTTATTTCCCCCCTCAGGGCTCTAATCACCCGTGCTTGGCGAAACACATGACCATGGGGTTGCATTTCACTGTCTGAATTCTGCTCTCAAATGGCGTGTATTTTCTATGGAAGGTGCTAACAAAAGGCAGGAGCATCTACTGTTATGTCATTTTATTAGTGTATTAGTGGTGTTCTTATTAAAAGGAGACTGAGGCCAGTGACAGTCTGCAGAGCGCATTCTCGTTTTGCCGCGCTACCCCGCTCCTCCCGGTCATCACTCTGGGAGCACTTGATAGAGATGAGGAGGCTGGAGAGCGTCTCTCTGCATACCCTTCTTAGAAAGGAGCTGCATCAGGACGCGTAGCATCTGGATAACACCGGAAATATTCTTCACAGCTCTCAAACCCATCTGTGTATTTATGTTTGTGTACAAACAATGTCTGTGAATAAAAATGCTTTACTAGGCACTGTTATCGAGCGAAGACTTTCCAAAAAATGATACATGTCCTTTAAGTAGCTGGGGTGTCTGTTTGAGAGAGGTCCGACAAATGAATCAATATACTAAGAAATATTCTAAATGGCACTGCTGCAATCGGAAACTATCGGTCTCCCAGGTGGGACTTCAGACTGCACCGTCCATGTATCGCAGCACAAGTAAAATTGGCGTGGGCGGGGATCATTGGGTCCTAACAAATAATCACGTTGTTTAGCATATTTTTTTTTTTTTTTTTTTTTGGTGCTATAATAAATGGACAGTCTTTCTAATTTGCAGCTGTACTTCAGATTGGATCGGGTTTGTGATGCATTTGTAGTACTTTACAAGGACTGGCATTTAACTTGAAATGAAAAGGCCTACACTTGGAGCCTAATGTAAAAAAACGGGGTGGTACAGGTTTTTGGTTTTAGAAGGGTTCCCCTTCTAAATGGGAGGAGCAGTGGCGGAGCCAATTACGATAGGAATTATAAAACTTACGTTCTTAAAAATATACAATTTATTGCACACAGCAAAACAAAGTAGAATACCCTGGCAGGGGACAACGATTATTAAAATAAAATAAAAGAGCCAAATAAAATATTAATATAGTCCGCTAAAACACAAAGTCCCAAGAATAGTCTGATAAAATTGTGAAGCCGGTGGCGTCCTCCCGACGCCCGATCGATCTCCACCACTCCTCCCCAGCAGCCACAGGAGGAAAGTGGCAGTCTTCTTAAAATACCCCGAGCGCCTTTTAATCATTTGCTGGGCGAGACTTACCCCGCATGGGCAGAGGTCCGAACTCCCCCCGCCGCTGCCTTAGGCTCAAGTGCGTACCAGGACTCTCGTCTCCCGAGCCAGGCGTCCCACCATCACCTTTTTGGTTTTTTGGGGTGTGTTGGTTTTTTTTTTTTTTTTTTTTTTGCCGCCTTCCCCGTCTGGTTCTTTTGCCATCAGAATTATTGTCTGAAGGCCAAGAAAGATGCCCAACGGATTTATTATACCAAGTGGACCATCCCGGCCTTGCCGTATTGGTCCATTTGATTGACCTTTGAGAGACAGACAGACACGTATTTCCCCCCCGGAATGGCCTTTATCACCATTCCTCTTCCCCCGCTGTTTTTCTTTCCCTCCCTCTTTCTTTCTCCCGTTCCTTTCCCGCAGTCATGTCTGTCCCGTATGTAACAACTGTTTTTGTTTATTTTATTTTCAATCACCTGTTGAGAGGGGGGAAAAAAAGGAGAAAACAAGCAAAAAAGAGTAAATATTGAATATTATTGTGCAGCACGTTAGATCAACAGCGCACAGTGTGCTTTGAGGTAGCAGCCAAAAAAGGTGTAGTTTGTGTGTGTGAGCTCCCGTGTGTACACCTGTGAGCATGAGCGTGCTTGTATTCAAAAGGTTCCTTCATGTAACGATCTGCTACGGGGTGTGGGGAGCCATAGCCCCATCCCCCAGGGCATGAAGCAGGTATGTAGGAGATCCGGGCTCTAGAGATCCAGAGACCCCCAGAGCGCAAGAGTCCAAGGAAGACCAAGGGAGGGGCAACAGTGCCACTCTCCTGGAAAGAGCTGAGGAGAGCCACAGATGAGGGGTCACCTAGCAGCCGCGGAGCAGATGCCAGAGGGGGTTGCAGTGACGTGCTTGTGAGCTCCGTCGGCAGCCAGCTGTGCCAGAGTGGACTGAGCCCCAGGCCCAGAGGCCGAGGGCACCCCACCCCCCGAAGGGGCCCGACCGAGCCACAGCGCCAGGCTGTCTGTCTCTCTTCGATTCTAGGCACCGGCAGGCCTTCCACAACCTGCCACCGCCACCAGTCGAGCTCACCTCTCACAGGATGACCTCTGTCCCCTGCCTCCCAGGCTGCCTCTTCAGGGTTTCCGTGCCGTTCCCCGCAACAACTGCCTGGCCCCGGCTACCACTCCATTTCACTCTGCCAGGCCCTCTTATTCACCTCTGTGCCCTCCAAGGTGTGTCCAATTAAGAACCTTTGCACTGTCCACTTTCTGCTGTAACAAAACAAAATTTCCTACGTGTGGGACTAATAAAGTTACATAGCAAAAATGAGATTGAAATGAAATATTGGAATAGGATAAGAATAAGATACTGTACACAATAGAATACAAATGCTATATACTACTGAGTAAAATACAGCATAGTCAGAAAAAGAGTATTGCACTTAGTGTTATTGCACATGTGTGTGTTTGGTCAGTTGCGAAGTCTTTAAGGAGTCTAACAGCAGTGGGGAGGAAAGACTTGCGAAATCTCTGTCCCACATCATGGGTGCCACTGAAGGAGCTGCTCAGTACTGTCAGTCTCCTGCATGGTGTGGGAGATGTTGTCCAGCAGGGATGACAGCTTAGCTGCCATTCTCCTGTCACTCACCACCTCCACTGGGTCCAGAGGGCATCCTAGAACAGAGCCAGCCTCCGGATAAGCCTGTTCAGTCTCTTCCTGTCCCCCGCAGAGATGCTGCCACCCCACCAGACCACATCGTAAAAGATTGCTGAGAACACCACAGAGTCAAAGAAGGTCTTCAGTAGTGGGCCCCTCAGTCCAAAAGACCTGAGTCTCCGCAGGAGATACAGCCTGCTCTGCCCTTTTATGTATAGAGAATCTGAATTATGAGTCCAGTCCAGTTTGTTCAGATGAACACCAAAGTACCTGTAGCTGTCCACAGCCTCAATGTCCATACCTTGAATGTTTAGTGGTTGCAGTGGAGGATGTTTGTGCCTGCGGAAGTCTACCACCAGCTCCTTGGTTTTTCTAATGTTGATCTGGAGGTAGTTCAGCTGGCACCAGTCCACAAAATCATGGGTGGGCTCGCGTGGTGTCCAGGATTCTGCCCCAGTTTCTGGATGACTTCTTTCCACCACAGGATGTCATGATGTAAGTTCTGTACTCCTTGTCGTCCCCATCAGTGATGAGGCCGACTATTGCAGAGTCATTGCAGAGGCTGACAAAAAGTCAGAGCTCTACTGAGCCAACCATCCCTTTGACGTTAACTAGTAATGACTTCATGAACTTCTTCACAAATAAAATTTTTATCATTAGAGAAAAAATTACCAATAATCATCCCACAGATGTAATATTATCTACAGCTACTCTTAGTACCATCAATGTTAAGTTAACTCAGAAAGATCAATTGGAGAAAAAGAGTCTAACTTCAATAATTAATTCCTCCAAACCATCAACGTGTCTTTTAGACCCCATTCCTACAAAACTGCTCAAAGAAGTCCTGCCATTAATTAATGCTTCAATCTTAAATATGATCAACCTATGTACCACAGGCCTTCAAGGTGGCTGTAGTTAAACCTTTACTTAAAAAGCCATCTCTAGACCCAGCTGTCTTAGCTAATTATAGGCCAATCTCCAACCTTCCTTTCATATCAAAAATCCTTGAAAGAGTAGTTGTCAAACAGCTAACAGATCATCTGCAGAGGAATGGCTTATTTGAAGAGTTTCAGTCAGGTTTCAGAGCTCATCACAGCACAGAAACGGCTTTAGTGAAGGTTACAAATGATCTTCTTATGGCCTCTGACAGTGGACTCATCTCTGTGCTTGTCCTGCTAGACCTCAGTGCTGCGTTTGATACTGTTGACCATAATATCCTATTAGAGCGATTAGAACATGCTGTAGGTATTACAGGTACTGCACTGCAGTGGTTTGTATCATATCTATCTAATAGACTCCAATTTGTACATGTAAATGGAGAGTCCTCTTCAGACACTAAGGTCAATTATGGTGTTCCACAGGGTTCAGTGCTAGGACCAATTCTATTTACATTATACATGCTTCCCTAGGCAGCATCATTAGAAGACATAGCATAAATTTTCACTGCTATGCAGATGACACGCAGCTCTATCTATCCATGAAGCCAGGTATCACAGACCATTTAGTCAAACTGCAGGAATGTCTTAAAGACATAAAGACCTGGATGGCCGCTAACTTTCTGCTTCTTAATTCAGATAAAACTGAGGTTATTGTACTCGGCCCTGAAAATCTTAGAAATATGGTATCTAAGCAGATTCTTACTCTGGATGGCATTACCTTGGCCTCCAGTAACACTGTGAGAAACCTTGAGTCATTTTTGACCAGGACATGTCCTTCAACGCACATATTAAACAAATATGTAAGACTGCTTTCTTCCATTTGCGCAACATCTCTAAAATTAGAAACATCCTGTCTCAGAGTGATGCTGAAAAACTAGTTCATGCATTTATTACTTCCAGGCTGGACTACTGTAATTCACTATTATCAGGATGTCCTAAAAACTCGCTGAAAAGCCTTCAGTTAATCCAAAATGCTGCAGCAAGAGTCCTGACAGGGACTAGGAAGAGAGCATATTTCTCCTGTTTTAGCTTCCTTCATTGGCTTCCTGTTAAATCCAGAATTGAATTCAAAATCCTGCTCCTCACATACAAGGTCTTAAATAATCAGGCCCCATCTTATCTTAATGACCTTGTAGTACCATATCACCCTATTAGAGCACTTCGCTCTTGCACTGCAGGCCTACTTGTTGTTCCTAGAGTATTTAAAAGTAGAATGGGAGGCAGAGCCTTCAGTTTTCAGGCCTCTCTTCTGTGGAACCAACTTCCAGTTTGGATTCAGGAGACAGACACTATCTCTACTTTCAAGATTAGGCTTAAAACTTTCCTTTTGCTAAAGCATATAGTTAGGGCTGGACCAGGTGACCCTGAATCCTCCCTTAGTTATGCTGCAATAGACGTAGGCTGCCGGGATTCCCATGATGCATTGAGTTTTTCCTTCCAGTCACCTTTCTCACTCACTATGTGCTAATAGACCTCTCTGCATCGAATCATATCTGTTATTAATCTCTGTCTCTCTTCCACAGCATGTCTTTCATCCTGTTTTCCTTCTCTCACCCCAACCGGTCGCAGCAGATGGCCGCCTCCCTGAGCCTGGTTCTGCCGGAGGTTTCTTCCTGTTAAAAGGAGTTTTTCCTTCCCACTGTCGCCAAAGTGCTTGCTCATAGGGGGTCATATGATTGTTGGGTTTTTCTCTGTATTTATTATTGTGCTATCTACTGTACAATATAAAGCGCCTTGAGGCGACTTTTGTTGTGATTTGGCGCTATATAAATAAATTGAATTGAATTGAATTCATCAGAGAACTTCTGCAGGAAGCACTGGGTGGAGTTGTGGGAGAAGTCTGCAGTGTAGATGGTGAAGAGGAACGGAGCCAGAACTGTTCCCTGTGGGGCCCCCGTACTGCAGACAACCCCATCCAACACACAGCCCTGAGTTCTCACATACTGTGGTTGGTCAGTGAGGTAGTCTAATATCCATGTAGTGAGGTGATGGTCCACTCCTGCATTCTCCAGGTTGTCCTTCAGAACTGTGGGAAGAATGGTGTTGAAGACACTGGAGAAATCAAAGAAGATGATTCTCACAGTGCTCCCAGCGGTCTCCAGGTGAGAGAGGGAACGATGTAGGAGGTGAATGACGGCATCATCCGCTCCAATGCCAGACTGGTAGGCAAACTGAAGTGGATCCAGTGATGAGCTCACCAGGCACCGAAGCTGAGCCAGGACCAGCCGCTCCAGGGTCTTCATCAGGTGGGATTTTAGAGCCGCCGGCCTGTAGCTGTTGAGGTCCTTGGGGCATGAAGTCTTTGGCACTGGTACAACACAGGAGGTTTTCCAGAGCTGTGGGACTCTCCCCAGCCTCAGGCTCAGGTTGAAGATGTGCACAATCACCCCACACTAGACCTGACGACCCTTGAGCTGATGCCATCTGGACCCGCTGCCTTCTTGGCATTAATCCTCCTCAGTTCCCTCCTAACCTGGGTGGTTGAGAGAGACAGGCTGGTGCCTTTTGTTGTATGTGTATTAGATGCTGTTGTTTGGTGTGGGGAGTAGTGAGCAGGGTGAGTAGAGGAGGTCTGAGGTGTCAGAGGTGGAACAGCAGCAGTGGTGTGGGTGAGTCTGCAGCTGATGTTGAAGACTGCCTCATGGATGAATCACATCTGTTAAAGAAATGATTCAGTTCATTTGCCCACCTCACATCCCCACTAAGGCCTCTCCAGACTTCGACAACTTTGTTTTGTTGAATCTGGTTCTCCTTCTGCCTGTAGCTGTCCTTCCCATTCCTTATCAGTCCTCTCAGCTCTTTCTGTACCCTTTTCAGCTCCTCCTTGTCTCTGGATTTGAAGGCCCTCCTCTTGTGCTTGACGACAGCTTTCATCTCTGGGGTAATCCAAGGTTTGTTGTTGGAGAACAACACAGAAGTTAATATAGCCCGTAATGCATGTCTCAAGGCTGTTGATGTCCTCTCCGTGGTCATCACAGATAACCTCCCACACAGCAGACTCAAAACAATCTTTAAGAGCCTCCTCGGTCTCCTCCGACCATCTCTGCACTGTGTGAGTGGCTGGTGGCTCCCTGCGTACTAAGGCCTCATACACAGGGACAAGGTGCACCAGGTTGTGATCAGATCTGCCCAGGATAGGGAGAGGTGATGAACTGTATGCCTCTTCTGAGTTGGCATACAGTAAGTCCAGTGTTTTATTGTCTCTGGTTGGGCATGTCACGTACTGGGTGAAGGTGGGCAGTGTGGAGTCCAGTGAGACATGATTAAAGTCCCCTGATATTAGGAGAAGGGCTCTCGGAGATTGTGGTTAGCAGACTGCAAACACAGAGTGGAGAGAGTCACAGGCTGCATCCACGTGGTCGAGTGGGGGTCATACGCTGTTATCGTGATTACAGGCAAGAATTCCCTGGGGAGGTAGTACGGACGCATGGTAACGGCTCAATGTCTGTCCTGCAGAGTTGTTCTTTCACAGTGATGTGCCCAGGGTTACACCATCTGTCATTCACAAACACTGCCAGTCCCTCTCCTTTCCTCTTACTGCTCTCTCTTGTCCTGTCTGTCTGCAGCAGCTGGATTAGAAGTGGACGGAGTCTCTTCAGCACACATTCTAAACACACATGCAAAGTTAAAACATGTCAATTGCGCCTAATGGCATGCCCCCCCCACACTAAAATGTTAGCAGTCCCTGCTACGGCACAGCTTCCAGTCCTGTAATTCTGGTAGTATCAGCAAAGTCTGCAAACCTATTGAAGTCTCAAGTTCCTTTTTACAAATCCCGAGGCAGAAGTACCAGGATGTGCACCATTCCATCCCATGCCACAAAAATGATCCCTTTCATGTCCCAATGGCATCGCTACCTTGGAGTCATAAGGCCATAGACTGCACCTAACTGGTATGATGGGGATACTTCCAGGCATAACCTGGGCTTCATGCTTTATCCCAAGCACTGCTGCTTAGCAGCAAATCATAACCCCACATCATCTAAGGAGCTTGGAAAGAAAAGCGTCTGGACTTCTTTGAGTTGCTTGAAGATGTTTCACCTCTCATCCAAGAAGCTTCTTCAGTTCTAAGGGTCAATTGGTGGGAAGTGAAAGAAGCCATTTACGTCCAATGTGAATGACCATCTTTGAACAGAGGTGGTGGTTTACGACACCAACTGCCTGCCATCTATAATCCAGTTTTGAGATCCCTTCCCAGACGCCTTAACGCCCACTCACATCCTGGGCCATCTGACCTCAGGAAATCACATTATAGGGTGGGGCCAGGTTTCACAATGAGCTCACCCGAAACCCTGGCTGATTAGGACCCCCACCCGCTTTCACACCTTGGCTCATGTGATTAGGTAGAGGATCATCAGGGGGTCCTTTGTCCCTCTTTGGGGGGGGAAACTCCCACTGGGTTTAAATCTGGGACTCCCCACCAATAGGGCTTTGGAGCGTGATGTCACGGGGGGTGGGCGTGGAAAGTATTTTGGCCTGATCCGCCATTTTCGGGGTCTAAGCGCAAGCGGCGGGCGAAAGAGCAAAAGCACAACCATGGTTTGTACTTGCTGTGTGATCGGCTGCAATGTTTGATCTTACGATCGGCACGGGAATAAGCTTGGGTTGTCTTTTTATGCTTTCCCAACCTGGAAGCAATTTCAAGGAGCTCATGTATCGGATGTTACCAAACCAAGGCGTCGAGCCTGGATAGCAGCCGTGAGACGAGCTGATATCAAGTTCTGTTCCATCTCCCGGTATCACTTGGTGTGCTCCAGACATTTTCATTCTGGTAAGTGCTAAATATGTTCATATCACACTTTATAGCTGAATAATATTATCGTTGGTGGTCTTGGAAGTTATAGAAAATGCGATCAAACATCAAATGGAGTGACTTTGCAGACATATGTGCTATGTGAAGATTCGCTAATTCTTTCGCACAACTGTAGGGAAGCCTGCCTATGAAATGGATCAAACAAATCCAGACTGGGTACCAACGCTACACATGGGGCACTCCGAAATCCGAACATCACATGCAGACCGTCACAGGAGGTGAACACAACGGGAACAAAAGAAAGCACTAGTAGGAGGTAAACAACAACCGCACCCCCAACCACAATCTTTTATTTTAAAGGTTGATCTTAGTGTCCGTCAATCAACACATACATTTTGGAGTATTCATACGGCCTTAATGTATAAACCACTTAAAAATTTCCTTGTGTATTTGCACTCTTTGTATTGGACAGGCTTTCACAATGGAGCAGCAAAGTGTGAAGGTGAAGCCTCAGCAGAAGTTACCACAGAAGAGCAGCCAGAGATGGACACCACAGAAGAGCAACACCATAACAACCCTGTGATTTTGTCTGAGGGCCAGATTTGTGATGGACACGTAGAAGCAGAGGTAACAGGTGCAGATGCAGAAAACGCTGATCTCAGAGAGAGACAGACAGAAGATCAAAGACCAACAAATGGTTGTGTGCGCTGTGTACAGAGCAGAGCAGAAATAAACCGGCTGCTGGAGGAGAACAGAAAGCTTAAATCACTGTTGGACAAGACAGAGCTGAATGAAAACTTTTTACAGGGTGACACGGAAAAAGTGAAATATTACACTGGTCTTACTTGTTTTGCTATTTTTATGTCTGTGCTAGACAATGTAAAAGCTTTCCTACCAGCATCAAAGAAACTGTCGCATTTCCAAATGCTTTTACTCACACTTATGCGACTTAGAATTGATCTTCCTGTCCAGCATCTTAGTTATCTATTCAATGTCTCCCACAAAACTCTTTCTTCTGTCTTTGCTGATACAATTGACATTTTGTATGCCCGCTTAGGAATACTTGTACACTGGCCAGAGAGGCACTGTTTGCAAGCAACAATGCCTCCACAATTTATGGAAACTTTTGGAAATCGGGTAGCCATCATTGTTGACTGTTTTGAAATTCGTACAGAACGACCATCTAATTTAAAGGCTCGTGCTCAAACGTACTCGCACTACAAGGGTACACACACCATGAAATACCTGATCGGGATTACTCCCCAAGGTGCAATTTCATTCATTTCTAAGGGGTGGGGGGGGGCGTGCATCAGATAAACACATCACAGAGCAATGTGGCATACTTAACAAGCTGTTACCAGGGGATGTAGTTTTGGCTGACAGAGGCTTTGACATCAGAGATGCGGTGGGAATGATGTGTGCGGAGGTTAAGATCCCAGCATTTACAAGGGGCTTCTGTCAACTAGATGCCAAGGACATTGAAAATACATGAGCCATTGCACACCAGAATCCATGTCGAGCGAGTAATTGGCAGTTTGCGCAATAAGTTCAAAATGCTACATACCACCATGCCAATCCGTTCTCTTCTTCCATGTGAGGGTGAAGACGTTACCTTTCTTGATAAAATTGTGCCGGTGTGTTGTGTTTTGGTTAACATGTGCCCCAGTGTGGTAGTGAAGCCAGACACACATGAGACTTGTTCTTGTTAATTAATGATTGTGAAAACTTTGAGTATGTCTCTGAAGAAATACTACTGACATCACATTATGTAACCATTTCTGTATCTGTATACTATAATTGACTGTTTATCATAGCTTTAAACTCTGTGTTTCACTAAAATAACATAATAAAAGCCAGGTAACGATAAAGATCTGCATTTGACGCTTTATTTTACACTTAGACAGTTGTTACATGGTAAGTGCTGCAGTGTTGAAATCAAGTTATACATATTTCAATGCACTTCTGACATAAAAACTACACGCCAGAAAAAAACTTTGTGACCACTCGGGGCTGCATTTCGCATAGAGAAATGTTTTCCTACTAGTTCTGGAAGGCACACCTTCTGAAAGAACTCCTGAGCTTTCTTTAAACGCGATTCCCAGAAGTGCACATCAGGGAAGATGCTTACAACTGCCATGTCTTTTTGTGTCCAAACCACGAGGTCGCAGTGCTTTGCGTTGGACACAAACACCTGTGTTTGCACTTGAGAGTAAAAGTGGTGTGACTTCTTCAAGTTAAGTCCATTTGCTGTCAACTCGAGGAAGAAGTCTTTGTCATGTGCATCCAATGCTTGCTGAATGCTGTCAGATCTGTACTTAAATGGACATTTAATTTCCAGGCACCCCTTCCCACAACATTCACACGTGGTTAGACCGTCAGGAGATGCACCTACTTCAGGAAAAGCCGTGTTAACAAGAAAACCACACATACGGACCTGTAGGTTTTTGTGACACACTGACATTTTCTGGGTGTAGGCGTGGCGAGCGTCTGGTTCATGCCCCAGTCCCCAAGTTGTTTGCACAGTATAGACAGAGTTCACAGGATAGCAAACACGATTAACCACAGTAATGGCGGGTTTTCTACAGTGGTGGCACACACAGCGTGCATCATTTAAGCCGTGATTCTCCCAGCATGCCAAACATACCATTCTGGGCTCTTGTGTTGTAGTCTTGTGCGTACCTCAATAGCTTCTGCCTGTTCTTCAGTAACTTTTGCTGCGTTTTCGTACTTTACACAGTGCAGTTGTAGCTCGGTAAGGCCAAGGGACTCTGCTCCTGTGTTTTGCAAACACGCCAGAGACAGTGGTAATGTGGATGACTTGACAGTGTGTGACGTGTAGTATTTCTCCAATTCAGACAAACACACTGCTTTATTGTGTTTTTGAAGTGTGTCTAACACTGGTGACAACTCCTCAAACGTAGAAGAAGGAATCTTTCTTTTTGAAGGACGGCTTCTTCTGCCTTTCACCACAGACGGTCCGTTTATATTTTCATCAAGAGTCTTTTTTTGTGCTGCTGAAGATGTATAGTCAGTGTTATGGCCAGCCGCTGGCAGTATCTTGGTTGTGTTCCCCGGCAAAACCCAGTAGGCTGATTCATCTGTGACAGTCTTTGTGCCACAGATCCTCACTGTTGCCTCCACTTTAAACAGCAGTGCAGCGACATGGGTGCAGGTCTCTGCAACTCTGGCCATACAGGTGCAGTGTGCGGCTTAGACCTTCCCCGTGGTGCTTACAATTACCCATGGCCGTAATGCAGGTTCATTCAATCTTTGGGAGTGCAGTACCTGGAACATACAAGGACAAGGTTGATGTAAAGACAATAAATGAAATGAAATGAGACAGGGGGGACACAAATTGGCGTTAGGGTGTTTGCTTGCATCTACTTTACAATTATGGGCACATAATAGGATAACAACATTTTAGCAGTTCAATGATACATGTATAACATTAATTATGGCAGGGGGTGGACAATGCACTCCAGCCGACTTACCTTGGTATGAATCACGACGTACTCGCAGTTTGGCGGCTTGAAAATAGCCAAATCTTGCACCCAGCCGTTTGTAAATTGTATGTGCGCCTCCAGTGACTTGTAATTACGAAACTGGTTCGCTGTGTAGGCGCTTACTCCACAAACAAGATAGGTGAAGATATCGGGGTAGGACAGTGGCGGTAAGTCGTCTGGGTCTTTACTCCACTGCCGTATTTCATATGGGTCCAGATTTACGATGCACTCTATTTTTTTCAAGTACCGCTGCTTCGCCTCTGGACGCAATCGGTCTCTATACCGTCCGTTTTCTTTGGAGCTGCTTTTAAGCATGATTCTTGTCGTCGTTGTTCCAACACAGTGTCTCTTTTGATTCGTAGACCCCGAAAATGGTTCCGCGGCGTGATGTCAACTCCAAAGCCCTATTGACTCTTAGAACTGAAGAAGCTTCTCGGATGAGAGGTGAAACGTCTTCAAGCAACTCAAAGAAGTCCAGACGCTTTTCTTTCCAAGCTCCTTAGACTACGATGACCTGGATGACTGAGAACCTTCACAGACATAACCCCACATCCCGCAACCCTGCAGCTGACCTCCCATGACATCCCGAGGTTGGACGTTTCTCCATTACTCTTGTGGCCAAACACTGATATCCGCGCACACTGTCCACAACCCTCTGCTTGGGTGGCTGGGGCTCTGGGATACACAGGCATCATCATATTTGCTACTGCTCCGGCTACCACCAACTGCTCAGAAACCCCTGTCCTGCTGATAATGCCAAGATGTATAGGGGCACTAGGTTTTACTTTAAGAAGGGGAACCCTCCTAAACGGGAAGAGCAGTGGCGAAGCAAAGGCAGTAGAAAATAAAGTAAAGTTTTAAAAATATTTATTACACCAAAAACACAGCCAGGCGTCCGACCGTTACTTCTCTGCTCTGCCAGGCCCTCTTATTTACCTCTGCTAAATTGACACACCTGGGAGGTCACAATCAGAAGTGGGCGGAGTCTCTTGGGCACACTTCAACAAAATATACATTCTAAAAAACATGGTTGTCACTGCAAAGATAAAAACACTGAAAAAAGAAAAAATGCAAAACACTGCAACTAATGCAAAACAACACATGCAATTGGTCCCCATGACACTAATTGCTAAGTGATGTCATGTGGACCGTGTCAGAGGTCAACCAACTCTGAGCTGCCACGTGTTGACCATCTTCCAGGTCCTCCAGATGACATGTAGTGTGACAGACTTTGTGTATACCACAATCATTCAAATCTGCAGCTATGGCTAACCGACATGCCTGTCGCCATGACCCAGTGAAGCATCTGAAAAGTGTTTCAGTAAGGCCTTATGTGATGGCTCAAAACTTCTGGATGTCACACGGGGCACTGTTTTGAAGGAACTGGGCCATCCTCATTCAGTGTTTTGGACCCATTGAAAAGATGTTGGCAGATTCCGCAGGCTATGCCTAACCATTACTATGGTGTTTGGTAGGTGATATATTTAGAATTTGTGTAGGACGTTCTGTGACAAACCACTGGTGTGTATTTATGGGAGGGGGTTGCCCTCTAGAACTTCAGTATTAAAGCACGACATTGACGTGGTGATGCATCCCCTATTAAGCGACATGTATACTGAGACCCCACATTGTTACGTCCCCACAAATGAGGTCTAGGAGAAGGGGTGGGGAACAGTAACAATTAGGACCGGGAAAGAATGAAAAGAACAGCAAACAGAGGTGTTTAACATATATTAAGAATATTTTTAATAAAACCTTAATATAAGAGATGGTAATACCGCTTTATCAATAAGACCAAAAAAAAGAAAAAGGTCTCAACAACAAAGTAGGGGGCACTTCCGAGAGCCCACAGGCCTGCCCTGTTGCTAGCAGCAGCAAGCTCTACTCCTGTTGAGGCCCGCAAGCCCACACTACTCACTTGGCAGTCCGACCCTCTTGGTGCGAGTATCAGGTGTTCAAAGCCTTTCCTTTTCCTCTTTGCTCCTCACCTTCAGCTTGATGGCTCTGTTCTTCCCTTTTATCATCTCTGCCTGCTGACTGGCAACCACACCTTGGTGTTCATTGGATGCCGAGCTGAGCTTTATCTCCATTTCTAACACTGTGATCTGAAGCTTCTCCAGCTTAGCCACACTGGGTAAGGATTCGTTCTCAGATTCATTTGGTCTGCCCAGAGTTATTCAAACTGACCAAGGCAGCAATTTTCAGTCAGAACTGTTAAAGCAGACTTTAGAATCATTTGGAATCAAACATATCCCTTCCAGCCCTTACAATCCCCAGTCACAGGGCGCACGAGATAGATGGCATCAGACAATAAAGGTGATGATGCGAAAATACTGTCTGGGGACTGGCAGGAACTGGGATGACGGACTGCCGTTCTTACTGTTTGCAGCTCGAGAAGCAAAACAGGAGTCCCTGGGTTTTAGCCCTGCTGAATCAGTTTTTGGGCATAGTGTGAGAGGACCACGAAAAGCTCTAAAAGAACAGCTTTTCTCGGATACGCAGCCACAATCAAATGTGGTCGAGTTTGTCACACAGTGCCAGGAACGTCTGTACCATGCTTGTGCTATAGCCAAGAAGTCTTTGTGTCATACTGCTGCTTCATTTTTCCTTGAGCTGCTGACAAAGGCAGTGCAGCGTTCTTTTAAACCTGGTGATAATGTACTCATGTTGGTGCCCAAACCTGGCCCATCTCTGTCAGCCCAATTTGCAGGTCCATATGTGGTAGAGAGCAGAGTCAATGACACAGACTACATTGTCCACACTCCTGGTAGAAGGCGCCAAACACGTCTCTGCCATACAAATATGCTGAATCTCTTTCACTCCAGAGAAAACGATCGTGAATGCTCGTATAGTGAGGAGTTTCCGAAACCTTCATTAATCTCGCTCTCGTGTCTGTGCCCATAAACCATGATGATGGTTTGGGAAAAGGTAGTGAAGGTCAGCAGAAGACTTGCGAACTCGGAGGTTCTTGGTCCCTTAGGCACATCCTTTTCCTATTTTCCCCATGATGAGAAAGATGATGTGAAAAACCTAACCCAAGCGTTCCCTCTAGCCTCCAACCCAGGGTCCCAACTCCAGGCCTCGAGGGCCGGTGTCCTGCAGGTTTTAGATCTCACCCTGGGTCTACACACCTGAATCAAATGATTGGTTCATTACCAGGCCTCTGGAGAACTGCAAGACATGTTGAGGAGGTGATTTAGCCATTTGAATCAGCTGGAGTTGGATCACGGACACATCTAAAAACTGCAGGACAGCTGCCCTCGAGGCTTGGAGTTCGGGACCCATGCTCCAACCTCTATTGCTGTTTATCCATAATTACAATCTTAGAGCCCTTTTCTGCTGGCTTAATCATGATCTGCTTGTTACCTTTCAATTCCCTGAGCGCATGTTCTTCCTCCATTGTAAGGCTGCCCCTCCCTTCCCACCATCGGTCAGAACGAGTGGAAAAAGTGAATCTCTTTTTATTAACTCCTTGAGTGGGTCACTCAGCGTTTCCCACTCAGGCTCCCATACCCGATGGTAGGACGAGGGGTTCCCTACAGAAGTCATTGTTCTCAACATAGTCCCATAATTTTAGACGCCTATGGTACCAGTGAAGGTCCCAACGAATAAAAGTCAGGCCCCTGTCCAACACACTTACTTGTGCTGCAGATGGAGTAAAATGCTTGGGCTGGTCCTCCTCTAATATTTTAAATTCATCCAAGTCTGGTGGAGGAGTGGAGTTTCTTTCCAAACTGCGCCGCTCCAGATGCAGCTCTATTGTTCTCCTAAACCTGCATTCAACTGCAGGCTCTTGCACAAATGGTTAAAAATTCTTACCACTGTCTCCTCCGTCCAATATATTTCATCTGCTGTAGTACGGATATGTTGTTGTTGATCTTTCTGAGTTAACTTCAATAATTACTTCCTCCAAACCATCAACGTGTCTTTTAGACCCCATTCCTACAAAACTGCTCAAAAAAGTCCTGCCATTAATTAATGCTTCAATCTTAAATATGATCAACCTATCTCTAATAATCGGCTATGTACCACAGGCCTTCAAGCTGGCTGTAGTTAAACCTTTACTTGAAAAGCCATCTCTAGACCCAGCTGTCTTAGCTAATTATAGGCCAATCTCAAACCTTCCTTTCATATCAAAAATCCTTGAAAGAGTAGTTGTCAAACAGCTAACAGATCATCTGCAGAGGAATGGCTTATTTGAAGAGGTTCAGTCAGGTTTCAGAGCTCATCACAGCTCAGAAACAGCTTTAGTGAAGGTTACAAATGATCTTCTTATGGCCTCTGACAGTGGACTCATCTCGGTGCTTGTCCTGCTAGACCTCAGTGCTGCGTTTGATACTGTTAACCATAATATCCTATTAGAGCGATTAGAACATGCTGTAGGTATTACAGGTACTGCGCTGCAGTGGTTTGTATCATATCTATCTAATAGACTCCAATTTGTTCATGTAAATGGAGAGTCCTCTTCACACACTAAGGTCAGTTATGGTGTTCCACAGGGTTCAGTGCTAGGACCAATTCTATTTACATTATACATGCTTCCCCTAGGCAGCATCATTAGAAGACACAGTATACATTTTCACTGCTATGCTGATGACACCCAACTCTAACTAATTGGTGTGTGTGTGTGTGTGTGTGTGTGTGTGTGTGTGTGTGTGTGTGTGTAATCTGGCTTCATGGACAGAAACTGCAGGAATGTCTTGAAGACAAAGACCTGGATGGCCGCTAACTTTCTGCTTCTTAATTCAGATAAAACTGAGGTTATTTTACTGGGGCCTGAAAATCTTAGAAATATGGTATCTAACCAGATTCTTACTCTAGATGGCATTACCTTGGCCTCCAGTAATGCTGTGAGGAACCTTGGAGTCATTTTTGACCAGGACATGTCCTTCAACGCACATATTAAACAAATATGTAAGTCTGCTTTTTTCCATTTGCGCAACATCTCTAAAATTAGAAATATCCTGTCTCTTAGTGATGCTGAAAAACTAGTTCATGCATTTATTACTTCCAGGCTGGACTACCGTAATTCATTATTATGAGGATGTCCTAAAAACTCGCTGAAAAGTCTTCAGCTAATCCAAAATGCTGCAGCAAGAGTACTGACAGGGACTATGAAGAGAGAACATATTTCTCCAGTATTGGCTTCCCTTCATTGGCTTCCTGTTAAATCCAGAATTGAATTCAAAATCCTGCTCCTCACATACAAGGTCTTAAATAATCAGGCCCCATCTTATCTTAATGACCTTGTAGTACCATATCACCCTATTAGAGCACTTCGCTCTCGCTCTGCAGGCCTACTTGTTGTTCCTAGAGTATTTAAAAGTAGAATGGGAGGGAGAGCCTTCAGTTTTCAGGCCCCTCTTCTGTGGAACCAGCTTCCAGTTTGGATTCAGGAGACAGACACTATCTCTACTTTTAAGATTAGGCTTAAAACTTTCCTTTTTGCTAAAGCATATAGTTAGGGCTGGACCAGGTGACCCTGAATCCTTCCTTAGTTGTGCTGCAATAGATGAAGGCTGCCGGGGATTCCCATGATGCATTGAGTTTTTCCTTTCCAGTCACTTTTCTCACTCACTATGTGTTAACAGACCTCTCTGCATTGAATCATACCTGTTATTGATCTCTGTCTCTCTTCCACAGCATGTCTTTTATCCTGTCTTCCTTCTCTCACCCCAACTGGTTGCAGCAGATGGCCCCGCCCCTCCCTGAGCCTGGTTCTGCCGGAGGTTTCTTCCTGTTAAAAGGGAGTTTTTCCTTCCCACTGTCGCCAAAGTGCTTGCTCATAGGGGGTCATATGATTGTTGGGTTTTTCCTCTGTATCTATTATTGTACGATCTTCTGTGCAATATAAAGCGCCTTGAGGCGACTGTTGTGATTTGGAGCTATATAAATAGAATAGAATTGAATTGAATTGAGTCTTAATTAGCCTTATGGTGAGTCCTTGGGCTGCAGTATACACCACAGGTTGGCTGCACCTGAATATGAGTCTTTGTTGGCTTGGAGAAACAAGAGGACTTCACCCAATGTGGGAAAACACACACTAACACTAACTGATGGATATGAAGTGCAATGATTTACGATAATATCAGGAGCCCATGATGCCACAACGCAGCACAATATGAAATACAGATGTGAAGCTTCGCTGGTTTATAACAACTGCTGTTGTGATTTGGCGCTATATAAATAAAATTGAATTGAATGCATGTTAAATAGAAGATGATGATGATGATGATGATGATGATGATGATGATGATGATGATGATGATGATATATTTGAGGGCGCCTTTCAAAAACCCAAGGTCACCTTACAAAAGAGCGAAGTTAATAAAAGAAGCAATAGTCATAAAATACATAAAATAAGTTCAAATTGCAAAACAGAACTTGACAACAGATAAAATCAGCACTAAAACGAATAAGTCAGTTTGAACACGTGTTTTGAGTTGTGACTTAGGCTACGTTCACACTGCAGGCGAAAGCGCATCAAATCCGATTTTTTTTTTGACCCTATGCGACCCATATCCGATCTTGGTATGACAGTGTGAACGGCACAAATCTGATATTTTCAAATCCGATCTGGGTCACTTTCATATGTGGTACTGAATCCGATACATATCCGATGTTTTAGAAAGCAACTGCTGTTTGAACGGTCATGTTGCATTAAATCCGTCTTTTACGTCACTGACACAAGACAGACGCCAATTATCAGCGCCGGAGAAGCGCCCGAGAAGACATCGCGAACGCTTCCTGGCCATCCAGTGTAGATGTCAGTGAAACTGTTGGCAAGACAACGTGAACATTTTATTTGTACTGTATAATCTGCAGATTCTGACAGAAATCTGCAGATTATCCTTTGAAGCACCGCTCCTCTCTAAAACAGCAATAAGGATAATTATTAGGTTATTTACATAATAATGTAAATAACAAAATAACTTAAAGCAAAAATTGGGAAACGTGAAGTCTTTATATTAAGGGCCATCATTCAAACAATATTGTTTGCTCTGGGTCTAAACAGAGCGCGTTGTGTGTGAAGTCTTCTTTTGTGCATGCGGGCTGCTTTGAGCGTTCACACTAGAACGCGTTTGCTGTCGCATTTTATTTGTAGTGTGAACAAGCAGACAAAAAAAATCGGATTTGATCAAAAAAATCGGAATTGAGCATTAAGACCTGCAGTGTGAAGGTAGCGTTAAATGCGGGAAGAGAGTCTATATTTCTTATGGCTGGAGGAAGAGAGATTTTAAAGTTTATCCTGGCTTCTATGGGCAACCAGTGAAACTGCCGAAGAACTGGGGTAATATGGGCTCTTGACTGAGTACGAGTTATGACCCGAGCTGCAGAATTTTGAAGAAGTTGGAGTTTATGAAGGGACCTTTTAGGGAGACAAAATAAGAGGGAATTGCAGTAATCAATACGGGACGTAATAAGACTATGGACAAGGATGGCAGCATCATGGAGAGTAAGGAAAGGACGGAGTCAGTTAATATTACGTAAGTGGAAGTATGCAGACCGAGTTATGTGATTACTGTGAGACTGAAATGAAAGAGTATTATCAAGTATGACACCCAAATTCTTAACCTGAGGAAAGGGTGGGAGAACTTTCAATGTTAATGGAAAAACTGTGGGATTTGGTCAAGATAGAGGCTGTACCAACAAGTAAAACCTGTGTTTTATTACTGTTAAGTTTAAGTAAATTGGAGGAGAACCATGATCTATTCTCGCTAAGACAGTTTGAGAGGGAGGTAGGTGGGAGGGATGAATTGGGTTTAGAAGAAATGTAGAGCTGGGTGTTGTCGGCATAACAGTGAAAATTTGTTGTTTTCAGAATATATGACCTAGAGGGATACTTATGAAGTTAATCGTCACGAGATTGTACCTCTGTTTTGGAAAATGACTTGGAAAAGTGGATTTGTACAACGGAAAAGCAGCCCATGCACCACCTTAGGCAAATGTTTTATTGAAGTTTACCGTGGGCCCTGGTCCTTACTATTTAGCCCTACTGAAAGCACTACTAACCCTGTCTCTTTACACACTGGTGCCATCTCCAACAAGTTAAAATGATAAAAAGTAGCCTCCGGATAATAAAGAGGTACAAAACAGAAAGTAAATACACACTGGGGAGAAACTTAAATGCTAAACACAAAAGACACAGAACCAAAACCTTGAACGTGGTAAAAACCTTAACATGGAAAACCCTGGAGACATGGAAGCATGGAAACATGATGAGAACAACAGATGACCTGACACTGAACAAAGGAGGACAGAGGACTTAAGTACACAGAAAGATAATAAGGGGATGGGGGAACAGGTGGGAACACAGCTGGGACAAATCAGACCTAACGAGACAAGGGGAAGCAAAACTGGACACACTGCACATAGGGCATGGACTTTCACAATAAAACAGGAAATGGCATGGAACACAGACATGACAACACAAACTTAACAATATGGACAAGAAACATGACAGACTAACACAGAAGACCTAAGTGAAACATAACTAAACTAAACTTAAGAAAACCAAATAATAATCCTGTTACTCAAAATTTAAAAGGATAACTTAAGAACTGAAAATGCTGGGTCAGAGACCCAGGATTGTGACAATTTGTCCATTTCCAAAAGGGGGCACACTATTGAGATTTGAGTCCCCTAGGAAAACCACGGGCTTGTTAGCTCGGCATTTCCAGCCCTTCAACTTGCGGCTTATCCTTGCTCGATGGTACGTCAGCGTATGCAATCGCCCCACCCTCCGCTCATCTCGCACTTTATCCAAACTCCCCCGTCCACGCTTTTCGGCCTGCATTTCTGAGTTCATCAGCAGAACACAGAGAAGCAGGTAAAATGTCAGTGTCCACATCCAAATCAACTGCTACATTGAATCTGATCATTCTCTTAAAATGCGCCAGTCCCTCACCTTCCCCTGTCTTCCCCCTCCTCCACCACCTCACAATTTTTCATTTAAACCCAGAGAGTCAGCCAGTCTTATCAGTGCGTGGGCGTCTGCCACCTGAAAATCGCTCAATCCCTCCGCCATCGTTTTGCATTTACCTAGTGAAATTTTTTTTGATAAGGACCAGTTCATTTATTATTCTCCCGCTCCCCACTGTGCTGTGGGTAAGGGAGGGAAGTCGTTCTCATCTCCCAAATTAATTGTTACCGGCTCCAGAGCCCCCTCCCTCCTATCCCGCTCTAACCCTGTGTGGTCCCCCACTCCGATCGACCCCCCCCCGCCAGGTGGCTCGAGGAGAGACTCCACCAATGTTTAGGTAGAGGCTCTCAAATGAGCCCCTGGGACAACGTTATGATTAGGGTTAGGATAAATGTTAGGGTTAGGGCTGCAATACACGGCTGGAATGTGTGTTACCGTCAGGAGCGTTAATCTCATAAATTCCATCCACAACCCAGCACATATCATAGGGCTGCGGAAGGTTACCTTTCGTGTTCCTGAGGGAGGCCTCGGGATGTGACAAATCGTCGTTATGTTACGCGTTCGGAAGGAGAACGGTCTGGTTCCAAAGCATCATACTGCCTGCCCTGGCTTGCCAGGTGCCAAGTGTTCCCCAGATAAGTGACACACATGCAGCCAGCCATCCTTGTCAAGAAAAAACACAAGTGTTTCACCAGATGAGACCACTTTCTTTATTGGCCTCGGCATTGTTGGCACTTTTGGCTCTCGGCGAAGGCGGTCGCACTTTTTCTCCTCTCCTCTCCCTTATCTTCCCTGCTTAGCTTCTAATGTCCTTGTCTTGTCTTGTGTTTTTACTTTTCCCTGGAACACTCTCTCACAGTCTGTTTCTAAAACCTAAAAGAGAATTATGGATTTGATCAACTGGTCCCTGAATGCAATTGACACCCTCATCTCAACGAGAAGTCTGGGCTCGGGAGAGCCCGAGTGCCCTGGAGGTACTTTCCCTGCCGGATACACGATGGACGGGTGGCAGACATGGAGGATCGTGTGCCTGGCGGGACTGTCGATCAAGGACGCTGAAGATATCTACCTATTCGGAACCATGATAACAGGGTTCTTGCTGATCGGAGCTGGCCTGGCCCTGGCTTATCGGAGAATTAAGAAAGCGGAACTGGCTGTTCAAACCCCCCCAAGGCTGCCCGCTGGGATTGAAAGGATGGGACGAGGGGCAACTTCTCAGAATGGGCTCACTGAGTGCAGCATGGTTAAGATCTTGGAGAAGCTTGCGGCTGCCGTGAATACTCAGAATAAGACCTCTGAGCGTACATTGGATTACATCATGGAGAAGTTCACTCAGAATAACACCTCTGAGCGAAAGTTGGATCACATCTTGGAGCAGCTCACCGCAGTCGTGAGTTCTCAGAATCTGTTCTTTGAGCACAAGAATGACAAGACCACGGAGCGCAAGTTTGATAACATCATGGAGAAGCTCGCGGCTCTCCAACGGGAGATTGAGAGACCAGTGTCGGAGTGTTAAAGAACAGCTTTGAAATTCTCATGAATTGTTCGCATAAAAGAAAAACCACCATCATAATGCGGCTATCCCTTTGGTGCCAGCTGTGGGCTCAAGGCTGGAGCCGAACAAAATCTCCTTGATAACGACTGTGTTTAGACTGTTCCTTCCCATTCCATGCAAGGCCACCTGGGTTGGCTGGCGGACTGTTTACTTAGCCTGGCAGGGCGAAGGACACTGTCTCAGCTGAACTATGGACACGCACACACATACACTTACACTGATAAGCACTCACTCATCCCCCCCTCCTCTTCCAAACGCCTTCGATGCTTGTTCCCTCCTGGAGAACACGGCGGGTCTGGGCCCGCGCTGGAGAGACTGTGCAGTGGCAGGATGTCTGCTGTGTTTGCCTAGGATTACTCCTCACCCCCTACCCAACCCTGTTGCTGGTCACATGCTCCAAAATGTTGCACTGTGGACATTTATGTGCTTTCTGTGCAGAGGAGTTTTTTTGTTTCCTGTTCTCATGCTGTCCTCCTATAGCCCAGCATGAGTAGAGGTCTCTTTTTTTCCTCTTGTACTTTCCCGATGTCTTGTACATTTCAGTGGTTTTCTAATGTAACCGTCTCCGACTTGTATCCCCGTGTGATGTCTGTGTTGTGTATGTAAGGTCGGGGGCGGGTCCATTCCACTGCAGGGCAACCTGCATGTGGTGAATAAAACTTGAACTGGAACTTGGTGGCGGACAGGGGTTAAAATGGACACCCTGAGTGGTCTGTGGCTATGCAGCCTTTCACACAACAAAATGTTGCACTGTGACACCTTTCAATCAGAACTGTCGATTAGAACTTTTGTGGCAACCGGACATAGTAGCGGTGGACAAGCAGAGGAAGAGGGTTGTAGTGATAGATGTAGTGAATAACAGCAAAATCAAGAATTAGGAACACGAGAAGCTGGAGAGGTACCAAGGGCTCAGAGAAGAGCTCGAGAAGATGTGGAGGGTGAAGGTAACAGTAGTCCAAGTGGTATTCAGAGCACTAGGTGCAGTGCCCCCCAAGCTAGGCGAGTGGCTCCCAGGAACAACCTCTGAGATCTCTGGACTTCCTAGGACTGCACTCTTCTGGACAAAGACCTGGGAGCAGGACCCTCAAGTTCCCAGGCCTCTGGTAGAGCACCCGAGCTTGAAGGATAAAGACCACCCACAAGGGCGAGAGGGAAATTTTTATTATATAAAACAATAATTACATCCTCAAATTTAACAAAAAAAAAAAAAAAATCCCTTGCAAAGTAGACTTATCATTAACAGTTTTGAATGTAAACTGACAAAGTGTAATGGGTGACCTAGCGTGACCATTTTTGCCACATCAGCGATTATCTTGGACTACAGTTTCCAAAAATAAACCTTTAAAACACACAATAATTAGTCACATTTACCAATAAACTAACTACATGCTATACATATGTTTAAGTTTTCACAGTAGCTTTCAATTCTTGGAACACAAACACATAAATCACAGATTCTGAAAGAAACAGCAGTAAATCTACCTCGTCGATCAGCCATGGAAGTAATTTTTTACTTCTGATCTGGCATTTGAATCAGTCATTTCAGCCTGGAAGGATGTGTGTTGTGCTCATAGTGTGTGGTGGCTTCATTTATTTAGTACCACCTGCACAGATTTGTACCTTTATTATACTTGACAAATGAAGCATTTACAGCTCCAGAGATCTTCTCTAAAACGTGTACTTAAAGCCATCTGCAGTGTGTTCTGTCTTTTCTCATTCAGTACTGAGTTACTCATCAGATGCAGACCTTGCAAACCAGTCTGCACAGCAACATGTGAAATAGAAAATTAAATCTTCTCACCATTTGGTTGCTTTCTCATTTTAAATCAATCTGAGAAGCATGTTTTATTTGATTTATATAAAACTGACATGAATAAAGAAAGTGTGGGAGTTTAAAAGGCAACTTTTATTTCTCTGTCTCCTTGGGGCACCACAACAGGCCAGTTTGCTGTTTGTCTTATTTTGATTTCATAGGTCACACTTGTGCTGCTGATAATCACCTTGCTTTCAGTGGTGAGCAAGAGTCTCACATGATTGTGTCTCAGTTCAGAGACTTGATCCACTAAAAGAAAATCACACCCCTCAATTGATTCAAAGGCCAGAGTGGTGCTCAACAACTTGTTGAGATAAAACTTATTTAAGACTTCAAACTTAAACACCTTTCCACTAGGTTTTTCGATAACTGGGATTCCAGTTCTTATTGGATGGTGGTGGCTCAGCAGGGTCACCCACTAGAAGCTGGCATGTGGATTGGAGAAACGTGGGATCAAACCTAAAGCCAAAGTATCTTTAGATTAAACTGAAATGTGCTTGCTTGTGATGTTTAGGCATGGTCCTTTTAAAATCATTCAGTCTAACACAACAGTTCTTCATAAGTACCTATTGTGTTATCAGCTGCAGTATAAATGCATGCATCTGCTTACATGAAAAGACAGATAATCATTTTATTGACATTTACAAGACAAACGAGAAAGTCAAGAGTGTGAAGAGCTGCAAGTGATAACTGCAGCATCTCTGCTGAAGGAGGAGAAGTAAAGTTCAATCCATCAAACGGCAGCTAACTGCCACTTCTGTCATTTTGATGACATTTCTATAGATCAGAGCTGTATGGGATTTGATCTGCCAAATAAGCATGTTAGTGATGGTGGTATTCTTGGAGTTGCTCCCATGGTGAGTTTAAAGTGATTATGAAGGATCTTGAGGCAGACTTGATGAGAATTTGCCTGTGTTTGGTTTGGCTGGGACTTATTCCGGCTTCCTTCTGCTGCTATGCCGCTGCAGCTGACTCTCTGAACACTGACATGCTGTTTTCAAAATGGCTTTTTGTCAGTGATTTCTCAGCCTGGCCTCTCCTGACAAACACATTCATACTCAGGGGAACCACCTAAAAGGAAGATAAAATGACCCTTGATATTCTTGTTGCTTGTCAGGATTTGGGAGCTCTGAATATTTAATTTAATTTCATATTTTTTTAAGTTTAACTTTAATTTAAAATGACATTCTTATCTGAAAAAAGGGAGTGGTACTGCAGTCCTTTTAGTAACATTACTGATAAGAGTGAAATGAATGTACTGAAAGTTTGTAGGCAGCTTAATAACTTGTTAAACAAATACAAAAGGCAAAATGACTATACCCTCAAAAATACATAATATCTCATATATACACTTTATGAAGTATTATTATTATCACAGGGTCTTTATCATGCAACATAAAGCACCTTGAGGTTACTGTTGTTGTGATTTAGCACTATACATGAATAAAACTGAATTTAAATTCAATTAAATATTAGAGATGGACCGATCCGATATTACGTATCGGTATCGGTCCGATACTGACCTAAATTACTGGATCGGATATCGGAGAGAAATAAAAAATGTAATCCGATCCATTAAATATCAAAAAAAACACCTCACAAAACTTGCGACACAGCGTAACTCGGCTCATAACCGTAGCGTCGGAGCAGTATGTGTCAGGTGATAGAGGGCTGTGTGTATTTGTAGCCTCACTACCAAACCAGCATTTCATCTCCGAGGAAGTTATCCCAGAGAGAAGTAAAGCAAGTGTGTAAGTTCATCTCTGAATGTTTGTAAAGTGTTCCCATGTTAAGCTTAACAACCGATATATGGAGCGACTGACTCTCTCTCTCCCTCACCTTCCTGCCGCTACTTCAATCGTGAAACTGCTTAATGATCAGCTGATCGGCTTTTCTGTCGCGAGTCCGTCTCTCTTCTTTGTTTTTGGTCCACTTTGCACCAGAAAGAGGAAACCAGCGGCTGAACAACAGCAGCACGTTTAAGCTTGATAAGCTGTTGTTAGAATGTATTTAATATTACTTTCTACACCAGGATCCTTTTTCACGTAGCTGACGGCTGGTAACTGTGCAGGGGCGGATCTAGCAAAGTGTAGCCAGGGGGCCGATAGGGCATTAACAGGGGAAAGGGGGCACAAAGACATACTTTTCTTTCTTATTCTCATTCAAAATGTCTAGCTTTTAATAAATAATTATCTGAATCTTACACCCAAAGTTTTAATCTGATGTAAAATGTATAGAAGTCCATTACTGTATATAGTAACTGTTAAGTCTAATATACCCTAGTAAGCTATAGTACTTTTTTCTTTGAGAAGGTACCATCTGTGAATTCTGCAATTCTGTTGAAGAAAGATGTTGAATCTATTTAATTATTCTTGAAAAATAATTTAATTCTGTGCATTTTTTTTTCACCCTGCATCAAATTAAAGTTGATTACATCGATTAAGCATCATGAGGTGGAGGGTGGGGGGTGGTTCCCTATTTTTTTTTGCTGGGAGTTTGCAACCCTATTAGTTAGGTTGCTTAATATTTCTGCTAAGTACTCTTTAAAATACCAGAATAGGGAGGATTAAGTTTATTAGATTGATCAGTGTTGCTGAACTATGAAATATTTTGGATGCAGTGTATTTTTTACATACAGGTATAACAGAATAGCTTTAGTGTTATTGTTTATTTAAACTTGAGTATGAACTTATACAAAATGCAGCAAGATATTCAAAAAACAGTTTTATTGATTAAAAAACACACTATATCGGATTCATATCGGTATCGGCAGATATCCAAATTTATGATATCGGTATCGGTATCGGACATAAAAAAGTGGTATCGTGCCATCTCTATTAAATATATACTATCAAATATAACATACTCAAACAAAAATCCTAAAGGTGACCTCTCCAAATGTTGAGTCCTCTCTGTATTGCTTTATTTTGAAACATGTTTCAAATATGTAGTTTTGCTGCAAAGCACTATGTACACAAATACAAACTATAACTAATATAACTTATTAGGTTGACTGATGATTCTAAATTGACTGGCTTTTGGTGTAAATATAACTGTGAATGGTTGAAACATGTTGATTGGAAACAATCTTCCATTGTTTAATTTTGGTGAACCTGTGTGAGTTGTAGCCTCAGTTTCCCATTTTCAGCTGGGACTTGGCGTGGTCTCTTTAAGGTTCAAGGTACTGCTGCTCGCAGGATTTTTTTCTTTTTTTATACCGTTTTCTGTGAACCTTAGAGATTGTTGTATCTTTCTAGAAGCAAATCTAGCCACCCTGTTGCCTTTGGAGCCCCTCTGTGGAGTTATTTTGGAGATACCAGATCAATATAAAAAAAACATGCAAGTTTAGAAACACCAGTCAAATCCAATTAAAAAACATCTTCAGAAGATTAGTGACCAAAAAAATAATAATCTAGGACATTTCCCATCCTTCTTTCTCAATGAGCTACTGTCACTGATGGCACACCACCTAATATGAAGGGTGATTCTATTAAAACAAGGTGCTGGCAACAGCAGCAGTAATCGCAGTGCAATAGTTTTAAGCACAAAAGTAGCCTATGCAATTTTATCCTCTGGAAATTTTAAGTATTTAACAACTGCTAACATTTTAGTTTAACAATAACTAAAGATACTTAACCTTGTAACTTCAAGAACTCCATATTTTGTCACATAAAAAAGTGAGAAATATTTTCTACCTGGAATGTTGTGTAATGGAATTTCTTTTACTTGTGTATTAATCACATTATTTTATTGTATAATGCCTCGGTGCCACTGGACTTTAACATGTCTGACACCCATACAGTAAGACAAATGGTGGGGGTCTATTTAGGAAGTTGGGGGAAGCAGACAACTCCACAGGAGGGAGAGTCTTTTGTCTCTTCGAGGACTCTGGGAGGTAGCAAGGGAGTGTGAACCTTAAGGTGTGAAACAGCTGTGTACTGCCTTTTGTTCCTGGAGAAGGTATTTAACTGAGAGCCATGTTAGGCTCAGTGAGACTCTGCTGACCCTGCCCCGTGGTCATGTAGGCTCTCCATCAAGCTTGGTTGTCTGTTCTGTGTGTTTTGATTAAAGAATGTTAGCTACCGCTCATCTGCAGGCTTTATTTAATGGAAAACTTCCACAACAGTTGTCAAGCTTCCAGCTGCTTTTCCAACATTAAACCGCATCAAATGGTAAAATGGTAAATGGCCTGTATTTATATAGCGCCTTAATAGTCCCTAAGGACCCCAAAGCGCTTTACATATCCAGTCATCCACCCATTCACACACACATTCACACACTGGTGATGGCAAGCTACATTGTAGCCACAGCCACCCTGGGGCGCACTGACAGAGGCGCCTCTGTCATCAGTAAGCATCAGTAAGTTCCCTCGACTTTTTGCTCCTCCTTTCATATGGAGTGCAGCTAGTTAGTGGTCCAGTGACACTTGATGAAGTCATGTGTTTACATTTGGCTTGCACATGCATATGCAAGTATCACCTCCTTTGTAGCCTGGTTGCGCTCAACGATGTACATTTGCCTAAAGTGGTGAAACACATTGGATGCTTCCAACTTTGGTGGGAAAAGTTTTCTTGCAGTACTTTCTTAATTACTGTGCTTTGCTAGAGGTTTATGAACTAGCTTCCATTTAGGTACTAACTCACTGTAGGCTGATGTGCTGCTCTTGCTCCTAGACATGTATTATTACAGACAATAGCATATGGCACAGCCCTAATACTCATGGACTTGGTTATTGTCATGACTTGGTTGGGTGTTATGTCTCCAGTCCCCTAACATTTCGGGAACAGGAATAGGACAATCATCTCATCGAGGAAGGAGTCTTTCTGGGCTCCTAGATATCTTGCCCATGCCTCATAATATCTGGACTGTAACATAACTTTTGTCTTTTGTCCTGGTTGCATTTCTTGGCCCTTGTTCATGGCAGTGATCTCATTGACTAATCAGAAGTACAGAAAGATGGCAGCTTTATTCCTTTTTTAAGACTTTGTGCTTTCCTATCAACTCTGAAAACTATCCTGTCTAATAAAAGCTAAGAGAGATTTGAGGAAATGACCTGGGGTGGAATTGAACCCAGATGCTCACAGTAGTCTTTGGCTTATAGGCCACCATCTCAGCCATGTGAACTATAAGGCACCGAGCCACTAACAGAGCAAATACAGGCTGCATAATTTCTTCCATTATTCATTAAACTCTTTGCTGCCAACAGGATTGGCAAACTGTAGAGTTACTGTAAACAGATGGGCTTCTTCTTACAGTAACTTCAAATCAAATGAGCTTATTTTAGCAATCCCAGCAGCTGTGTAAGCAGATCTGAGAATTAAATTTGTAATTTAAAGTCAAAGAATTATGAAATCCACGGATGGAAACAGATCATAAAACAATCCTTTCCCCTAGTGGCATATTTCACTCAGAAAATTAAAAATGTGAACTGTAACTGTTTTTCTCTGTCAATTTTGAATACACTCAAACAACGCAGCTAATTATTTTTGATCACATGAGATGAGACCACAGCTGTATCACATCTGTACCACATGCAACAATTTTACACCGAGCCCTTTTTAACTGAAGAAAACCAAAAATTCAAACACTGTTTTAATTTGTCAACTGTAATCCTCCCTGTAGACTGCAAATCCTTTAGAATGGACCAGAAAGACATTCATGTTTTCGTTGGCACACTTCCAGGGTAATTCATTTTCCTGTTAGTTCAATAGATTGTTTTGACTTTCATTTTGCTGTCTAAATTTTCCAGATGATAAATGTGCAGCTTTAGGATTAGCTTATGGTAATGCAGTGTTTTTATTCATTAAGCACAGGCAACACACACGGCTATACCCTCTGTATTTATTATGCTCTGATAAAGTCTTGTTTCTATGCTGTCAGTAAGCATTCAGACACTACTCATGAAGTTTTTTCAGTAATTTAAACTGACGTATTAACATTAGGTGAACTAAACTTATGAACAGAATGACATAAGTCATAATTGTAAATTCTTCACTAACAGTTTTGATGCTGTAGAAATATCTTCTGGGGTAAGAATGCTAACTTTAATAAAACAACTTTACTCCTCATGAGGCAGCGACAACTCAGTGAAGCATCATTCATTCATCAATCAAACATGGGGGTGTATACTGCAATTTCTTTCACAATGGCAAAGTACAGGAACTGTGAGGACAAAACAGCAGGATGGTGCATATATTGTGCACTTCATGGTGACCGACTTGAAGTTGGCCTCCAGTGTTGTGCTCCATAGTCGCATTCCTAATGAATGTTATGAACACACTATTACCCACAGTGCCAAGCACTCCAGTATCCATATGTGGTGCACTGAGTTGTAAGCTTTCTTGTAATCACTGCAGGTGCTGCACAGGTTGATCTGTCTGGTCTCAGAGTCCTGGAGTCTTTTTCTTCTAGGATTACTGTGGCAATGGCATAAATGTGCTCACTGGTTTCGGCAGTACTGGTGGTGAGGATGGTTAGTAGAGCTGTGTGCGTGAGCTGAAGGAGTCATGCCCTTGGCTATGTGACTGTCTTGAGCCTGGCCACAATCTTTATACTCAGCTTAGTAGATTGATCTGTCAGTATAAGTGATTGTGCAACATCTAGCTCATTTAGCCTCTGGACCTCCAGCTTTGATTGTAGCTTTCTTTTAATGATGTTACAGCACTGAGCAAAGTGCTTCTAGATCAGTGCAAATGTTGTTCTTTTGTTGGCTCATAGTTCCCACATGCATTGCATTGAGTCTCTCATTGGAACGGCTGTCAAAATAGCATTCGGTCACTTTCATGTTCTCAGTCCTTGTCCATGTAGCCCAGTTCCCAGTTTCTGACATGGACCTCTCCAACACCCAAGCTAGTATTGCTTTAGTTATCCAGCTCTCACTGATTGGAACCCCAAGCTATTGTTCCAAAGACACTAATGTTGCTACAACAATATCCAGCCCTTTTTCCCTTTCCACTGTTATACCACAAGGTTTCAGTCAGTTTCTAGCAGTTTTTTGGGTATGCGTTCTGGAAAAAAACCAAACAAAGTCCGTACACCTGGTGTAGGGGACTGGTGGCGGCTCCCTGCAAGGAGCGTTTTTGGAGGCGTGGACCCACTCCTGAAATTCCAATACTTTATCTCCAATTTTGTTGACGGGCATTAACCTTGTTACCATCTACATATCAACTGAACTGAAAGCAGGTGGATTTAGGGGTGGAGGTGAGACTCGGCAAGAACAGGTGTTTTGTAGACCAATTGCGGGGTTGGCTGTTCAGTCTCTACTTGCTTTTGTACACATTTTGAAATGTCATAAAGTGAACTTCAGATTACTAGTATTAGTCCAACCAACATGTGTGAGTAGTATCCTAAAATATTAAAGTGTTTTGGAGACAGTAAAAGCAGCACAAAGGAGCACAAGAGTAAACAGGGCAGCAGAAGTACACCACCATTATTAAAAAGCAGTATTGGATTTATGTTGCAGAGAGAAGAGTATGCTATACAGGTGAACTGCATTTCAAGCATTGTTTCTCTGGCAAACACGCTTGTTGCAGCTGCAGTCTCTTTCAGGTTCACTTGAGGTTCATGCAGGTGGTGTTTCTCTCTCTAGTGTAGTTGGGATGGATAGGGATAATCTTGCATCTAATGTAAAATAACTACTGGCCTTTTTTTCCATGTTTGGAACAATGTAATTTTATTCTGTTGTTGTTAATTTTATTTTATTGACGTTATGGTTTTTGCATGGATTTGAACATTTCATTTACAGAGCATTTTTTTTTTAATAGAATTATTTTTCTTTTTGCTCTTTTTCCTTTCAAGGATGTGAATTGCTTTGTGTGAAATGCAAGGATTTTTTTTCCTTTTTATTTATATTTGTTTCCTTTTGTTTGCCTTTTTCTAATAAATTCAGATATTCTCAGGGGAAAAAAAGATTTACATTTGTGCAAAGGCCTGGGTGATAATGTAATTATTCTCTTTATGGAAGCTATTTGTACCTTTTGGTCACCTGGTGCTAGATTTACTAAACAGGGCAAAATTGTGTGTAATCTCTGCAATCTCCAGAACTCTAAAACTTGTGTTAACAGTATCAGCACAGGTTTTCTATATGGGGATTTTGTGGGGGAGTCTTGTTTGTGTGTGTCTGTGTGATCTGTCTCTCACATACTGTCAAACTGCATACAGCTGGATTTGTGTTGGTCCACCACTAAAAACAGTCATATGTCAGAGCAAGAAACAGGCTATTAAATCTTGCCCTTGATTCTTATTCTTCCTGTCATTGACTCATTAATATTAAAATGACAGTTATTTTGCTATTCAACACATGACCAGTCCAACACCAAGACAAAAAAATAAATAATAGCTTGTTTTTGTGCTTTCACATTCAAAGAGCACGTACTGAATGAGATTCAAAATTTTATTCTGTCTGTTGACATGAGCAGGAACTGTATTAATTTATTTATTAACAGTTCCTTTTGCTGTGTATAATTGGATGTACTGGGAACTATCTCTGGATTACTTTAAAACAAAACCTGAAGGATTCTCAGCCAAGTTCTGTTTCCATACATGCCAGTACAGCCATATGAGCTATGTGTACAGCAAGTTCACTTTTTTTTCTTTTTTTTTTTAACAAATTGTAGACAGTTGGCACATATAATAATGAGATTCTAATGCACACTTCATCCCCCTATACTTCCTGTGATACAGTATATGGACTGGGCTGTTTACACATTACATTATACAGGAGCTGCTTGGCATTGGAAACTTGTGGCATGAAGTCTCCGGTGCACAGTTTTTGTTATGTTAACGGCTTTGGCTGTTGGTATATATTTGGAAATGCAAATTTAATGTAATTTCATGTATTTTTAATATTTATTAGTATATGTCCCTACCCTCACGTCAATGTCACGAGCTCTGGGAAGTGACCAAAAGAACAAGATCAGAAATGGCAGAGGCAGAAATATGATTTCTCCCAAGGGTGGTCGGCCTTTCCCTTAGAGACAGGGTGAGGAGTTCAGTCATTTGAGAGTAGCTCAGAGTAGAGCTGTTGCTCCTCCATCCCGAATGGAGCCAGTCGAGGTGGTTAGGGCATCAGATTCGGATGCCTCCTGGGCACCTCCTGGGTGAGGTGTTTCAGGCATGTCCCTCTCAATGAGGCCCTGGGGCAGACCCAGGATACAATGGAGAGATTATCTCTCAGGTCACCAGGGAACATCTTGGTGCTTCCACGGATAAGATAGAAGAGGTAGTTGGGAAGTGGGAGGTACTGTATTTGCCTCTCTGCTTAGGCTGCTGCCCCCAAGACCCGGCCCCAGATAAATTGAACAAAGTGGATGGATGGATAGATACAGTCTTATTTCAGATTAAAGTGAAAGTCATGGCTGGAAACTGCTGTCATTTACAGTCACAGTAGTTTTTCCCTTTTCCTTCTCACATACAGGTGTGGAGCTGACAGAAGACAACGGTTTGAGTTTAAACACATTTATAACAGCATGTTCTGTTATCATAATTATGATAAAAGCTTAGCAACAACTAACATCCTTCTAGCTTCTTAAAGTCTCTGACCAAACATGATGAAAATGAAAGTAAACAGGTAAGAGAGAGAAAAGATAATCATTACTGGCACTCATGTCAACTCACTTTGCAAAAGTGTTTTTTACTTAACTGGAAACTCTGGAGGAATTTTACGCTGCAACACCAACAGCTTGTAATTGCATGTTCGACCAAACTGCTGTCCCTTTGCTGTCAGACTCCTCAGTGCTACGTAGTGAACCATGGCTCAGCTCACTGTCAGTGGTATACAGTGGCTTGCAAAAGTATTCGACCCCCTTGAATTTTTCCACTTTTTGTCACATTACAGCCACAAACATGAATCAATTTTATTGGAATCCCACGTGAAAGACCAATACAAAGTGGTGTACACGTGAGAAGTGGAACGAAAATCATACATGATTCCAAACATTTTTTACAAATAAATAACTGCAAAGTGGGGTGTGCGTAATTATTCAGTCCCCTGAGTCAATACTTTGTAGAACCACCTTTTGCTGCAATTACAGCTGCCAGTCTTTTAGGGTATGTCTCTACCAGCTTTGCACATCTAGAGACTGAAATTCTTGCCCATTCTTCTTTGCAAAACAGCTCCAGCTCAGTCAGATTAGATGGACTGGATTTGTGAACAGCAGTTTTCAGATCTTGCAGGTCAGGGATAAAGTTACTGAGAAATTTAAAGCAGGCTTAGGCTACAAAAAGAATTCCCAAGCCTTGAACATCCCACGGAGCACTGTTCAAGCCGTCATTCAGAAATGGAAGGAGTATGGCACAACTGTAAACCTACCAAGACAAGGCCGTCCACCTAAACTCACAGGCCGAACAAGGAGAGCGCTGATCAGAAATGCAGCCAAGAGGCCCATGGTGACTCTGGACGAGCTGCAGAGATCTACAGCTCAGGTGGGGGAATCTGTCCATAGGACAACTATTAGTCGTGCACTGCACAAAGTTGGCCTTTATGGAAGAGTGGCAAGAAGAAAGCCATTGTTAACAGAAAACCATAAGAAGTCCCGTTTGCAGGTTGCCACAAGCCATGTGGGGGACACAGCAAACATGTGGAAGAAGGTGCTCTGGTCAGATGAGACCAAAATGGAACTTTTTGGCCAAAATGCAAAACGCTATGTGTGGCGGAAACTAACACTGCACATCACTCTGAACACACCATCCCCACTGTCAAATATGGTGGTGGCAGCATCATGCTCTGGGGGTGCTTCTCTTCAGCAGGGACAGGGAAGCTGGTCAGAGTTGATGGGAAGATGGATGGAGCCAAATACAGGGCCATCTTGGAAGAAAACCTCTTGGAGTCTGCAAAAGACTTGAGATTGGGGTGGAGGTTCACCTTCCAGCAGGACAACGACCCTAAACATAAAGCCAGGGCAACAATGGAATGGTTTAAAACAAAACATATCCATGTGTTAGAATGGCCCAGTCAAAGTCCAGATCTAAATCCAATCGAGAATCTGTGGCAAGATCTGAAAACTGCTGTTCACAAACGCTGTCCATCTAATCTGACTGAGCTGGAGCTGTTTTGTAAAGAAGAATGGGCAAGGATTTCAGTCTGTAGATGTGCAAAGCTGGTAGAGACATACCCTAAAAGACTGGCAGCTGTAATTGCAGCAAAAGGTGGTTCTACAAAGTATTGACTCAGGGGGCTGAATAATTACGCACACCCCACTTTGCAGTTATTTATTTGTAAAAGATGTTTGGAATCATGTATGATTTTCGTTCCACTTCTCACGTGTACACCACTTTGTATTGGTCTTTCACGTGGAATTCCAATAAAATTGATTCATGTTTGTGGCTGTAATGTGACAAAATGTGGAGAAGTTCAAGGGGGCCGAATACTTCTGCAAGCCACTGTACATCCCAGCTTTTGGATCAGTACTGGACTGATATTCGATCCAAATGTTGGTTTGGTAGAACCGTACTGTGTGCATCGCCACTTGATACCCCCATTCTCTAACTTTTCATTTGTAAAAGCAGACTGCATGAGGGACTTGAATTTTATACATATGTGGGAATACGACTGAGCTCAAAGATTAAGAGGTTTTTAAGGGCTTTATCATACTTAGCAGACAAGAAAACTTCAGAACCAGTGATTGAGAACCTCCTGCTGTTTTAAGACACAAAATGCAACTTGGCGCTTACCTGAGCTTCTTGCCCAGAGCATTACTTTATAATATACTAGCACATTAGTGCTATAAAAGTGGGTTATACCACAACGTTAACATCTTTATACAAAGAACACATTGATATTAACATGGCTTGGTGACATTTGTTGGAAATTTAACTTCTCTGTCAGCTTTATTTACCCTACTGAGAGCACAAGGAAAAAAAGTATCCCGAATCATAATTTCCCCTATGTTGACATTTCAGTGCCTTTCATTTTGTCCGTTACATGTTAACATCTTTCATCAAAATCCATTGTTAATCAGGCCGACTCGAGCACCATTCAATGAGTCTGATCCTGATTAAAACTCCAATTACAGATATTGTTTTATACACCTTAGCGTTTTTGTTTTTTCCCCCTGCTGACATTTCACAAACCGCTCAGACATCTTGTCACTGCTGGCAGTAATATTGAAGTTGCTACTCAGACTTGTATCCCAGACTTTTTATGCTGTAAGTCGATTCCTATAACGTTAATTTCTTCCTCACTTCATTTTACTTCGCCCTTGGCCAAACTGACAAGCTTCTAAATGTCATAGTAAGTTTTGGTGGAGCTGGAAGGCGGTCCGTGTCCACTTGTTTAACACAATGGTTTCACGAGTTAGATTTCTAGTCTAAAAATAGAAAACAAATATGAAATGAATTAAATGAGACTCGACCTGATCAAGCCGTAGGGAACAACAGCCAGGCCTGACCTGATGGTTTTGGGCTACGATTCAAAATTTAAATATCTATCCTCAAATCCTCTTACGCTGTTATGTCATCAGTCTGTAGGGTTCAATGAATTCTTGTCATGTTTATGAAATGTTGTTCTTCTCCGTGAATATTTTTCCTCTACCTAACCACCTTCAACATTTACCTATGTGCCATTTTCCTGAGAGAAATGCTCGTACATCTTGTACTCTGTTTAGGATATACTGTATGTGTATGTGAGGACTAAAAGACTTCCCTGTGTATTAAAATCTCAACACTCACACAAATCAAAGAACCAGTTATAATGTTAATTGTCTTCTAGGATATATTAGGTGCTTTCATCATGGTATAACGTTTCTTTGCTTCTCTTACTCATGCCTCATTCTTTCATCTTACCTCTTGAGAGACTGACATCGAGAAAGAAAGATAAGCCTAGATCCTTGCTCGGAGCTCATCTCAAAGATTCCTCTCTCCTTGCACCTCTTCTCCTTGAGGACCAGTTTAAAGAACTAGAAGATCCTCTGTGATTGCAGAGCAGAAAGAGTAGCGGGAGGAGAGAGGATGTGAATGAGCATAATGGTGTTTATAGACCAAGAGCAAAGCAAAAGTTTTTGTGCGGCATATAGTCTTTGCAATGACTGCCTAAAATTTGTACAGGGTGATGCAGACAAGGATGAATAAGCGTTCCTGAGTTGAAAATATTTCAAATTTGTCAGAAAACTCACTTGTCTGAGGCTACGTCCACGGGTATTTTTGAAAACGCAGCTTTTTCTTTGCGTTTGGGCCTTTCGTTCTCACATAAATGGCGTTTTGGGTCACTGAAGACAGAGATTTTTAAAAAACTCCTGCCAGGGTGGAGATTTTCAAAAACTTTGTTTTAGCGTTTACGTGTGGACGAGGAAAACGGAGATTCATGCAACGTCAAAGGTGTGCGCCGTTTTTGACGTCACTCTATGCGCCACGTTATTGTTTACAAGAGATTAATTTCTACAATGGCGGATAGAGAAAACATACTGTTGCTGTTTATCTTACTATCTGCAGTTTTTACACACTTACATATACAGACAGAGTTACTGTCCCTCCATTTACAAAGACAGAGGCGTCAGAGTGAACTTGAATGCGGTTCTACATTAAACACAGATGCTCTCACAACCCAAATCCTGACGTCATCGTCGGTTTTGAATAAATGTAATTTTTAAAAAAAATTACATTTATTCATGCTGTTTGCATTTTGGCCATTCCTTGGTTGTGAGTCTACACCAGCCAAAATACTGTTTTAGTAATTAACATTTGAAATGTTAATTGAAAAGTAACACAAAATTAACTGCCTTAATATTTACTTACTCGTTTACTCTTTCCCTCCCAGGCTTCTAGACTTAAACATTTCAACACGGTTAGGATTTGTCATGTTCTTGAGGGTTCGACTTTGTTTTGGCGTTTATATGTGGATGGAGATATTTTTTTTTAAAGCTGCACATGTGTACGGGATTTAAAAAACAAACAAACAACAACAAAAAAAAAACGTAAACGGGAAATCTCAGTTTTCAAAAATACCCGTGTACGTGTGGACTTAGCCTGAGATTCTTCTCATAAGAAATGGAAGACGGGATACTTTGCACTTCTGGTTGTGAGCAGCTGGAACAACATTATGATTCACCTTCACTTTTTTACAGCAGAGATCTTGGGGGGAAAAGGGGGAGGAACAGGTAAGTTTTACTTTGAGCCCTTCCTGCTTTTTTTCTTTAAATATTTGTATCAGCTAAATGTTTCCAATTATCCAACAAATTTCAATATTAGACAAAGGTAAGTTAGCTTTTAAAAGAGTGCCAGGTGTTGTAGGTTTGTAAACCTTTATTTCTTTAATATATTAAATAATCGTTTAAAAACTGACAAATATGCCAAAAAGTAAGAAATCAAAGCACTCTGCACCTTGGAAGAAAGAGTCTGTCTCACTGGTTCTAGTAATTCCACCTCTACAAGATAAACACACCACGAACCAACAGAATTAAAACACCTGTTATCCAAATTGTGCGCAAGCCTTGAAGGTCTGTTTGAATGTTCACAGCCTTTAATTCCAAAATGTCCAAAGTTTATCAAGTAAATAATATTTTATCCTTGTTTATCAAGTAAGATTTGAACTTCCAACAGGATGACAGTAAACAAACTTCATTCGCAATGGTGAATCACTTATTTTCACATATACTGTATCTGTGCTGGAGGAATACTTTCAGTCTCATGAGTCATAAGGTTTCTCTGCAAAATAGGTATCATTTATCCATTTGTTGCTCATTGAAACCTTGGTGCAAAGATTTCTGTTCTCCAACTCTTTGCCTTTTGTGTTGTTGGTATTTCACCACTGAATGTCAAAAAGAAATAGTTACTCTAAAAATAGTGAAGTGACTACTTCTGAGCCCATTTGGCCAAAATGTGTCTTGAAAGGGAAATAGCTTTTTTCTTAGATGTCACCTATTTCTGACAGAAATTCAATATGATAACATTGTAATAACAACAGGTGATGTTTGAAATAAATGGTAACCACATGTAGGCCAATATAACCCTTCACCTCTAGACATTAAGGATATCAACCAAGGGCACCAGATCCATTTCAGACATCGGGAAGCCTGTGTGTGTGTGTGTGTGTGTGTGTGTGTGTGTGTTATGAATAAGGCTCTAGATGGCATTGCAATAGAAAGTGTTGGTGGTAGACTGCGGGTGGACAACAAAACATTTGCTTGTTATAATCAGCTCCGGTCTTTTTAAGCACCGAGCCTTTAGTCCAGCTGGTTTTTTTATTTTAAGTAGAAGATAAAAAAGCGTCTCAGTGACAGTGTTTATCAAGGTCACAGTTCCATTAATTGTAGTTTCACAGCTGGGAAATTTTATATTTTACAAGTGTGACATCAACAGGTTCTCTTTGCAGCAAAGGTATGCTGTCTGTCATAATGTCATGTTGTCTGTCTGCCTTTGTCTTCATTGTCTGTATTTTGTCTTCTGTTTTTTTCGCTGGCTCCTTGTCTGTGGTTTGTAGTTTCCAATAGAATTGTTCACAATCATACTGAAAACACTTGAGACTGTACTCATTACAGTCCCCAGGGTAATCCAGCATTTACTTTGCATTGTCAGATGAGCTTTTCACACACAAGTAAGATGGCATGTTCAAATGAATATGCAGCTGATTTAGTCACCCAGTACCCGACTTAATAATGTGGGAAAGCTTTTCAAAGCTACAGAAACATGTTTCACTTGTAGAATTCACTTTGGTTGGTACAAAAATGTAAGTTAGTGTGAGTTCATTCAGCAACATAAAACCTAACTTTTTATCAAAGCTTTCTTATCTGAATTTGTGCTCAGCAAACATATGTAGAAGTAGCACAAACCATCTGCAGAATTAGAGTGGTACAGTTGGAAGAAGGTCCTAGGTTCAAATGCATCATCTGGCCCTGTTCTCCCCATGTCTGCTTGGGTTCTCTAAAGGGACTCTCTCTTTCCCCCATTGTCCACATGACATGTAGTTAGTGTGAGTGTAAGTGTGAATGGTTGTCTGTCTCTATATTTTAAGCCTGGATTATACTCTGCATCCATTCTAACGGTTAAACAATATTCAGCTCCTCACTCCTGTGGAAAGACTTTAAAAAGATGTGGCCTTTCCAGGCTTCCTCTTTGGACACTATTGATTCAGTTACTTTTGTTCGACTGTCACAACATCTTCAGCTCTTTTCCACTTCATCATGACATAAATATTTCCTTACACAGAGAAATGGGATGTAACAGTATGCAGATTGCAGGTTCATGAGGACAATGGTTCACTAACACATGCACAGTGTCTTCTGGCTGACAAATCTTTTTGTCTGGCAATACCTCCGAGGTTTAACAGAGCCTATGAACTCTTAATTTTGAGTCACAATTTTAGCTTTGGCTCCAAAGACAGAGCAGTGTAACACACCTGAAGACAGGCACTACAGTCAAATGGACCCTTTCCAAAGACTGATCCTTTCCCAGTCCTGTATCAGCAGTCCTTCTTCATCAGCACAGTAGCTCCCTCACGATATCTCCCCCTGATTCACTTCACTGCTGACTCTAGTCAGAGCACTAGATTGGACAGATCATTTACTAATAACAAGCTAGCTGCAAACCACTCTGAAGCCAGCATGTTTGCTCCTCGCCCATCTGGAACTCCTAGTATCTTGGGACGAGTGTCACAAAAAAAACCCATACAGGTCTGTAAGAAACTGTTTAACAACAGTTGAAGTCAGCCATGATCTCTCTTTTTGGTCAGTGGTATAAAGCAGGTTGTAGTCATGCTACGACATCTTTCTTGCTCCTTGCTATCCAGTTCCTTGAATGATATCCTTGTCTGTCCTTAAGTATAAGTAGCTTTTAGCAGCAATGATAAGCATCCTGCTATTTGAAATCACCAGAGCTGCACTGAGGAAATACATCTTTGTAATGGCATCAGCTTCGACCATTTATCAAAACAGGGTTTCGATCTTTGTGCAGGTCACGGGAGCACCATTTTCCAGACCTTTTTCTCTGCCAACAAACGCAGATGCATCATCATCTGAGAAGGCATTACACTGCACATTATACAGGATGTTATTACAAAGCCATTCGGCAGGTTAAAGGGAGAGCTATTTCCAGACTGAAGTGCTCACCCATCAACATCCACTGTGCAAGCATCAGAGAAAGTGAGGACCCACACATATTATTATATGGTTAGCATCCAGCCTCCAGACACCCCCTGACAGATTCATGAGTATTTCCTCTGTTGTGTCCTGCAGATGTGATGTTTTTGTTCGCCATGTGTGGTAACGGCGCTTCTAGTCTTACTAAGACGCTGCTATTGAAATACTTTAATGATTCTAATCTGCACCTCTTCTCTTATGTATCATCTACTAAGTCAAATATGATTTATGCTCACAGCTGTGGTTGTAATTTCTCACAGTTGTAGCCTACAACTGCTGAATGAGACAAATATGCACAAGCATGTGCACACGCTCAAAACACACTTTCTCACTCTGCAAGCTAGAGACATGACCCAATTTATCAAAGCTTCAACTTGTTGAATGTTGTTAAGACTGTAGCAAACCTGCTTTGGATCAGTATCCCAACTTAGCTGGAATCTGTGCAGCTTCCATGTTTTTTGGGATGCAGAATTATTTTGGATTTTTGTGTGGAAAATGAATCTGAATTGTACCGTTAGTCAGACTGAAGCAAGGCTTCTTATCTGTGCATCAGATTGAACATTACATGTTTTATATGGACAGTGGATCAAATATTTTAAGAATGAATGAAGCAGTGTATACGTGAAGTACGAGCTAACCGTGCTAACGTGTTGACGCTGTGCAGCCCCACCCACGGGGAGATCCGCGGTAAATCGCTAACGGAGATTTGCCAGGTTAATGTGGTTATGCTGTTAACGTCATTAACGCTGACAGCACTAGAATATACATTTTGTGACTAGAGTATACTTGTTTACAAAGATACAATGTGAGTTGAGTGATCCACTATATTATGGTTGCAACTTTATTTAATTGAATTACATTGTACTTGCTAACGGTACTGCTTTGAAGGGAGAATGCATGTAGGAGGGAAGGAGCATCACAGGTTTCTTAAACTGTGATTTTGTGTCACCTTGTTTGACTTTTTGATTTGTGTCTCTTTCACACAGAGCTGGGTTTGTTTTAGGCACCAAAAACCACTGGGTTGTATTTGGGTACCAGTAATTACTTAGATTTAAATGAATCAATTGTGGTTTGGGTTTGGATGTGATTGGTTCTGATGGGTCTATTTGTGAGTGAAACCCTTATCGTTATTGCCATGACCAAGTATATCATGGCACCAGTGCCAAAAGACACTTTCTACACATCTCTGAGATGACAGAGGGGCTGTTAAAAATGAGAACAAACTGGAGTGTCTGACATTATGAGTTATTTTTTCCTGGACTTTTTTTTCAGTATTTTGAAAGTGTCAGTGTTTTGATAAAAGAAGATATTTTAAAGTGTTTTTTCTCCTTTCAGTGATGTGCCTGGACATCTATGTCTAAACTGGCTTTATATAGTTGACAGGTGAATGTTTGTTACACTATATTTGAAAGTGGAGCACATCTGACAAGCTGCAGCACACACACTGAAACAGCAGCGACAACTCCTTATTAACTTTTTGGGTAATTTGTTATTTAGGAAGTCAGTTTTAATCATTTAAACCATACGTACTGTTTAACCATAAGACCACAGAGCAGTCTGTGACAACACAGCGATCCCAGGCCCGTTGCAGACAATGTTAATTAAAGGCGACTCAACTACTGCTTGTTGGCTTGTTATTTTTTTGCTTTACACCAAGACAGTGTCACAAGAATGCTCTAATAAACTGCAGCTTCAATGTCTAAAAGAAATGAAAGTTTTTACCAAAGTTAGGCCTTTTTTTAAAGAGACGTCTAGACGTGTTTTGACCTTAAGATGCCTAATGAGATGCTGAGTCCAGTTGTGGACCAGCTGTGCAGCGATAGGAGGGAGACGTGGTGATATTAATGCCAGGTGCAAGATAGCAAGATAGCAGTGCCTGATGCATACGTAGATTTATACATAGATGTAGAGTAATATTACAGAGTAATTTGTTTCATAATAATGCTGTTCAGTTGTGCAGAAAATGAGTACCTATAAGCTGCTGTTGGAAAATAGTGGCAGGAAAAATCCAAAATAAAACAAAACGATCACCGAACATTTCTAGAGTTCATGTACACAACTAGTTAACGTTGTTTTTGCATTTGTGGCCAGATTTTAACCAGGACTTGACTGTTTTACAGAAAGTTTAAAATCCTGACTTTGGCTTAAACTCACAGTTTGGAAGCTCCAGAACATTTTTCTCCTTAATTATGAATGAAATTTGTGCAAAGGAAGGCTTACATTGTCTAACTCTATTTATGATGTATTTCATGTGCCTATTGTGGTACAGAGAAGTCAGCACTGGCAGCACCTAATGATGAAGAAATGTAAATCACACAAGCGACTGATTAAGGTAATGAGTAAACTGATCAAAACTGAGAAAACTGCATATTTTATTGAAAATTTAGAAAGTTGAAGTATGTATGGGAACACAGGTATGAAAAATTAGATCATACGAGCTCTTTGAAATGGTGAGCAGGGTCTGATATGCTTAAAAGTTTGAAGATTGGCCCTAATTTTACAACTTAATATTATTTTCGTCTTCTCTCATTCATTACCTTTTAATCTCATATTACAGTGTTTGTTTCTGGGACTTTTTTGATTAAGAAGTACATAAAGAAAACAAAAAACTGCTGCTGCTGACTTCTTCTATTTCATTATATTTTAAAGAATCAACATAGTACATACACTTAACAGCATGAGCTTAAACATTCAATTTTCTGCAAGCCTGACAACGCATTAGTAGTTAAAAGCAGCTACACTTGAACAAACATTAAACTAATGCTTACATATCAGTGCAATTAAAACAAAAAATATAACACTTGCCCCTAATTAGTATTTTCACTTTTGATACTTTAAGTAGATATTTTGCTAATAATTCAGTGCTTTATAAGTTGTAAATGCTTTTAACGGATTACTAATAAAAGATTTGAATGTAGCTTCTCCAATCAAATGCTAATGATCTAGATACTAATGACAGGTTAACATCTATTTGACTCAAAAAACAAAAATGGATGAGTAATGGAGCTAGTGTCATCCCAAGAGGGGGATTAGTCATTAGAAATAGTTGTGAAATGCTTGCATGAGTGAGCGCCTGCATGTGACAGTGTGTATTTTGTCTATTTGCCGATGCACGAGTGTGTGTACCCATGTGCCATCTTAATCTGCAAAGTGTGTGTATTTGAGTGTTACCCTCTTTGTATTTTGCCCACCAGTCTCTCTCCACTTTATTTGTACTCTGGCAGGCAGGCAGGCTTTTTCGAGCCCAGAAGTCGATTCCCGGAGTCCAATTTACAACAGCAGCACCGCAGCGTAAACAAGAACCAAGATGGCCGCCTGTCTGTCCGTCTGAGCCTTCGTCTGATAATTAGGGCCTATTTTTAAATGTCTCCGAGCCGGCTGACTGGCCGAGCGACCGGCTGCTGCTCGTCTTTTCTATATTTATGCCAAGAAGACAACATGTACTGTGGCAGCCGTGGAAAGAACAAGTGTTGGGAGGAAAAAGAATGAAAACACACACACACACGAACAACAACAATATCTCTTTCTGTCTTTATCTTTCCCTCTCTCTCACACACACACACACACACACACACACACACACACACACACACACACACACACACACACACACACACACTCACTCACTGAGGCACAGGTCCATTAACGATGATGGGCTGGAAGATAAAAGTAAGGCTGTGGGATCATTCATTTCTTACTCTCTGCTGCTGTGTAATAGTTTCAGTCCAGATAAGGCAGACAAAAGCTAATTTTTCACCTTTTAGCGCTGAATGTACTGCAGACTTTACAATGAGGTTGAAGCTAAAAATAAACCCCGGCACTCACAATTACAAGCATCTTACAATGAAACAGCTTTCGAGCATTTGATGATCAGTCAAAGTGATAACAAGGACGCAGTTTTCATGCAAATATCTTGTGGTGGGAACATTTTGTAGTAATTACACGTGAAGGAGAGTCATTCTGACAACTGAGGAAGGTAATGATTTACAGCGATACAAACGATGTTAAATTAAGCTAATTGGCTAAAGATTTTTCTCATTTTGACGGCTAAATCTGAAACTGAAAGCCGGTGAATGTGAAAGGAATATGTTAAAGAGAGAAGAGCAAGCGGGGAACGTGTAAAGAACAAACCACAGCAGCAGTCAGCTTTCTCCGCTCTGGACGGGAGAGAAAGCAGCCGTGAGAAAGAACTCTGTTTCTACAATTAGAAGATAAAACAGCAAAATGTCAAGTACATGTTTTTCATCACACCTCATTAATTATGTTTATAAGCAGTGAATGCTGATTCAAAATCAGAATGTAAAATGAGAAATGCATTGTTTCACATTTATAACAGCGGAGTCCAGAATATCAACTCGATTTGAGAAACGAGTGAAATGAAAGAAGTGTGAGGTGAAGAGGAGGCAAAAAACTAACAAAGCTTGGTGTTTTTTGCTTATCTGTGGGGGTTGTGTTCCTTTTTACACAGCACATATATATTAAACTATCCAATAAGTCATCTTTAAAAACTACCAACCTACAAATCCCCATCATTTTTATATCACTAAACTCATTATTTTTCTAAGCTTAGAGATTGAAAGTTTATACATTCAGCATCTTTTTTTAATGAAAAAGTCAGCCTTGAACTTTGGCTGTTTTATTTTCTACTGAGTTAGACGCTATCAGTACAGCTTCATCATATTCTGCAAGCTGTGTATTAATTATCTTATATAAATTATGTCTATTTAGTAGATTAAAGAGTTCTAAACTACACAGCAATAAAGAAGCATGAAATAAAAATACTTGAGCAATATGAAGAGAAATGATATCTGACTTATGTACGTCACCTTTCTAACTTTAATCACTGTGTCTTTAATCATTAGTTAATATTTCTTTCTGGCTCTCTTCCACAGCGTGTCTTTTGTCCTGTCTTCCTCCCATTACCTGTGGGTGGCTGTAGCTCAGGTGGTAGAGCAGGTCACCTACTGCTCAGAAAGTTGGTGGTTTGATATTCTGGTCCAGTCTACATGCCAAATATCCTTGGGCAAGATACTAACCCCATGTCGCTCTCCAATGCATCCATCGGAGTATAAATGATGCGTGAATGTTAGTTAGGAAGCACTTAGGAAAAAGTGCTTCCGCGAATGGGTGTGATTGGGTGAATGAACAAGTTGTGTAAAGCGCTTTGAGTGCTCAGATGAGTAGAAAAGCGCTATATAGGAACCAGTCCATTTACCTCCATCCGGTCGCAGCAGATGGCTGCTTATCCCTGAGCCTGAGGTGTCTTCCTGTAAAAAGGGACTTTTTGCTTCCCACTTTCACTAAGTGCTCGTTCAAAAGGGGTTTGATTGTTGGGGTTTTCTCTGTATTATTGTAGGGACTTAAGGTTACAGAACTGAACTATGTGGTGCACATCAGCACTTCTCTATAAAGCATTAGTTGTTAGACTTTGGGGGCAGACCACAGTGGTGGGAAACAGAACCACTGCAGACAGTGATGCTGACCACCCGAAAATTAGGGATTATACTAATAGGAATGTTTATTTCTGTAGAAAAAATATGGTTTATTTTCTGTAGGGAAGATAAACCAAAAGGAATTTGTGATGATTATTACATTTTTTTAATTTTTTTTTTTAGAAATTCCTCTTTGATTCTCATTTTTCTGTTTTGCTTGTATGCAGAATATGGGTTGTGATCTTTTTTTAAGCTTCTGAAGCCGGGCATGTCAGAAAAAGCCCTCTGAGCTCCAGCTGTGTTTGAGGAGGCTTATGCTGGAAGCAGGTAAACAGTTAATGTGAAGAGCAAAAAGAGGATTTCAAAACCACCACCGTATCAACTTTTTTGTATGCATGTACATCAGTTAGCAATGACTGGAAGACAGAACAAGAAGTCTTAGCGCTGATACCCACATGCTACACTGTAAGCCCTGAAAACTGGATTATATTTGGTAATTTACCAGCCTTTTCATTTACAGAACCTTTATATTCTTCTGGGTTATACAGCATCAGCAGAGCTGTGTTGTACATATTAAGGCAAAAATCCCTGAAAAAATGACTCTCACTTTAAGACCATGAGTCAGTATTACTTATGTATAATCATTGCATCTTACATAACTCAGTTCATATAAACTCAAACTTTGTGGTGGGCCCAGGTGCCAGACAGAGCCATTGCAGATAGTGCCGATGAGGACTGCAAAACTATATCAAACTTGTTAATTTATTTATTTACTTTTTTACAGAAAAAATAGGTCAAAATGAGTTTGCTATGATAATTAATCATCATGAAATTAAGCTGTAACCCCTATTTTTCTGTTTGATTGACGTAGATTTTGTTGTTACAAAAAGCTTGAGAAGTGCCACTAAACTGATACCTAAATGTTTCCATCTGTAGTCAAGTTCCACTGACCAATCACGTTTGAACAGATGTTTGCTGGTTGCTTGTAAAAAGTTAATGTGGACAGATTTCAACTCTAAGATATTTATTAAAAAACAAAACAAAAAAACAAGCAGACACGAAAACGTTGACAATCATCTTTTAATAAGTGTCATTTTATTATCTTGCCTCATCATGAATGATGACTGATGGACAGATCAAGAACAAGAAGTCCTGGTTCTGTAATCGCCACTGGAGGCCATGAAAAACTGGCTTTTGCCCCCAGAGGCTAAATCGGCACACTAGCCGTTGGTTTCCCAAATTATAAACATCTGATTATGCAATTATGTAAAAATATTATCTGGATGAAAGCAATAACAAAGGCCAGCCAAAGTTCTGTTCTAGGCTAATGAGCTGCCTCTCTATTTCTTAATTTCCATAAACAGTGATTACCAAAAAACAATCTGTGTGCTGCACTCATCAACTGCACTTCTAAAATACATATTCAGTCATCAGAATAAGAAATAGACTAGTGTAGGTAGATACAAGGTTAAAATGAATTGCATAAAACATATTTGCATTTTTACCTTTTTTTCTGTACATATGTTTGTGTCCCTCAAATTTTAGTGTGGACTGAAAATAGGAAGATCCGCACGAAAACACAGGTATAAAAACGATGTTTGAGTGAATTGGTGAAAAATAAAGGAAGAGGAAAAGCATCCCTGGGGAGTGATGGAGAGACAGAGGTGGAGGATGAAGGAGAGGATGAGGTCGATGGGGGGTAGGGAGAGAGATTAGTGATGAAGGCTACAGGAAAGAAGAAACAAATATTTAGGTGAAGTTAAAAAAAACCCAGTTTGCATCGGACAACTTAGTTTAGCATTCAACACGTGTCGTGAGGAAGTAATGAGGACCCAGAGAGGTGGATGGGAGAGAGAGGGAGGTAGAGAGACGTTGCTAGGTGACGGAGCGTACATACTGAATTTTAACAAAATAACGGGAGAGGAGAGAGTGAGTGAGAGGGACAGAGAGGTAGCAGTCAGCAACATGTAGCCTCGCCGAGTGGAGGAAAGGTCGAAACTGTGTGTGCGCGATTCTTTGCTCTTTTCTTTTTTGTCGGGAGGGGTGATATGTTTCGCTTTCATCCCGAGGACATTATCCCGCAACATTAGAATCGATCAGGCTCTATGCCGCAGGAAATGTCCAGCGGAGGGATGGACGGATGGATTGTGGTGCACGGAGAGAAGACGCGGAGAGCAAAAAGAGAAGAAAAAGAGTGCGGGGCTCCTGAAAACAGTGAGTAGATTCTTGTCATGTCTCAATTTGGACCCTCTTCTCTTCCCCCTTTTGGTTCTCTTGTCTTTTAAGCTGAAGGTGAAAATGTTGCGCCGTGTCTCAGACAACTGTCTCTGGCTTTGCCCTTCACATTCCGGCTTTTGGATGTGAGATGTTCTGCTGCATTTCTACGGGGCTCGTTGTGCACGTATGTGAATCCCGAGCTACTTTCTACTGGCTCGTTCTGTCACGGCTAGGACGCAGCCGGCCGGTGCGCGAGGCTTTGACCCCTCTGTCATTGATGCGCGTGCTTGGCTACATGGCCGTGCGTGTCTGTCTTTCACCCGGACGCGCACACATATGTAAGGACCGGTGCGCAATCCTTCCATCCCTCCTCAATCTGCCTGTCACGCGTGAAGTCAGAGCGCAAGTTGCTGCCAGTGACAGACAGATGAAAGCAGCTGTGATTCAGATGTGACATTTCTAAAAAGCCGCATACATGCCTTTTCGCGCGCCGGCGTCCTCACCATACATGCATTTGCATTCTGCAATTTTCCAACCGGTTGTTGCGCATATGTGCGTTTTGCCCTCTCCAGCTTCTGTCTTACTGCACCTCAGGGGTCTCACATATCTCTTACCCTCCACCCCCTGTTTACCCCACCAAACCTCGTCTTTCTCACCCCTCCTGCTCTCCCTGCTTCAGTATTATTAGCTGTAGGGCAGCTATCAGATCCGGGATCAGTCGTCTGTGTGTGCGCGCGCGCGCGCGCATCAGCAGCTGGTGCACCAGCAAGCAGCAGGCTGTGTGCGTGAAGATCACTCCCCAGGACAGACAGGGGAAATTGGGATTCAGAGCTAGGAGAGTGAACCCCTCCCTGCTCCCTTCTCCTCCTCCTGCTCCTTCATTCCAACCACCACACACACACACACACACACACACACACACACACACACACAATTCCTTAAAACATAATAAGATAAAACACTTCTGGCACTGATGATGATTTAGTTCCAGCAGTGTGTGCGTGTGGCTGATTCAACAGTTTGGATATACGCTTGGCTTGAGCCCACTGTGAATTGAATTTCTAGTCATGTAGTATAAACACACTATTCATCCCGTCTATTTCTATACAGCAGACTGTATGAGTGTGGCTGAGTCTGTAATTGAGTTATATGGCAGAGTGGGAGCTGATGGTCAGTGTGACATTAACAGTAAAGACTCCCATTTTCTTTTCCCAGGGAAATAGAAGTCTTTCAGATGCGTGAAACAACTAGATAGGAGTGTGGATATGGATTCCTCTCTTACTTAAATGCTCACAGGTATTGTTTACTGCTTTTCACTATAAGCTTCAAACTGAGATGAATGAATATATGTTGGCATTGTTCTTTTTTAATTTCGTGGTTTTTGAAACTAGAAGTGCTGAAGCTATTGAGGGTCTATACCCAAGCTGAGAGCAACAGTATCAACATTTCTGCCTTATATTCAGTCACGATTGACATCTTGGACATGTTTGTGTGACCTTATGCCCCTCGTAGTAGAGGAAAAAACATCTTGGCTGTGCTGATCTCCTGCTTCCACTGTTCAACTGCTGAGGCAGCAGAGTTTTCATTATGCTGTTTCTAAGGCCAGCGGGCTGTTTGGCCCGATCCAGGTGTTTTATCTCTTGTTAGGTACTTAAGCTGGACAAGGCGTGATGGATAAAGATGGTAGCTTTTTGGCTCAGACTATCACACACTGCGAGTCTTATTCCATATTCACTTCCCCCTCTTCCTTTTGTGAAGCCCTCAACTTGCCAAAGCATCATATGAGTCCGAGGTCATACGCAGCATGACTTCAAAGGTGATGAGGATAAGGCGGCCTTTTGTCATGTCAGGAACCTTGAAATGAAACAAGAGGATAAATGGGGCAACTGCAGTTGCTGTCAGATTCACTGGAGTTTAGACCATGACAGATAATGGTCCAACAGCAGAAGAGGTGATAAAAAACAGAGACTACAAATGTTCCACTTTATAGGGAAAACACTTGTGATGTTAATTAAGTTTAAAATATACAGCTGCAGTTAAAAAGTTGACAAAAACGGGCACCATTTCTTCTTCTAAATGGAAAAGAAATAAAATCTCTCCAAGAATCAGATGATGAGCAGAGGAAAGCCAAATGCAGGTGCTTGTATACATGATTTAGTGGCTACTGATCAGCCAAGTATCCCTTCAGATTACATCCATGTTGGACATCTCTGTGTCTCATGTGGCACAGCATACCAAATGCATGAAATCACGTAGCCTAGAAACATTTTTTTTAATTACCATTTCATGTTTTGCTACTTATTTATGTACATGTACAAACTGTCCTTTTTCCATGACAGCCAGTATGACTTAGAAACTTACTGTATATATATATTTATGTCATATATTAATTCAAGGTCTGGTTTCACGCCTACATCACATATGTTTACATCTGTAATTCATCCCCTCAGAAGATTTTCAAGCTGAAAAACTGACCTTTGACACAATTGATAATCGCTGTATTTTAACCCAAAGCGTGATATTTTCCTGATGCTAAAAAAATCCCTGAGCTTCAGTGATCCATTTGAAATAACTGGAATGTTTCATGTAGGGATCTGTAATGAAAGTACCGTATTACTATAATGACTACTACTGCAGGTAGCATGTGCATATAAAAAACTTAATGTGATGCCTGCAAAAGTCTGGCAACAACCAAATAGGAGCTGAGCAAAATAATTCCCACATTTAAAATTGGACTTAATTGGTGGTTGAGCTGCTCAAGAAAACAGAAGGTGAAACTGCTCTCTAATCTCCAGTGTGCATTGCTATCCAGTGGTCTTTATTGCCTTGTAGGTTCTACACCAAGGAGTACTGAAATCAGTGTAAACACTGCTTACATTTTGCTATTTTTAAGGGATTTTTGTCCAAGCAAGAATCTTTTTAGAAGCTTCAACATATTTAACTTTTTAAAAGATGCAAGCAGTCTGTGGCTGCAGACCAGTTGCCTCTAATTCTTAGCAGGGGGAAAAAGGGACAAATCAGGTCTGAAGCTGCAACTAGCAGCCTTTAGTTTCAAGAACAGCAGGATCATTATAGCTGCTCTACACCACAGAGCCATGATCTCCGGCACTAACAAATTAGCACAATCATTCATTCTTACAATATTCATACTTTTTCCACAATGTTACTGCACCAGAGCATGAGATTTAAAGTAGATGTCTACAGGTAGAGGAATCTATGGGCTATGAAGTAATGCATTTTTAAGCGAAATGAAGAATTGCAGACTGTACTGTACTGTATTGAATTCATTATTTGTGAGGATGATGGCTGGGGATGTTTTCAGAAAATTTGTTTTATAAAGCATGGTTGCCTTGCTGACATTACTCATTTCTCATGAAGGAGATATAGACACGAGGGCAGATATAAACTCTGCGTAGCTATGTGCAGATGCAGCCTCGGCACACATTAGCATACTTTAAACAAAAACTCGGGATTCAGTGATTGCAAGGCCAGTTATTGTTGTACGTTTTAATTATATTGGGAAATATAACAGCAGACGTCAATGCAAATTTTGATGTGTAACACCACCTGCACATGTTCACAGAGGCCCAGCGTGATGGATACCAACAGCTTCTGGGGGATTACATCTGTCAGTGCATAATTCTGGTTTATTACAGTGTTTTACACACCATGTGAACAGCCAAGATCCAAAAAAAGGGCCAGAGATGATGATCAGACAGGTTGTAAACAAGCCAAGAGATTAGCCAAATTTACTTGGTGAACTGTGAAATTACTATCCAGTGCTTGCCCTAGGTTGAATGCTTTAGGGATGCGGGTGGTTCACCATACTCATGGGCAATGAGTATGCTCTCTGCTGACATTTCAGATGCACATACTGTACTTTAAAGATTATCAGTGCATAATTCGCTTTATGCAGTTCTTACACCTGCATTGCAGTCCCGAACCTTTGAAGGCATTAACCAAAAGAGCTGTATGTGAGAACGTAAATGTGTAGTGCAGTCAAATTGTCCATCAAATGTCTTTTTCCTGCCAGCTTCCAAGTACAAAGTCCCATAGTGCACAAAAAAAAACAGCTGAAGTAAACGTGTGTTCTTCATGTGTCCTGCATCCTGCACATTTAAACCTGGCAAGACATTCACCTAACCAAAGTATTTCCAGACATGAGTCTGTCTGGTAAGCGGGCTGCCTTCTGCTACATTCGTGAAAGAGCAACTTCAGTCAATGTCTTGAGAGGCCTCAAGTTTGTTAGTTTGTTTGCAATCTGCTGTTTTGAGCGGCACGCTTCAGAAGTGTTTCTGTGAGCCTGAATGTTGAGGGAAGACTTTCAGTATAGCAGACATTTTACATTGGTGCAGGGAAAACAAGTGAAATTAACCAGGACTCACTACACTGTGACAGTGAACCATCATGTACGAAAGGATGGGCCCATGTAAGTGGAACTGAGCAATCAGTTATATATCTGTACCTTCCTTTAGGACAAGGCCAGTTGTCTGCTATGGAAAAGGTCTTTTGTGAATGCAGTGTTAGAAACAATAGTTAAAGCCATTAAAATAAGTCTGAAATATTTCTTATCTGTAATTTTCTTTTAACTTGCCATGAAGCCACTTAGACTTTCAGGTTACCGAGCGAACAGACTCTAAAATTAGTTTTAAAAATTGTGAGGCCAACAGAGTTTAACAGCATCTGGTAGCTTGTTAGCTACAGCTGTCGGGATGCTGGTGAGGCTAAACCGTGTGACTGCTGTCACCACCTGTAAATTAAACAAAGAAAGAAAGAAAAGAGAAAATCTAAGGAGTGGGAGGAGAAAGGGAGAAAAGAAGGGGTCAAGAAAGAAAAGGGACTACAGAAGCAAACTGACAAGGAGAAAGAGATGACTCAAACCCCCCACTTAGTGTGCAGAGGTGCCTCTCTGAAGCTGCCACCTGGTCTGCTGTGTCTCTGTGTATGAATACAGCAGTAGAAGTTGTCATGTGTCATCACTTCCCACAATCCATCACAGCATAGTGGTGGCGAAGCAGAGCGAATGGCAGACAGACAGCGACCGAAGGCTGATGCTGCCCGTCTGTGTGTGTGTCTCTCACCTTTCGTTGTCAGTCTTCCTCTCTCGTTCTCCGTCTCTTTGTCTCTGTCTCTTTGCCAAAATCACACACATTTAATTGTGACACTAAGCCGTCTGAATACTTCATTTCAGTCACATAATCCCCAAGTGTTGTTGAAACACATTCACACACACACACGAGAGCGGGAGAGAGAGAGCGCAGGAGTGAGTGTGTGGCAATGACATCATATCCACTGAAGGGCTGCGACAGGCTAAATGAGTTCAGCCATTTTGGGTCATTTTCAGGAGTCGGATGGACTTTATTCAGTTTTTGCTTTATTAATTAACTTTGTTTTTTCTTGTTTTACCTTTATTTTTCTCTGTACCATTTTTATACTTTTTGTTCCTCTTCTCTTACCTTCTTCTTGTTTTCTATCTGTTCCTTATCCTGATTATTTCTGTTCATCTTTGGAAGATATGATGGTGGCAGTATAATCACAGACCATTCTTCCTTCCTTCTATCCTTCACTCCATCCTTTATTACTTGTTCCTCTAGTTCTTCTTTCCTTTTCTTCTTCTCTCCTTTGTCCAGCATCTTCCTTCAGTTCTTCATTTTTGTCTTCTTTCCCTTTTCTTCTTTTTCCCCCATTTCCTACATGATATCTCTGAATTACCTGTGGAACATTTCTGTTATTTCATGGCATTAAAGAAAGGTTGGTGTACGGGTCAGGTCTAGGTAGAGCTGGGCGATATAAGATTTTTTCATATCACGATATGTTTTTTTCATTTCAGGCGATAACGATATATATCACAATATAAGCCAAATAACTATATTTGTAAGATATAAATGTGCCGTTGCTCAAAAGTAAAATGTGAAATAATCTGCAGCTTGTTTTGATTTAAATATTTATTTCCCATAATAAGTTCAACAGGGTAGATGTACTTAAGGAACATGAGACTTCAGCTTCAGATAAATAAAGGCAAATATTGCAAACTACACAAAAGGCAGCCGCTAAAGCGTTTAAGTTTCAAAATAGGACAAACAAAACAGACTACTAAATTCTCAATTCCAAAATATTAATTCTAAAAATAAATCTTAGGTCGTTTTACAGAAGAACAGACAAAATTGACTAACTTTTGTCAATATCAAATAAACTGAGAACTAAAAGGAAATTCTCAATCTCTCCTTGTTGTATAGCTTAGCTTTTCAAACAGTTTTAACAGTGACTTTAGTCTGACAAAAGCCGAATGACGAATTAGCGCTTTCAGTCAGAGATTGAGCATGCACCGCTTTATTGTATTTCCAGACTTGCTTTCGGCACAATTTACAGTGCGCGCTACTCTGTTTTTTGTCAGACTTGAAATAGCCGAAATACCTTCACACTACGGAACTTCTGTGGCCCTTCCGTTCGACAGTCTCTCCGGCATTGGAACCATCATCTGTTTTTTCTTCGGTAACCTTCGCTCACACTCTTGGTTGATTTTTCTCTAGTCGGCAAACTCCTTTCCTTCATTACCCGGGCAGCCCGGCTGCAAAAACAAATACACATGTGCGCCTTGGCGCTTGTGCTGTACGTAACAAGTCACGTGACGTGACGCTGCGGCTGTGATTGGTTCGGCTCTGCGCTACTTAATTTGGATTGGCTGTTCTTTTTTTTTTTTTAAGAGGACAAGAGAGATGAGGCCTATCGCAATAGTTTAATTTTTCTATCGAGAAAAAGTTATTTCACAATACATATCGTTATCGTTCTATCACCCAGCTCTAGGTCTAGGGTGTCCTTAATTGAAACCGCATACCTTAAAATGCACTGTGATTGCATGCAGTGGTTCATATTTCATGCTACTCGTCTTCTATTTGCTCTGACCTTTTTCCTTTTCTTCCTTCCTTTGCTCCACATTTTATGCTTACTTCAGTTCCTTTTGCATCTCTCTCTACTCCTTTTCAATAAATCTCTCCACTTTTTTCCCCTATTCTCCGAATCCTCCCCATCCCTTGTCCATGTTTTCCTCCTTCACCTCAGTACTTTTCCCTCATTCCATTTTAGGCTACTTGTTGTCTACTTGTTCCTTGCTCCTCTGTTCCCTCCTACTCACAGTCAGACCGTTCATGTTTGCTGATTTTTTTTCTTCATCCTTTTTTATCAGTGCGCTCCATCAGCCTTTGTGAATGGATGCCTGAGAGCAAGGAGATGAATGGACCTGCATTGGTGTGTTTCATCATACACTGACATGACTCCCCTTGTCCTCCATTGCCCCTAATGCACACACACACACACACACACACACACACACACACACACACACACACACACACACTCTTTGAGCATATCTGATTCAGAACTTGTGCTACTGTCAACAGTGTAGAGAGGAAACTAAGTGAACCTGCAGTGCCAAATCAAGAGAGATTGGCATGGAGGTGGGAGGTGAAGGAGGAGAAAAGAGAAGGAAAGGCGAAAAAGAGATGATTACAGGAAGATTAAAGGATGTACTGTACTGTGCAAAAGTCTGGAGTCATCCTTCATGACTTTATATTTTGCTGGGAAAATGGATGCAACAGTTATGTGTGAATATAGTTGAACCTTTCAAATGAATTAAACATACCTCAGTCTTTCTGTTTCTACCTGTTTTCTTTCTTAAAGAATGGCTTCTTGATACCCACCCTTCCACTGAGGTTTCTCATGAGCCTTGGCAAACAGTAGTGGATCAATTGAAGGGCCTCTAATGTTATATGTATGTAAATGAAAATAACAACTAATGTCAAAAAACCTTTGAATGTTCTTCAGAAAGCCTGGAGAACTATAGTTCAAAACCACTTCAGAAATTACAAGAAAGTCTGGGTTCTTGGAGGCAAAATAAAGAAATGAGGGGTGGCTCCAAACTGTTACACAGTACCGTACACAGTAGGGAGTCGAGAAGAAAAGAAAAGGCAAGGGAAAAGGCAGAATTGTAGCAGAGGAAGCAAGAAAGCACTGAAGTTAAGTGAAAGAGGAAAAGGGGTAAGGTCAGATGGGATGGCGGAGGAAGGAGGAAAAAAGGAATACTGTGATAGAAGAAGAATGGTAGGAGCAGGACAGAAGTGATGAAACGAGTGAGAAATAAAGGAATGCTATTAGAAAGAAATGGTGGCAAAAGCAAGAGGTGAAGAAAGGAATGGTGATGAAGAAAGGAAAGAAAGAGAAATGGAAGGGATAAAAGACTGATGTGAAAGGAAGGACTGTCAGTAAGCTGAGGTAGGAAGAATGTAAAAAAAGGAAATGAATGATCTGCAAAGGGGGAGGGAAGGAAAAAGAGGGAAGAGATAACAGTGGATTGAAAACTGGATGAAAAAGAAAATTAAAAAAGGAAATTATGCAGGGAGACAGGAAGAAGGGAATTAAGTTGTGGGGAGGGAGGAAATATGATAGGAAGAATAGGGAGAGTGAAGGTAGACCAATAAGGTGATAGATGACACATAGAGGAGATGGTGGGCACACTGTGAGATAGGTGTTACAGGGTCAAAGTTAATTGATGCACACCAAGTTAACATATCCCATTTGTGGACATGTTGTCAGGAATGTGTGTGTTTCTGGTAGGCTTGGCATGAAACAGTAGGTGAGAAAAAAAAAGGACAATAGAAAACATCTATTGTACAAGACTCACCAAAGACTGATGTGACACTTAATGACATAAATTTATGAGGTGTAGATTAAATTAGAGCCAAATTAAATTTGCTCTCTACCTTGATGATGACGGTGGCACCATATGTTGGCAGGACAGGAGGAAGGGCAGGAGGGAGGATGTCTGATTCACGTCGTCCTGATTCATGACTAACAGCAGATTTCTAGTTGTCCCAGATGAAAGTTTGTGAAATGGTCACAGTGGAGACAGGTGTTTGTGGTAATCCACAGCTCTCTATCAGTGTGACTCTTCATTAACCAATATGCATCATAACTATTAGGAAATGTAGTGAAAATCAGGGGCTGCTTTGGCTCTAGAGGTAGGCTGGTTGCTCACTAACTGAGAAGGTTTATGGTTCATTCTCTGGCTTCTCCAGTACACAGGTTGATGTATCTTTGGGTAAATAACCCCAAATTATCCAGTGATGTATATGTGTGATAGATAAAGCAATTAGAATACACAATAAAGTACTGTATGATTGTGTGGGTGAATGCACCTGAAAATGTAAAAGTGCCCAGAGTGGTCGGGAAGGCTTAAAAGAACTATTTAACTATCAGCCTATTTGCCATTGGTGATGGAGACCAACTGTTCTGCAAATTCAGTGAGGGAAGATGAATTGGTGGTGTGAATATAGCTAGTTACTAACCTCTATGCTGAAACAGCAAGTGCTATCAACCACATGAAAAAAGAAATCTTAAGTAACTTTTAACTAACCACGTTCCTCAGCTGCAAGACTTTGGAATATTTACGGCATTCCAACCAACCAAGAAGAAGCAGGCAAACCACGTGTTTGGGTTATAATCCCAGGTCTGTCCTGTCTTTCTAGTATTTCATCGCTTCATGTTACAGAGCAAAACCCCTGAGCTCGACCCTTTTTTAAAGTCTCTATGGAGAGGAATGACCTCTTGCTATTAATCCTGATGTGCCTTAGGGCCACATTTACTGACATATTGTTAGTATTGTTAGTATGTTATGCCTTAGTAATATTGTTAGTAATGCTTTATTTTCTGTACTTGATAATGTAATGAAATGACCATTTTTAGTCTTAACTTAGTTTATAATGGCGGGACAGGGATATGTGCGTGGGATATGTGTATGATTTTGCTTCTGTCCAAAAAAATCTCCCACCAAGTTGTTTATGTTCTAACGTGAATTGTGCCTTTTGAAACACACCAGAATTTACTTTACATAGACTTTGAACACTGCTGTAACTACTTAGGTTGTAATGCTAAGAGGGTCTTTCTAGTTTAAGCATCTTAAACAACCAAGGCATGAACTGATTTGTGCAGCAGCCCCAAAACCTCTGTGGCTGCATTGAATCCATGTCTGCACATATTAATCAATATATAAGTCAGCTTCAAAACCACTGACATGTGACGTGAGTAACATTGATCACCTTGTTACAATGCAACGTTCACCTGGGAAATCTTGGGTTTTGGCATTTGTGTTGAAGTTACTTACATACCTAATCATTACTTGAGATTCAATGAACCCCCAGTGGTGACAGCACCGCTGCAACAGTTACCTTGTTGTTACCTCGTGAAGAGAAGATGACACCCCCCACCCTCCTTCACTCGTCCAGGGTATTTTCACCTTTCTGCACTGATTTCTGCTGAAGAATTGTAAAATGTTATTACCGCTATAGTTATCTACTCCATATTTACTATTAGCTGAAAAGTGTAGAGGAGTTTTTTAGACCACTCCTATATCAAAAGTAGCTCCCTTTGGGATCAAACTGGGGATCGGTCACTGTTAGATAAAACTGTCAATTACTACACTATGGAACCACTATTGGCTAATTGTACAAAAATCTCTACTATAAGAAACATTAATGAAGAATAAAGGTGGTGTATTAAAACAGCTGGTTAAAGTGATTACTCAGAGACACTAATCTAAAAGTGTTGGTGACACCTGCACCAGTTAAACTTGTCTGGGTTTTTTTTTTTAATTAAAACTACACATAGTAAGAGCTAACATCTCTCTGTTGTCAGTGCTTTCTTTGCTGATTCCACTACAGCACAGATTTTGGCCAAGGTGGTTAGTTAGAGAAAAAATAACTGTTATGATGATAAATCATAAGGTGATAATTCACTTTCTAAGGCTAGCTGTTTCAACATAAAGTGCAGATGTTAACTGATCTCAGATCAGTGAAAGCAGCGCCAGCTTGTCTAGCACACTAAGTACCATAAATCTCTTGTCGAAGACCAGAGGGTTATCTACAATATCCATGAACCTTTCAGCTTGTCAAGCTCCAGCTCTTGTTAACAGGACACAGAGATATCTATGAAATCTAGTGCGCTTGATTCCAGTAAAACTGGGGGCAAGCAGTGTTAATCCTGCTTCCAGAGACAAAAGCCAACTGCAGCCACAAGATGGCAGTAATACAAACATGGATGCAGACAGATGGGAGAACAAGTTAATGTTTTGTTACACATACAGCCTTGTTTCCTTCCCTTCTTATTCTTTAATGCATATATTTTCTATTAAATTTATATTTTTTTTTCTTTTTTGGCCACTTGGGCATATGGAGTATAACATGGCAAACTTTACCAGCCGCAGATACATACCCAATTTGATAGTGTGTTTAACCACGTGTGAACTAGGTCTCACTGATTTTGCCAAAAAAACCCAACTCTGAGCCTTCAGGAACTTTTGGGAGTTTCTGTATTTGTCACTGAGACACGTGGATAAGGCCTTTGGGGATCAGGTACACAGGAGCTTCATCAGATTTGAACCTTGGGAATTTGGACTTTGGATCAAAGGCTTATTTTCTTTATCATGTGCCTCGAGTTGTGCCTTGGCAGCATTGTCCTGCTGGTGGAGGCTTCTGCCAGCAGGGAGCTCCATTTCCATGGGGTACTAACCATTCTGAAATAACATCCATATAAACATCTGGACTCAAGGGCTCTGAGGGGAACATTGCAGTGGGGTGATCACCATTTCACATTCGACTTAACAGATTGCTGTTTTCAATTTTTAAAATCTTTTTGTGAGTTTAACTGGCAAAAATATATAGTATATACAAATAATAGTTTATAGAATACTATAGTATATCGTTTTCTAGTTATTTCTGGAGTTAACATCTAAATCCAGTAAAACATCTGTCTTCTGTTTTACTGCAAATAATACACATTGAATAAACCCATTGTGCCAGCAGCAGCGTATTCTGCTAAAAATCGGTATCAGATTATTTTATGAACCATCTTCTGTGTATATTTTCCTACATGACACAAATATGTGGGCATATCAATATTTAGCAACCTTACAATTTTCTCAGATTGCTTTGCAGCTGCTGATGTCATTTTGCCTTTTGAAAATTACCAAATCATTAATAACTATTGTACAGTTGACCATTATTAGATGTTGTACTACAGGTCTTAAATTTGACCAGCTGTTATAAATATACTCTTTTTACACTTACGGGCAAGAACAGTGCTGTGCTTTTCTAATAAATATATTTATTTTTTCAGCTTTCTTTTACACTGTAAAACATTTCAAGGTAAAAAGAGAGTGAAGGATAAGGAAGGAATTTAAGTGGATGACATGCAGCAACATTTCTGGGAGGGATTTAAAACCAGGCCATCACATTTGCACAGTGCATTATGCATCTTAACCAACAGACCCAAACTTTATTACCAAAAAATCATGAACGCAATGACACTTTTCTGTATAAAATGCAAGACTATTTGTGGTTGTTGCCTCTTAGCAAGCATACATTCACCTTCTTTACATCAAAAGATATAATGGCAATAAGACTAAATACGTGTGCAGTTGAGCTGCTCTTCATCTTTGGTTTTACTTACCGACTGGGTCAGGTGTCGCACTAATCCTTCACTTGGGATTAGCCAAGCAGCTACATGAAATATTTGAAAGAAATTTGTCAAAAGCATCAGTAGCAATGAGAAAAAGGCACAACAGCTTGTGGAACATGAGACAGGCATCTTGAGCAGAGGTGGAGGAGGAGGAAAGACCAGGGTACAAAACAAAAGGACACTCAGAAGAACATTCTAGAATTGAAGAGAACTAACCAGGGGCTCACCGGGCCGGCCTGTCGCTGTAAATCTACATCACTGGATTAATGTGGCTTGAGCCAGCTGAGGAGAGAGTTGGGGGAGGAGGGAGGTGAGGGATTTGTTCATTGCACCTGTAACCCCACCTGATGTAGCTCTCAGAGACAAGGGCAGCAGGGAATAACAGAGGGCGAGTGGTGAGAAAAAGAATGAAGGATGAAGGAAAAAGAAAGCGACTGAGCATACTGAGGTGAGGGTGAAAACTGCACCTGTAGCATTGCATCAGCTGAGGATTAGCAGTCTTTCTCTGTCTCTTACTTCATCGCTTTCCCTCTCCATGTCATCCTATATTTCCTTGGCCTTTCTTTCCTTTCTTCCTGCTCATGTCTCCCTTTCCATCCCTCTCCTACCAGCCTTATTTCCTTTTCAGCCATTCAGTCAGCTCAACTCAGCTCAGCCTCTGCTGCCTATTAGCCTGCAGCCACTGTGCATTTTTGACTTTGTAGGCTATTAGCCCACAGCCAGCCTGAATACCCTTCTCTCCCAAAATCCGAGCTGAATATTGTTAGAGGAGCTTTGGAGAGGGAGGCAATTTTTGATGTGTCGTTGAGAAAATGCCTGCGTGACTCTTCCCACTGTCAGAGGCTTAGGGTGCAGTTTAGACGAGATCCTTGCCTCACGCCACATCTCAAGGTTGCAGTGACTACAGTGCAGTGAATGCAATGTAGTCAATTAGACAGGGTTCGAATCCTTGCACAGGTGTGGTGGGGAAAGCTGAATGAATGACACTTTCACCTTGCTTAAAGACTGCTACCCAAGTGCAGGCACGCAAGGCACTTAGCCTCCAGCTGGTTTTTGGCTAACAGAGGACAACTAGGGTTAGCCCAGCCAAAAATGAGTGAACTACATTCGAAGTGGGTCAGTGGTGGAAGAAAGTCTGTAATATAATCATTGATAACACTAAAATTGGGTGATTCCTTTTTATATATTTGGTTTTACTATAAAAATGTCTTTCAGATTTAAATCTCTGTTTGTTTTTGCTACTTTAATGGTGCATTGGTGCATTGATTTGTCTCTCCATTTTAACATCATTGCAGTCATTTTATCAATGCTACCATAAACACATACCAGCAAGTGTCTCCATTAACACTGAAAAAGCAAACTGCACTACAGGCTCTCTGAGTTAACTTTTGAAGCCCGATCAATTTATAGGTATGAAAAATGCAGAAAGAAAAAAGAATCTACAGCCAACAATACACTGTTAAATAGATATATAATTTTTGTCACCTCAAAGCTAATTGTTCATTTATGTTGGTAAAATGAATGTTTTAAATTAACATTGACAGGCCCTGCTCCATTAGAAAAAAATATACAGCTCTTAAAATGCCCACCCTGTGCAAAAATATTGATAGAAACAAATACATGAAAACTCTATTAATTGAAATCATTCAGTTACTGTTTGTAGTCATTACTACATCTTTTAGGCCTGGCAATAACAATATTTGATGAAGAGGAATTGAATTTGTTAAAAAATGCTTTAGTTTTAATACAAGCATGTTCCCTCAGGTTTTATGTGAGTGCTCTGTTTGATACAATTCATTACACAAATGTCTTTCTAAATATTAAATTGTGTGTTCTGCTTTATGATTTTGGAAGTGGAACACATTCACAAAGCTTCCGTGAACTTCTGTAAATAAATTTCATTCATGCAGTCAAATGAAAAAGAAAGTTGTCTGAGTCCTGTGGAAGATAAGTGCAGCGACGCTTGCACAGAAATAAACCAGCTGCTGCTAATAAAATGCACTTGAATAATTGATCGTCAGGAAGTGTGACAGTCTCTATAAAACAGAAGTTTTGGCAGTTTGCTGTTCTTGATCATTCAGGTGTGTTTTAACATTACAGTGGACATGAGCAGTTGTCAGAAAAACTAACAACCCCCCACCACCAAGAAACTGTGCAGGCCTCAGTTAATATGTTAAATATTAAAGTTCATCATACTAAAATTAGAAAAACAGACTGAACAAGTATGGCTTATTTGGAACAGTTGCTAAGAGAAAGCCTTTTGTCTCTCTCTAAAAAACTGAAAATTTGATTTTGGGTTTCAAAGTAAGCCACGTTCAGAATGCTTCCATTTACGTCTTTGCATAATTTTCATTTGTGCATGATTTAAATGTTTTTAACATAAATTCAAAGTTATGCTGATGACACGTGTCTAATTTTTTGCAGAGCCAAATGGCATGCATGGTTTAAGTGCAGCTATAATTCTTTTCCAAACAAAAAAGTCAGGAAAAAAGTTCAGCAAAGACAAAACAGAAAGTCCTGGCTCCGGGTAAAAAAGAGATGCACCATCCAGGGATTTGGAGTTGGTGGTTTCTTGGGTTCGATCAAAAGCTATGAGCCTTTGTGTTATCTTTGACTCTGATTTGAGATTAAAGTGATCAACCTAACATCTTGAAAGTATGCCGATGGTCTAATCCACATTTCGATCTCATGCATTTGAACTCCACTGGCTCTCAGTGTCTTTTGCTTGGTTTTAGTGTCGTAGTCTGAAGCTGTAGTTTTGTTCCTGTGCTGTTCCTGTTTGACTATTGGGAACATAAAAGGAAAAATTAGTCGCAAAAAATTAAAGGCCCTACTGTTGTAATGAATATGGTTTTTGAATTAGAGAGTATTAGAGTAATTAAAAACTGAAACTTGCATATGCACGTAGATAAGAATTTTGTTTTGGTTTTGTTTTTTGTTTTTTTACCAGAATATGTATCTAAAAATTGGAATCTAGAGATATAAAATTGAATATACAGTCAATTTATTGTAGGGTTTAGTCCCAGTTGCTAGTGTCTACTGAAAAGCTTTTTTTTTCTTTACATATATTTTAATTAAGGTGGCTTTAATTAAAGATGGATTTGGCACAAATTATTGAACATATTCAAGAAATTGTGGACTGGAAACTGTCACATATCATTCAGTTTGACAGGTATCCATTATGAGTGATTGATGGAGGGAGTAATAAATTGACTTCTTTGTAAGATATTGTGATGAGATGGATAAACAACACTCAGACTGATTGATAATCACAGCATACCAGCACATGCAAATAATAACTCTGAAAAAAAAGTAGGTTTCTTCCATTGCCAGACAGCCAGCATGTGGCATTTGTGTCAGCAGATGAGAAAAATCACTTTGGCATTTACAGCACATAAATAGCTTTGGTGCAACACAAACAGAGACTATAGGAAAAGATCAGGTATGTTCAAGCACATGACCTCCAAACAGCGAGTGTATCATCAGCCTGCTGGACAAGCAATGGTGAAGCAGCTCTGCAGCAATGTTTCATTTGGGTCTTTTGTTAAAATGAGTTTCTGTAGACATCACTGACTGTAACTGTAATTTAATTTCACCCAGTGTCTTCTTCTGCAGCTCCAGAGCCTTTTGCCCAAAGCAGTTTCTGCAGATGCCCCCTATCTGCCCACAGTCCAGCAGGCTAATAAGATGATAAGCACCATTTGCTTGAGAAGATCTCTTTAGTTCTACCTAAATCCCTTCTAATTTGCTCATTTACCCACTTTAGTAACAACCTTTGTTCACTTTGGGCAGAGATGAAAATGCTATTGCACAATCAATCAGCTGTGCACAATTGATGATTACATTCAGACACAGACTTTTGTGCCTCTTACTTTCTGTATTTCCTGGTGTCGCTATCGTTGTGTGGAAAACGGATATGGAACGGGTTTTTTTCTTTGCTTTCCCTGAAGCCGATGTGACCTGTGCATTCTTGAATAACTGCCTCCTTGTAATATTAGTGAATTATAAGCTTACTATAATCGCTGCCGGGTGTTTTGGATGAGTGTGACGCTATATCCATGAACCCAAAAAGCATCGTTCCCGTCTTATTTGCTCCGAGCTCTGCTTGTGACAGGTATTAAACTCGTCTGCTTCCTTTAAATCCTTTGTTTACACATAAAAGATTTGCTGAACATTTTTTTGTTTTGTTTTCAACGAAGTATTAAATGTCACACAGTTTATAGTGTCTACAGTTTTCTAGCAAAACATTCACAAGACTCTGTGCAGTCCCACCATTACTGCTTCCATAGATATTAGGAGTATATGTTGCAGCTAAGTGCTTGTATTTAAATATGCTTAAATAATTGATCATCAGCACGTCTGACACTATAAAAGCAGAAGTTTTATCTATTTGCTGTTCCTTTCTGAACATTCAGGTATCTGTTAACAGAAACCAATGCAATTCAACTCAATTTCTTTATACACCAAAATCTTCCCAAAAGTAAAAGAACAAGTATGGTTTGTTTGGAAGGACTGACCTGAAAAAAAGACTTTCCTCTCAAACAATATGGCAACACAGCTTAGATTTGCAAAGCTGTATCTGAACAAACCACAAGCCTTCTGGAGCACTATCCTTTGCACACACCAAAGACCAAAGTGACGACGTTTGCACGTGATGCGGTGGTGTGTTCAGAGAAAATCAAATGCAGCATATTTCCTCATACAAACTATTAAGCACAGCCTTAGAACCTGGGAGGTTTGCAGTCATTTAGTTGACCACGAACTCTTCTGCATATCAATGTATTCTAGAGGCCATCTGTATAAAAATATAGCTTGATTAAACTAGATCTTGGTAGAGGACAATGATCCTCTGCACATCAACAACTCTCTAACAGAATGGCCAAAAAAGAAGATAGATAAGGTGTTGCTGTGGCGAAGTACATGTCCAGACCTCAGCCTGATTGAAATGCTGTGATGGGACCTTAAAAGAACTGTACATAAAACAAATTCTTGCAAACCTCAATCAACTGAACAGGCACTGGAAGTAAGGAAGTAAGAAACACAGAAGGTCATATAGAAAATTATTACTTTTCACAGTTCAGTTCAATTCAGTTTTATTTATACAGCACCAAATCACAACAAGTTGGCCTAAGGCGCTTTATATTGTAAGGTAGACCCCAGATTAATGCATACAGAGAAAAATCCAACAATTATACGACCCCCTATGAGCAAGCACTTTGGTGACAGTGGGAAGGAAAAACTCCCTTTTAACAGGAAGAAACCTCTGGCAGAACCAGGCTCAGGGAGGGGCGGGGCCATCTGCTGCGACCAGTTGGGGTGAGAGAAGGAAGACAGGATAGAAGACATGCTGTGGAAGAGAGACAGAGATTAGTACACACAAGTCTATGAAAACTTTCTTCTTCACGTGTAAAAAATAAAACATCCTTGCAGGGTGTGGGCTAAAATGTGAAGGCTACTGTTTTTCTTTTTGTCTTTCTTTCTTTTTTTATTTTTAATTAAAACTCATATTATCATTTCATGTAATCACGAGTTTACTTCAATGCAGGGATGCATGGCTGTCTCCAGACAGGTAGCAGTTTTATCACATTCATTTGCAAGAGTGCTACCTTTTTCCCATTCTGCGCTCGTGAATTGGAGAAAGGACGTCATCTGATAATGTTCTGACCTGATTATCCCAACGTTGTCAGGATTTCATGTGTGAAAATGGATTTTGAGTTGCAGTAGTTACTAACAAAAGGTTCTTCTAAGCAGTGACTAACAGCCAGATTCTCCCAACTCTGATTCAGACTGGTCATTACCCCAGTCGATTCTCTGGACTTATAAAGGTCAAAACCGCTGTTTTCTATGTAAGACCATTTACTGGTGGCAACTACTATCCTATTTTCCGCATTAAGCAATTTTATCACATTTGCCTGACATGTCCTTTACTAATGGACATTTGATGCCATCTAAAGTATTTATGTTAACTCATAAATGATACGGGTAATAATGAGTCAGCTTGTTCTCTCAGAGTCTCAGCTTGTGAGCAGGCAGGTCAAGCTAAATCACAAAGAAGGTTCTTATATCCATGAGCAATCAAGTGTATGGATAAAAGACTGTTAAAAAGTAAAAGTAAAACTCGAGGCAGTCAAGGCTAGAGAAGGTAAATGTTGTGTGAGCTCCCACTGCTGTAGATGCAGATGAGTCAGAATGTGAAAGTGTCGCTGCCTTATCCAGACTCATAATGGTTATGAAGCACATTGTCTAGATAGCTATCCGAGCTCTGTGGTTCTCAAATATTTTTGACATGAGGCCACATCATTACTTATAATTACAACTGTGTAAATCATAACTAAGGCTAATTACAAAGTGCACCTGGGCATCATCTAAAGGCACATTTTAACTTAAATAGACCAGAATACTGCATTTATATTTGATTTTTGGATACTTTGATGCTTTCTCTATATTCAAACAAACTGTTAACTCTATGTAAAAAAATAAATTAAAAAATGAATTATATTTTATGATTTAAACATTACACTGCAAAATAGGGAATTTGGTGAGATTTTGGGTGGCATATGTTGACTGCATCCTTTTAATGACCAGTACTGAAGAGAAGAGGAATAAAAGGCACGGGGGAGGAGGAGTGTGAAAGACAGATGAAATGGAGCTGCTGGAGAGGTGACAAAGAGGACAGTATCAGACAGATAGGACACAGAGTTAACAGTTTGTCACAGATCAAATTTGTCACAGTTGAAAAGGAGCCCTTGTAACATAATAGAAGCACGAGGTATGAAACCAAGGCTGGTCGGCTTCCAGAACTAAACAAGGTATTGACACCATACTATCTGAGGGGACTTATTATTTTCTTAGCAATTTTTTCACCTGCTGATGAATGTAATAATAGCATGAATCACTTTCTATTCAAACACCATTGCAGTAAAAATCATGTAAAGTGCTTCTGGACTCATGTAAAAGTTCAAGGTTGTTTCGGCAGCGGGGGGGGGCGGGCGATGCAATATAAGGTAGGTGATGTTATGTCTCATCGGTGTATCAAAAATCTTTCACCAATTCATAAGACATAAAAATTGGTGCCACCAATAAGCATATATCAATAAACATTATATTGCTAAGTATTCACTCTCCCATCCAAATCATTGAATTCAGGTCACGTCCCGGGCCACAGGTGACGACAGAAACTCAGCCATGAAGTGGCAGGTCACGTAAAATCTCAGGGCAGTGTGACTCTGACTGCACAGAGGTCACTAACTTTCTGCAGAGTCAATCACTACAGAGCTCCAAACTTCATTTGGCCTTTAGATTAACTCAAGAACAGAGCCTTAGTGTGAAGTGTAAAGTTTGGTGGAGGGGGGATTATGGTGCGGGGTTGTTTTCCAGGAGTTGACCTCGGCCACTTAGTTCCAGTGAAATGAACTCTTAATGCTTAAGCATACCAAGATGTTTTGGACAATTTCATGCTCTCAGCTTTGTAGCAACAGCTTGGAGATGACCCCCTTCTTTTCCGACATGACTGTGCATCAGTGCACGTAGTTCCATAAAGACATGGATGAGTGAATTTGGTGAGGAACAACTTGACCGGCCTGCACAGAGTCCTGACCTCAACCCAACAGAACACCTTTGGGATGAATCGGAGACTCTGAGCCAGACCTTCTCATCCAACATCAGTGCCTGACCTCACAAATGCACTTCTTGAAAAATGGTCAAAAATTCCCATAAACACACTCCTAAACCTTATGAAAAACCTTCCCAGAGGAGCTGAGGCTGATATAGCAGCAAACTGTGGGCCAACATAATATGAAATCCTGTGAAGGCAAACCAGTGAATACTTTTGGCAATAAAGTGCAAATAATACAATTTTAAAAGAAGACAAATTAAACAATATTATTATTAATAATAAATATAAGCTGTGCAAGTCAGTATCTCCATTATTTTACAACTGACCAGATTTTAATAGACTTTCCAAATATGCAGCTGCTAACTCTGGGAGGCAGAGACTTGTCTTTATTTTCCCTTTCTGAAGACTTGTCACACGTGTCTCTCTTGTCACTTTGTGGCTTGTTTCACCAACTTAACCCCTTTTCACACTTCACAGTTCAGCACCATTGTAGCATATAATTTGCTATTTATCTTATGTATATGAGTGTTTTAATCATATCACTAAGCACTGCCCACCGTGTACACTGGCAGGAGTTTAATCGAAGACTCTAATCATCTATTATCATTCTTTAGCAAAGTGAGTCATCCACTCTGAGGTAAAGCTGCCAAAAGCCTGCAGACTCTTGGCCTTCCGAGGTTTGTAGTCAGCTACACCTGCTTCGGTGGGCTTGGTCAGGGATTTGGGAGATGCTTCGTGGGCGGGTGATTAAATATGGTGATGGGCCACAAAAGGAAACTTGACAGCTGCCAGTTAGTGAGCCAGTGAAACGTGAGAGGTCTTTCAAAAACAAAAACAAAAGCTGTTTTTAAATTCTCGTTTAAGCGACGAGCACAGAAACACAGCTACAAAAGAATGACAGAGATGGGAAATTCCAGAAAACAATATGTGGTTAGAAGCTTAACCTCGGCAACACGCATTTCACAGTGATCTATAAACATTTTTCTGTATTACATACTGAAACGTAAATCAAAGGTTTCCAGTGCTCCTTCTTCTCTTAAGGCTTCCTTTTTAGTGTTTGTTTTCAAGGCTCCTGAGCTGACAGCTTCTATTCTTTAACCTGAGATAAAAATGACCTTGTGAGTTTGTGCACATCCACGACGTGTCCTGTTTGCTAATTTGTGAAGAACCAGTCTGATTATCTGGTGTCTGAGGTAAATAATTCACATGTTTTCACTCTGCATGGCCACTCCTTCGTGAATATGTACTGTGTGTGAGAATTTATAAATACGGACCAAAGCAGTGTTCTGTAATGATATTCTAATCTTCTGACTGCTGTAAACAGTTGGTGTACATAAAAAGATACAAATAAACTGCATGAATAAGGGGGGGAGTCAGCACCGGATTATCAGGCATATGCTATATTTAATATACATGCCGTAAAGCAACTTGAAGGATTTTAAAACAAGTAGATATGTCAAAAATGGTATTATGCTATATCTGTGGTACAACATGAATTATGTGAACAAATATAAATCAACAAAACTTAAATAAATTTTGCCTTAAGTGCTCTTTTCCATCTATATTAAACATGAAAGTATCATAAAATCATATTAAAGTAATATGCAGGTCATAGCAAAGACACCATTTCTACCCCTGTGAAATGCTGATATTTGGTATCTGATGGTATTTATCTTCCAGGTGGTATATTATCTGTGTTCAGTGCTGAGTTTTGCCAGATACAGTTTTAGGCTGCGCCCTATTTTTCCGAGACTAGTTTTTCAAAGCTTCATGTCTTCTTTTGGTTCCCCTCCTTTGCTCTTTATTCCTTCTCTTTTCTGACAGCGAAAGACTCTGAGTGACAACAACAGACACCGTGGAGCAGATCTCGGTCCCTAAATCACCCATGGCAAATCTTTTTTCTGCCTTCACCTGTCTTTCTCTTTTCCAACTTTGTGTGAGCTTCTTTGTACGTGTCTGAGATTGTCATTCTCTTGGTCTGTCTTTGAGTCTTTATTTATCCAGGCTAGGGTTTTGCTGAGCTTGCAAGCTCTTTTATTAATGCAAGGTCCTCATTCACATCTCTACAGTTGCACACGTCATGGGTAGGAGCTGAATGTTTCAATGTTTTAAGCCTTTTTGTCCACTAAGGATGCAATACCAGTGACTTAAGCATGTGTTTGCCTTTTCAGTTGCTAGGCGTCTGTCAATTAAAACAAAAACAGATATTTATGAATGAATTCAATTCATTCATAAATATCAATTCATGCTACATTTACTCATATATGTTCAAGTCATTTCACTCATATGCATTAACTGCAAATAGATAGCCCTTTATTTGTCACATGCATATGCAGTGAAATTAGACTCCTTCCAGCCTTACTTACATTTCATGTACATCACATTGGGAAGACAGGTCGGAGAGAGCTAGGATGGAAACAATGAAATATGCAATACATGAGGGAAGACGAGGAGAAAAGGGAAAAAGGACTGAGCTCCTACAGGAGGACAGTTTGAGAACAGAAACAAAACACCTCAGCACAGAGAGCACATGAAGCTTCACACAACATAAAGGACGTGCAGGCATTTGTATGTGAGTCTACCTGTGGTCAAACTAACAACTTAATCAGTGAAAATATTCTTTTTTAAATAGCATTATTTTATTGTATTATTATCCAGTGTTAATTGTTTAGGGCATAATGCCATTTAGAAGCAGCCTAAATGTAATCCACTTCATTTAATGTTATTAATTGATTAACTTACTTATACTGTACTGTTTCTAACACCGGTATGTATGTATGAAATTTCCAGGGGGTAAAATTACACATTATGTGTTTAAATGAAACAGTGTTGGGGAGTAACAGAATACATGTACCGCCGTTACGTATTTTGACGCCTTTACGGTTCGGAGCCGCAAACCTGTTTTGCAGGTGCAGAATAGTTTTCTATACGAGATCGCTGCAAAAAGTGCAGCCTTACCTAATGTCAACCTACTGTTACTCATTTTATATTAAGATTTAAAAAGTAATAAATCACACAGCAATAGTACATTCATGTAGTTGTAAACAGCATGATAATATGTTAAGTAATCCAAAGTATTCAGAATACGTTACTCTCTTTGAGTAACGTAACGGAATACGTTACAAAATACATTTTGGGGCATGTATTCTGTAATCTGTAGTGGATTACATTTTAAAAGTAACCTTCCCAACACTGAAATTAAACCTGCGCACTAGTTGTGTTAACTAAACCCACCACACTGTACAGCACTATTCTCAATACAGAGTTTGCAGCTTATAAAAGGTTACGGGTTCTTTTTTGACCTCATTTCCTGCTCAACTTAAACATCCTCGTTTATTGTCTCTGCCTTAAAAAAATAGGCCTTGTGAGTTGCACCTGTGGCCCTTGATTTTCATCAAATAAAGCTATGTTAGCAAAAAAACAAGAAGGAAAAAGTCCTAAAGAAACGGTGTCTGGTGCTGAAGAAAAAAAAGCAACTATAATTCAAAATGTCATCTCTATACCTCTCTACTCTCCGTTGTGAGTAATGGTGCAGAAAAAAAATCGTCCTGACCTTCACACTTTAAACTCTGGATTATTCCTCTAAGTTAGGTTTTTTTTCATCACTTCTTTTCTCTTACTCTTTCTTCCTTTCCACCCAGAGACACTAATGTTTTCTTCAGAGTTTGTTGATTGTCCTAAAACCTAAACCTAAATTTAACTTATGGATCTCAATCATGATTTCACACACAAATGGAGCAGGATGGAAACTTTAGTGTCTTGAGACAGACTATGTAAAGATGTGCAGCAATTTGTTCTACAGAAAGAGGAAAACAGGAAATTTTAAGGGTTAAAAATGCTCAGAATATTCTGCAATACATTCGCCGTTTGAATGATTGTTTTTTCGTCTCACATAACAGAAACATAGTCCCTCATTTCATTTTAATAGATGTGACCTTCTGGGGGACACACTGTTTGGCCTTGGCAAAAGGTCAGAATCTTGATAGTGAATTTAAACATGAAAAAATCAGTGATACAACATTCACTGTAGGGAAAAATGGTTTGAGACCATGACTGATCAAAATTATGAACAAATGTTTTATCACTGTGTTGTGATCATGTTGTCGTTGGTGCATCAAGACAACGGTGAAACAGCAATACGATGGAGTCAGCTGGCGTTTGAATTGGGTCAAATTGGCACGCAAATGCATAGAAATTCATTTTAAACAGAAATTTACATAAACTACTTATAGTCAGAGTCCAGCCGAAATCTCAAAGAAATGAAAAAGAAATTTCAGAAAATCTCTTCTTGCAAGACAAGTTAGATTCATCAGTGCAGACTGACTGTGAATGATTGCAATGTTTCGGCAGTCTGTATGCACTTATACATTAAATGTCAATTATTTGATAGTCGAACACAACAATTTTTTGGAGAGAGACTGACCTGCAAGCAGTTGCTGAATGGAAAAACCTAAATCACCAAACAACCACTGATTTCTAATATTTGCAGGCAGGTTGCCATGTAGTTTGTTTTTTGTAGATTATGTATCGGAATTTCAGGAGCAGGACCACGCCTCCAAACACGCTCCTTCCGGTTGTCATCTACATAGGTTCCCCCAGTTCTGCAAGCTGATCATTCTCACTTACGTGCCCCACCCTCCCCTCCCTCCCTCCTTGTTTTCAGTTCTTTAACTTCTTCATTTCTATTTAGTACACGGGGATCTGCCAGGCCGGGAGCCGTCACCAGTCACCTTCTAGGCCTTCCCCAAACCATAGCTCAAATCATGTCAAAGCATTCACTTTTACCCACTAAAATGCTGTCAAACCTAAAATTAGGACGTGGGCCAAGCTAGTGAATTTTTACTTTTTTTTTTTTTTTTTACACCAGTGCAACTAAGCTCTGGGAATAAGGAAAGATCACTGAAGAAAGATGAAGACAATTAATTGAAGCAAAGCGTGCAATGATTAAACTATTTGGCAGTTAGACTCCAGTGAAACTAATTAGCAGAGCGGAGGCCCAACAATGGTAGGAACCAGGATGCACCTCCACCTCATTCTCCTGAGAGCCACACATTTGCCGTGGTGAAGATGAAGTAGGTGGAAACGTGGATGAGGCTCTCTTGAACAGGTTTAGGTGGAGATGACGAGGATTCAGGTCACACAAATGAGAGACTAGATGGCAGAATGAACAGAGGCTGACTGGTTTGCCAAACGAGGGCAAGAAAATTATTGGACCAGAGTGATGATGACAGAATTGAGTTTGACAGCGTGTGAAAGTGGAAGTGATGTAAATAGTAGTCTAGCAGGCCAAAATGCAGATCTCCCTTACCAAACTTAAGCATTAGCTTCATTATGTGACTTTTAAAAAGAAAGACAAACTTTGTTTTGTGTGGTGACCTTCTGGAGATGCACAGTTTCTAATTCTGAAGATTGCTTTATAAATATCACGTACTTCTCTGTGGTTCAAAATGATGTCACATGTACCCTATAAGTAAAAAATGAGCAGTCAGCAGCTCTGTTCATTCCTGACCTTTAAAATGGAAAAAAATATTTCTAAATTTATTTCTGGATTAATGAGATGTAGTTGGAAGAAAACAGAAAGTGGGCTTTGAGTTTCATTATGAAATAATTTCAAGGTCAACAATGAATTGGAATGATTACTAAAGCAGAGAAGTGCTTTAAGTGCTACGAAACTTAATAAAGGTATTGTTTGCTTCATTTGAAACCTTATTTGGAGACTTATGGAATGACAAATAAAAAAAGCATAAACTATCTGCTGGGGAGGATTTTTATCCTTCTTTCTGAAGTAAAATACTAGACAATATGTTCAGCTGCAACTAGCCTCTTTAAAATTCAACGAAGGTTGGCGGCATCCAGCTGCAAGGTCACACAAAAAATAAATAAATAAGTAAAAGGACATTACTTGATTGCCAGAGACAGAGTAATTTGCCCGGCCTTGTCCTTGCATCCGATGCCCAGACCTCTACTTTAACATTCCCCCAAGTGCAAGTAAAAAATGACTTCTTTGGACTAGTTCATATATGTAGCTGCATACCAGAACAATCCTTAGTGTTTCCTGTTTAATTTAATGTTGCAGTGGGGCTTGTGGTTTATTTCCCGTTTCTGTCCTTGTTTTGGCCCCAGTGTAATGCAGGATGCAGTGCTAAAACTCTTTGTTTTTTATGTTACATCATAATGAAAACATTCATTTCCAACATTATGATCCAGCCTACGTTTGCTTTACTGGGAAATTATCCTTAATTATACCGTCATATTGTTAATTTGACATTCTCAGCGAGGAAATGAAGGGGATGCCGATGACATATTGGACTAGACTCTTTCAGTACATACAGAGGAAAGCTGATGTAAAAGGCTTCTGTCTGGAAGTAGTCAAAATGTGCCATTATTCAACTAATGACAAGTTTCCTGACTCATGCTCAACTCAAGGACGTAAAAGTGAATATGTGCGCCGTTCTGTGAGTCAATAGCCAGGGCAATATACATGCAGGGTTTTTTTCCACTATCTGAATTAACAGATGCAGCAGGTTTTAATCGCTACCATTTCTCAGCCTTAGGTCAGAGCAGAATGACATTAAAATATGTTTAACGATAATTACACCATCAGTAATTGTTCAGGTGTTGTACCACCTCTTTTTCTTCGAGGAAGGTTTTGCAGGGCGAACATAATGTTTAACAGTTGTGCCCTGCTTCACCATGTTCACATCTGTACGGTCCTCTTTTACTGAGCAAAAAGCTGTTTCACAAGAGAAGCTGAGGGTTTACTGCATTGCTCAAGGGTACATCAGCACAGTACCGGCTGACTGAAGATACTGCTACACACGCAGTCTTGCTGTTCAAACCTTAGAGCTCTAAAAGCATTTTTTTCACCTTTAAAAGTATTATATATAGTAATATAAGCATTTGGGAATGTCAGATATCCCATGAGAGTTGAGTTTGTGTTTATGTTTTGGAGGTGCCGTATTCTCAGAGTTAAATCATGTGGGGTATTTCCATCTACCAGTTAACTAAATATAGAAAGCCTTGATATTCTCTTTGGTAGGGTTTCCAACTTTAAAGCAGCAGATTTATTTTTTACTTTTATTTTTCGCTGCACTTGGAGGCAGAAAAGAAGAAGAAGAATGAAAAAAAAAACTTAACATAACACACTCTAGCACCTTTGAATTAATAAGAATGTGTTTGGCCACATTTGCCTGTTAACACATTCCACCTCATCACCACTGACTTGTTTCCGTTGGCCCAACAGTTGGGCTACAGCTCCAATATTCACTCTTCTTTAATGTGTGGTTTGGCCTTTATCAGTGTCTGACAGGGAACTACTCCCTGCATTGAACAGGTTGGCACTAACGTTTTTTGCCTTTGGGCAGTGCAGAGAAAAAAGATATATTTAACCTCAATAATGTCACCTACCGGTTTGTAAACTTGTGTTTTTAGTATTGTTGCTTTTTTTTTCTTATTATTCAGTTCAGTTCAATTCAAAACACCCTAACACAGAGAAAACAGAAAAAAACCCAACAATCATATGACCTTCTATGATCAAGTGCTTTGGCGACTGATCCAGCCCTAACTATACATTTTATCAAAAGGTTTTAGGCCTAATCTTAAAAGAAGAGGTAGTGTCTGCCTCACTAATCCAAACTGGGTGCTGGTTCCACAGGAGAGGGGCCTGAAAGCTAAAGGCTCTGCCTCCCATTCTACTTTTAATAGTCCTAGGAACCACAAGTAAGCCTGAAGCCTGAGAGTGAAGTGCTCTTTAAGGACGACACGGTACTCTGAGGGATGGGGAGCAGTATGAAAGGATGGTGGTTAGCGCTTTTGTCTCATAGTAAGAAAATCCTGAGCTTGAATGATAGCTGGGATAGGACACATCTCCCTGTAACCCTAAATTGGATAAACAGAAGAAAACTGATGAATGTATTTTTAGCTTGTGAGTACACTTAACCACACAATAAGCCATATTATCTATCAGTTTACATTAATAATGGTGGTAAAGGCACCAACACCAAAAATAATGATTAAGAGCTTCAGTTTGGTGACTTGAATTAGCTGATGTGCAGGCAGCTATCTGCCTAGTCAACTTTCAACTGTCACTTAAAGTCACCACATGACTTTTAGTTTTGATGGAATTCCAGTGGGAGATATAAGAAGTCGGGATTGGCCTGCTGTTTTTTGTTCATGACCATATTCTGAAAGAAATTTTTGAACTACTAAATGTTTGATTATGTTCATCAGGGAGTTTCTAAAATGATCTGTTGTTTAGTACTGGGCAGGCGGCCTGTGGGTGCTAAAAGTTAGTAAGATTGGAGTGGTGAGAGTCATTTTGTTGAGCACTTTAAAACAAAAACTGTCATCAGTCATCCTTCTCTGTTTGTTCTTTTTGCTTCTCACCTCTCCTCAAATGTGTTTTGGGGCTCTTTTGTAGCTGTGAATTTTCCCATTGCAATTTTAAGTGTTCCTGTAGTTTTGACCACTACCTACTGAAGTCTACGTCTGTGCTTGTAGTGATGTAACAGTCGGAACTTCCACTGTAACAGTCTGAATATGTAATCTTGTAAGAAAGTTACTACTCTGCAGGCCTTTGAGGACTTGCTCAGAAAGCTTTTGAAGCAAGAAATTGTTTCCCCAAATGTTGCTACTCTTTTGCAACCTTTTGCAATGACAAAGCAGATAAGAATCCCAAGCCATTGTTGTGTTATTTTGTTAATTGCCTTGGCTGCATAAGTCCCCACCAGCGTTTGTGGTCTCTTTGTGAACGTCAAGCACAAATCAGACCGGTTTCAGTGTGGTTTCCTAATTAGTGGAAAGGTGGTGCAAATCAATGGATGTTTGTATAGCAGGAAAGCAATTTATTTCCAGGGTGATATCAGGAGGGAATTAAACAACTGTTATTGAAAATGACTGGGGCAATTTTAAGCCAAAGACAATTTACACTTTGTTTCCCTGTTGCTTACGCCACATTATTCAAGTTGTTTTTGAGTAAGGAGACCAATAACCATTTGATAATTGTTTGGGGTTTGTTTACCAGTCCCTTTGTTGCTGTTGACAACACTCTAGGCTTTTGTGCTGCCTTTACTTGCACAGGGCCAACATTAGTGGCACACTAAAAGCCCTACAGCAGAGAAACCATAATATATGAACTATATCCAGTTTTATCTACTTTATATCCTTCAGTCTCTTAAAAAAGTTCTTTATATTCTTTCAAAAAGGGGGAGACGGTGCTTTGCTGGTGAGATTTTGGGTTTCTTTTCCCTTAATGGAAGGTTCTGTAAAAATCAGTGTAAAGCTTTTTCTGAGAGATATCCTTTATCCAATGATGAAACAGTTCTATCCTGATGGGAGTGTACTCTTCCAGAATGAAAAGGGCCCCACACATAGGGTAGAAAGAATCATTTGACAGGTGAATAAGTTATGCGAATCTTAAGTTTTGGACTTTGGACTTTTCAGTCATCTGCTCTCAACCCTGTTAAACAGGAAGGTTTTGGAATGACGTGTTCTTTCCAAACAGGTTTCTGTGTTTATAAGGTGGGTGGCCAAAAGTTCCTTTTTTGCCAGTTTTCTAGTGGCATCTGAATGCCTCATCATTTCAGTTCAGTTTCAGTCCACTATTATTTTTGAAAAGTTGTTTTGTCTTCACAGTGGTCATAACAAAAGATTAATGTAAGCTTTTGGTCTGAAAAAGGAAGCCGATGCCGAAGTCTCTTATACCTGAATTATTTTCCTGTTATTCATCTGCAATATTTTGTGACTGCAAATGAGTAACCGGAGACTTTACACAATGTACCAAGTCCACGTGTGCCTCAGTTTACAGACTTGCAAAAGCTAAAACAGGAATAACTACTCAACAATGGTGTCCAAGCTGTTCATATCAGTGTCTGCAACAGAAAACAATCAATAACTTGGTACTCTTCTGCTGGAACAAGTGCATTCCTTTGAGAAGTAAGTGGTAGTCTATGGGCCAATCTAGGAGCAGTGTGTGAAGGATTTAACACAACCTTAGTTTTGCCTTCCCCAACTTATCTTGCATATGGCTTGAACTCCTGTCACAGTGAGTGATGGGTTCATGTTGTTTTTGTTTTTTTGAAAAGAGCCTGAGTAGGCCACCGTACATTTGCATTCAGGACTGAGTGCTGTAGCTCCTTTTCCACCAGTTTGTTACGCTACGCTCCCTCCCCCTCCTATAACCAGCTTGTATTGAGAGATGTTACCAAGACACGCAAATATATCCATTGTGGTTCTTCAGAGAGGTGAAAAAAAGTTCACTGACAAACAATCTGAAAAAGCAAATTGTTAATATCACAGTAAAAGTATAGAATTTGGCTGGTCATTTAAAATGCACATCATGGTGGAGTTCTCTAAAATTCTTTACAAAACTGTCCAAATGCGAGCCAGTAGCAATTGGACAGAACGCAGATCACTGGGGAGTTTAGGCCACCAGAAATCCAGGGCAGCAGCGGACTTCAAAGACTTCAGCTTTCGCTGTGGATTCCCCACCACCCCCATCACCACCCCCCATGGCTTCTCTGTAATATCAAAGCTGTTGACAGCTTTGGCTCTTTTTCACACAGACCTTTAAAGTATAATGATACATGTTGCCTGGTTGGGTTCTAGTTTTTTCATAGCATTCCTTTGACATATCATTAAATGTTCATGCATGTGCTGTCATATCTATGGGATATTCAAACTTCTTGTCTTAGTGTAGCTCCTGAATTAATGTCCTGTCAAACTTTAACACCTATATTTGGAATAAACTTTTACCCCCCTGGAGTAAACTCCATCTCACATGAATGTCCTCTTATCAGTGCTTTGGTTACGGTGTGAAATAAAAACCTTCACATACTTCAGACTGTCACATAAACAATCTTGTGTTCCGAGCACACTTTGATGACCTGTCATTTTGACAGTTTACAGAGGTCTGTGGGAGAAGGTAAGTAAAATCAGTTACCTTTCCTGTAACTGACCTCTTCTAGAGTGTACAGTATAATACTGACAAAAAAATTTCAGTGTGAGCAGCAGATTACACAGTCGTACACAGATACTCACTGACATGCATAGTCACATGCAGACACAGTCACAAACCAGGAAGAATCAGTCCAAATAGCAAACTATGTCTTGTTGCCGTTAGTGACAAAGAAGTTAGAAATGATTCTTAAACCATTTACAAACAAATTAAGCTCACTACATTAGGTTGATCCCATAAGTCTATAACATATTTGGTCCATGTGAGCATTGTATTTTGTGTATGCTAAAGCTAATGTTTGGCATCGGTTTGCTGTGACCTTGTCACTTTCTGCAAGGATACTCCAGCATGGTACAGTGGAGATTAAGGAGTGATGACAATAACTTCCAATCTACTCTGCAAGTGGATGCAAGTGTTGAAGTGGGCCATCTGAAATGCTATTAAGGACAATGGCAGCAGTGTTTGTAGCAGTTACAGCAGTTTCAAGCCAGCAGAATGACAGTATGCACAGCTGGTAAAGGTTGTTTCTGGTGTTGAGGTACAACCTCAGCAAATTTACAACATTCAGTTCTATACCTCATCTTAAAAAGGAATCCAAATTCATTTGGCTTCATTACAGACCATCCATCCATCCATCCATCCATCGTCAGACTAGGAGGCTAAGAAGAATATAGCACTTGCTTTTCAGCAACATGTTTCCAGTTCCTCCCAATCTCCAAATTCTAATGCCTTCCCGCTCCATTTGAGATCTATCTTTTCAGCAAAATGTTGATCTACCCTGAAGTCTCATCCAAGTTGTGTCCCTAGAAAACCTCCAAGAGAAAATGCAAGGCGGCAGCAGTTGTTTTCTGAGCTTTTCCAGATGTACAAGCACCTCAACTTTACAAAGCTGAGGCCAGAAACCCTACAGAAGCTAATTTTAACTGTTAGCTCTTTGGGTTTTTTCTCTTTTGCCAGTGTAGTAAAAGCATACCTGGTTAGAAAACCACACGATGGAACACTATCAGTCATGGATTGGCCTCCCCAGAGAGTGAAGCTATTTTTTTGTTAGCCCTTTCTTTAGTTCATTACTTGTATAATGTTTGCTTCTCTCCCTTTAAGTCAGCTTTTTTTTAAAAAGATTGGATTCCCCTCACACATAGCTCATTTGAACAGTATGTGGATGCTATTTCTACAATGTGCCTGAGATGACCACTAAGGACCACACCTACTGACATCATGCAAAGCCATGGTAGAAAAAACTGTTAAAAACAGAGCATTTAAAGCAGCCAGACATCTGAACTTGTAGATCACAGGGAGTACCTGACCTGATATTATATGAAAAAAATAAGGAAATGCTTGAATGGGAATTCTCAGGGAAAAGACCAAAAATAAAGGATCAATCACTGTGGAAAAGACTTTAGCAACTATGGATGTTTAGTGTGAAAGCATTTTGCTATATAACATGGCATCCAGTAAAGTTTATCACCATAAAAGTACGAGAACAAGGCATGCTAGTATTACTAGTATTACTACTGTTTATAACAATATTTATCTCAATTCAGTAACTGCTCAGAAAAAGGTAATTTTCACTTTGGTCAGCAGAGGCTCCACTGTATTATCATACCTGCAGTCAGTCACATGTGCTGCGACTGACTCTCTTTTTTCAGTGCAATCAGTGCAATCAGCTGAGCTGCTGTGGCCAGTGTCACTTGGCAGTGAGAGAGCGACGTGTCCCAGGCTCAGATTAACTCTGCAAATGCATTGCAAGTACCCCGAGCTGTTTTTCTGTGTTGTCTTATCCTCTCTCCATGTCCTTTGACAGGCTCGTAAATAATGCAGGAGGACTTTGCGATGATAACCAGCTTGGAGGCAAAGCGGGCACACACAACAACAACATGCTCACACACTTTGTTTTTTATAGGTCTCCCCATATCACTTTCTCTCGCTCCAGGAGTTTAGCTCATTTCAACAGTGATTAAATTTACACTCTGACAGTGTTCTTACGCTTTTTACTCATACTCAGCCTGTTATATTTACAGTTCACACCTTTGTTATTGCCCTTTTTATAGACCTAAAGGAGAACCAGGTTCTCCGTAGTCCAGTGGAGCATCATGGTTATGGCTATTTCAGTCAGGTCACACACAGATAATCATGCTGCGGAGTTTTGCAGTTGGATTCTATGTTCACATGTGCATTAATTAAAAATGTTTTCTTTTTTGCTTTTTTTTAGCTTTATAGTTGAGCTCGCTGCCTGGCAGTGCACACAGGCCTCTATCCAGATCCAGAGCGAATAACCTTGACAGGATTTGAAAAAAACGAGAGCAAAAATCAATAAGCTGCAAACACCTGGATAGGAGCTCTTTGTAGTGCGCTGAGAGAGATATTACACTGAGACAGGGAAGGGTCCACAGAGGCCATCAGAAGGATTCTCAGAAGTGAAGGAGTAAAAACAGCTGCGGTTCCTATGGATTAGGATGCTCTTAATAGAGCATCCTAATCCTGATATTTAGTTTTAATCTTGCTTTGTTATAATAATGCTAATCTAAAATTGATTCATCTCTGAATAAAACTCATCTGTGTTTGTTAATATCTGTGTATTTACATTACTACATTTCAGGTATGACGGCAACTACTGTCAACTTTTGTTGACAAGAGAAAGCAACCATGAAGTCCTTACGTAGGAATCCACAAACAGTTCAGTGCCCAGCATGCAACTATTTTGTAAAAAAGAAGCATCATTGTTTTCTCCAGAACCTGACTTGCTTTTGTAGCAGATGAAAATGAGTGTGTGTAAAAAACTCAACAAAAAAAGGAAAAAGACAGTTCGCTATCATGATGACACTTTCATTAAAGAGATTAATTGGTTCCAACTACACTAAACTTGAATCACAATAACAATATTACAGACATATGTCAGTGAAACTGAATGAAAGCAGTCTTAAAAGAGGCATTTTGAATTGGAATATTCCAGATTATCAACTAAGCCACACACTGTGTGTGTGTGTGTGACCTTATTGAAATAGCCATAACCATGATGCTCCACTGGACTATGGACAACCTGGTTCTCCTTTAGGTCTATGTGTGGCATTAGACCGCTGACTTTTACAGATCTATTTAAAACAGCATAAAACATAAATAGCATAAAACTGAGGAAGCACACTAAATAATAATGAATAACTGGTGAAAAGGACTTGCGTTCTGGTAAAATATTAAAAAGTTGTTGCTGCTGGTTTCCAGAAAAATGATGGCATTCAGTGACTTTAACTGTTAAACGTGGTAACATTTGTGATGGAACAGCCAGAAAGAAGTGGGGAAAAAACCTCCAGGTTTAAGAAGAGATACCCAATGGAGAAATTTTGGCAACATAGATTGTAAATGCTAGAAAGAAATGGGATATCGTATGGTTTCAAATGTGCTCCTCTACTTGGGTCTTTGTGTTTGGATCTTCCAGGTCCTCACTGTGCCTGTGTGGGTGTCCTCCAGTTGCTCCAGCTTCGTCCACAGTCAACAGACATCCATGTTAGCTTAACTAGTGACTCTGAAGTGTCTGGTTCTCTTTCTGTTAGCCTTTGTGATGAAATGGTCACCTGTTCAACATGTACCCAACTCAGTGTTGGGTCATCTTGTATAGCCTCTACCACTGAATTGTTAAGAAAATGGGGACTTCACTGATGGATCAGCGGCAGTGGTGAAGTGAGGAGTGCAGCCAGATCACAGCAAGAAGTTTTTGTGAAACTCGTATGCCAACACAGGTTTTATCTGGATGTTCCAGCTTCTTCTGAGAGTCAAAAAACACATGCGTCCCCAATGAACCTAAATCTCCCATAGGTGTGTAAAGTAGACAAAGTGTTAGAATAAAGTGCTGTGTGAAGAAAGGGAATGTGGCTTTAGTGTGAAGCATTTGAAGATGTCTGTAAGACCAGAGAAGTGCTATCTGAATGCCAGTCTATTTCATTTCATAGATGGAAACCTTCTCGGTATAGCACATTTTTATATCAGCTGACCTGACCCAAATTGGTCCCATCACTCTTCACTACCAAATCGTCCATAACTGGCTCACCAGTTTTATTGTTTGTTCCTGCCGTAAGGCAGACTGCTGCAGTTTCTTGAAATAAGTGGATTTGTATTGGAATCATTTTTAAATTAACTCTCTGTTTAGACAATTTCTTACACTTGTCTTAGAAAAAAAAGACATTTGGGGACTCAGTAACAGAGAAAATTAACTTGATGAGATAAAAATTTGCAGTATTGTTTATCCTTTTGCACTTTTGACTTCATTATTAAAAACAAATAAGCAGAAGATAGATGAGAACATGTCAAAGTGGTAGATAACCATATTTACACAGCTGCAGAATGTGCGTTATCCCTCTTTTGTTACTTTTCAGCCTATGTGTGGAAGATTACTGCATTTAGGTAGCTGTAGGCAGATGATGTATGTGTCTTTATAGCCACATTAAATTTCCCTCAACACGACAGATTGTTTCAGTATGAGACACCAGCTTTCCCAGCAAAAACACAACATTCAATCTCCATCCATCCATCCATCCTCATCCGCTTTATCCGAAGTCGGGTCGCGGGGGCAGCAGCCTAAGCAGAGAAGCCCAGACCTCCCTCTCCCCAGCCACCTCCTCCAGCTCATCCGGGGGAACACCAAGGCGTTCCCAGGCCAGCCGAGAGATATAATCTCTCCAGCGCGTCCTGGGTCTGCCCTGGGCCTCCTCCCGGTGGGACATGCCCGAACACCTCACCCAGGAGGCGCCCAGGGGCATCCTTGTCAGATGCCCGAACCACCTCAACTGGCTCCTTTCGATGTGGAGGAGCAGCGGCTCTACTCTGAGCCCCTCCCGGATGGCCGAACTTCTCACCCTATCTCTAAGGGAGAGGCCAGCCACCCTTCGGAGGAAGCTCATTTCTGCCGCTTGTACCCGCGATCTCGTTCTTTCGGTCACTACCCACAGCTCGTGGCCATAGGTGAGGGTCGGGACGTAGATCGACCGGTAAATTGAGAGCTTCGCTTTTACACTCAGCTCCCTCTTCACCACGACGGACCGGTGCAGCGTCCGCATCACTGCAGCCGCAGCACCAATCCGTCTGTCGATCTCCGGCTCCCTTCTCCCATCACTCGCGAACAAGACCCCGAGATACTTGAACTCCTCCACTTGGGGCAGGAACTCATCCCCGACCCGGAGTGGGCACTCCACCCTTTTCCGGCTGAGAACCATGGCCTCAGATTTGGAGGTGCTGATCCTCATTCCCGCTGCTTCACACTCAATCTGTGTATTAAAAAAAAGAAAAAATTAAAGGAGCATATTTTCACAAAGCTAAACACAATCAGAAACCCACACATAGCATAATCCCCTTTGGTACCTTTTCTTCACCTTTACCATCTGGTTCAGCTGTGTTGATGAGGTAGCCGTCTGCCAGCATGGTGGCTGGACAGTCTTCAAGGATGTGGTTGGTGGTTTGGCTGCTGCAGCGTTCAGGGACATGTGAGGTCTGAACACCCGGGTAAGGGGATGGTCAGGAGAGAATATGCACTAAGCTCCACAGCTGTTAATGCAGCATTAGTACAGTGTTCAGTGCTTGGGTTGATATCGTCTGTAAGTGCTAATGGCTATTAGGGAAAGAAAACAAGTCTGTGTCTGGTTTTTACCAGATTCTTTCATATTGCTGGCCCCCGATAGAGCGAGAAGTAACCTTAATACCCCCCAAAAGCGTATATGTGTGACCTAGCTGCTGTAGAAGCTACTGTGTTTCAAGTGTTTACACAAAACAGATGCAGTCCAGATTGCTGCATGTGTTTTGTGCTGCAGTAAATCTGCACCTTTATGTTTCTTCAGTTGGTCAGTCAGTAAAGAAAATATATTCAAATAGAGCTGTGCATAATTAGTCCACTACATGAAACATTTATGTACTAGTCAGCACCAGAAAGACTTGCGTACTAATTATTGATATTGAATCTTATAGCAATAACACGTGTATTGTACCAGACAAGTGTGGTGGAAAGAAAGCTGAGCTAGAAGTTTAAACATTTGATGCATTGGTTGGTCTATGATGGAACCCTTACCTATGCTCATTAGCTCTTGGTTATGACCTAAAGAATGAGCTAACAGTTAAAATGAGTTTCTTCTGTAGGGTATCTGGGCTCAGTATTAGGAAGTGGGGTTAGGAGTAGAGCTACTGCCCAGTGCAGTGAAAAGGTGCCAGATAATTTGTTTCCAGCATCTAATCAGGACATTATCCCCTCTTGGAGGTTTTCTAGGCACACACAGCTGGGAGATGACTCCAAAGTAGAACCTAAACCCACTGAAGATATACTTTTTGCCCCCTTTCTTTTGCATTTTTCTCACACTTAGATTTTCAGATCATAAAACAAATGTTAATATTAGACAAAGGTAAACTGAATGCATACAAAATGCAGTGCTTTCAGTTTAGTTTGTTAAAGGCAAAATAAGGTATTCAAACCTGCCTGGCCTTGTCTGAAAAAGTATTTAACCCACCACTCCCTGTCAAATGATGGATTAGCTGCAATTAATCACATTGTTTGGAAAGCTAAGTGCAATTTACACACCTAGGCCTGATTACTGTCAGAACCTGTGTGACCCATGTGCTGAAGTAGTCTTAAAAATCTCTAAAGCAGCACATCATGCCACAAACTAAAGAATCAGCTGAGAACAAAGTCACTGACATTTATCCATCTGGAAAGGCTCACAAAGCCATTGTGACTTGGGAGTTGGAGAGCTATTATCCACAAATAGAGAAAACTTGCAACAGTGGTAAACCTTCCACGAGTGGCCAGGTCACAAAAAAATCCCAGAACAACATCTAAAGAACTGCAGGCTTTACTTGCCTGAGTTAAGGTCAGCGTTCATGATTCAACAATATGAATGAGACTGTGCAAGAATAATACATGTGGGAGAGTTCCAAGGTGAAAACCACTGCTGACCCCGAAAAAAACACAAAGGCTCATTTCTCATTTGCCAACAATGTCATGATGATCCCCACGACTTCTGGGAAAGTTTACAGAAAAAGTTGAACATTTTGGAAAGTTTGTGTTCCATTTCATCTGGTGGAAAACTGACATTGTTTTCCACAAAATAAACATCAGGCAAACAGTCGAACATGGTGATGGCTGGGTGATTGTCTGGGACTGCTTGGTGCTTTAGGATCTGGACGACTTGCTGTAACTGAAGGAACCATTGATTCTGATTTCAACCACAAAGTCCTGAAGCAGTAGTTAATCATTATAAGAAGCGTTTGTGAACTAAAAGTCAAGAATGTGGGATACTGTTTGTCCGTGATTTGTACTGCCCAGTGCGTGCTCCCAAAGCAGGCGAAACAAATTCTGCCGGGGATACCTTGTCACTACCGTTGTGCAGGTGGAGCCAAAGGCAAGATCAACACGTTCTCATCCCAGCCAGTCACATACCGATGCTATTTAATGCAAATCGTCGGTTACACCGATGTTATCGATTCAATTCAATTCAATTCAATTCAGTTTTATTTATATAGCGCCAAATCACAACAGAAGTCGCCTCAAGGCGCTTTATATTGTACAGTAGATCGCACAATAATACATACAGAGAAAAACCCAACAATCATATGACCCCCTATGAGCAAGCACTTTGGCGACAGTGGGAAGGAAAAACTCCCTTTTAACAGGAAGAAACCTCTGGAAGAACCAGGCTCAGGGAGGGGCGTGCATCTGCTGCGACCGGTTGGGGTGAGGGAAGGAAAATGTTAAACGTTCGGAGGCATGAGAGCCGTTTGGAATGAATCTATACATGTAAATGTGTTTTACTTTCTGATCATGAAACGCTCTGGAAAACACTATTTCATATGGTTAAAGTTATGGTTAAGGTTAGGGCTGGAATACACGGCTGGAGCGTGTGTTACCGCCGGAAGCAGAATTCTGTTGGATTCAATTGAGACAGGGTACCTTTCGCGTTACTATGAGACACCTCGGGTCGTGACTAACCGTTGGTATTACGCATTGGCAATGAGAATGGCATGCGTCATCATTTTTTCGTTTATTCATACCGCAGCTCCCACTTTGGAAACCACTGCACTAGAGTAAAGTGTGCTTGAGTAACATGGCAGGACAATGACCTGAAACACACCAGCAAATCCACCTCTGAATGGCTTAGAATAAACAAAATGAAGGTTGAGGAAGGCCCTAGTCAAAATCCAGACTTGAATGAGATTCAGATGCTTTGGCATAACCTTAAACAGGACATTCATGCCTGAAAAATGTCCTCTGATATGGCTGTATTAAAATAAAAGTGTGACCAATATGCAAAAAACTAAGAAATCAGGAAGGGTACAAGTACTTTTTCACGCTATACTTGTGATCTCGTCTGGTCATTTTTTTTAAGCTTTTTAAACAATGAATAATGTTTTGCTCATATTTTTCTCTGGGCAGGCTGAAATCAACAAGTCTTTTGTTGAGTCCATTTGGGGTTTGGTGGGTAAATGCTTTGGTTCTCTGAAGAAACCAAAGAAGATTGCTCATTTACAACCTTAAGTCCACTTTGCTTTCATTTCTAATCATGCATGAGTAGACAGTACTGCATCTTTGCTTTCTATGCTCAACTTCATCAGGAGATTCATTCCAGCAGTATTACCAGTGCTTACCCTTATGCCCTGTGGATCAACAAAACTGTGCAATAACCAACTGCTCCTATTCAAACAATCAGCCTGAAGTTGTTCATCCCTGCCAGAGACTGGCAGCGTACGGACTGCAATGGGCCTGTTCTGACACATGTGAACATAAGAGGGCTTGAGAGTGGTGAGCAGATGGCTCCCCTCCTCTGTTTAAATACTGTGTTTTAATAAAGGGCCATAAATTGCCTAGCTGTGCCACAGTTTGAACATTTGGCTAAAGGTGCTAATTGGAAATACCCCTCCCACACTCCTCCAGTGTTTCTCTTCCCAAATGTATGAAGCCTTTTCTTTGGCACACTTACCATCTTCTGCCTCTGCCAAAGTCATTAAATGGCAGAGGCAGAAGATGGTGACTGATAGTCGAGACAGAGAGAGAGAGGAAAAAAAGCATCACTTTCTGCTGGCAGATTTTCGTGTTTGACATGACCTTCTGCAAAGCGTTACCACAGCCGTCTCATCACTCTTCCTCTCACCGCTTCCCAAATCAACTGTCCGTTTCCTCAGACATGACGAAGAGTTGGTGGGGGTGGGGGTGGGGGGTGTTGTGGCAAGCCAGATTCTCTTTTCCCCCTCTATCGAGTGCCAGGTGGTTTATTGGCTGCCTGTTTTTTGACTGGCATCCTTGTGGGCAAATCTGACAGCAGGACGATGAATAGTGTTGAATGATGAATCAGTCTGTTTCCAAAAGGTTTTCTCCTTTCTGCTCAACCTGCAAGATGGACGAGCTGGTGGAAAAAACCCACTGCAAAACGAAGGGGATGTTCAGGAGGAGAGGGAGATGTCAGAGAGGAACAAGGCAGCAACTGTGCCGACTGTATTAAAGATACTGAAATAACAAAGCTGTGGTTTTCCCCTCAGGATTATTTTTGTTTTTCCCCTTCCTCCATTATCTTTGTCACACCTTCCTCCTACTTTCATCCTGTCATTGTGTTTATGCTTCCTCATGATCTCCTCTTCCCTTACTTGATCACTATTCTCCTTTCCCCTCCTTTCTATCATTTTTTTCTTCCATCCTGTTTCCTTCACTGACGCTCGTTTCCTACCATCCAAATTTCTTTTTCATCCTCAATTTAATTTTACTCCTTTCCTTCTCTCACCAACAGTGACTCATCTTTCCCTCTCTTTTTCTTACTCATCCCTCCTCCTGATTATGTTTGTACTTTTTCTTACTTGCTGTCTCCATCTTTGTCATCTGACTTTTTCTCTGTTCAAGGTGGCTACACATTATGTGAGAAGTGGAGAGAACTAAAACTGTCTTATTATAGGATTTAGGCAAATAGATGCTGACTAACACACATCATAATACAAAAAGTGTTGGCACCAGTTTTGTACGTCAGACCTTTTGCTTTGTACCAGAAGTGACAAATGAAGTCCTGAAGGTATAAAGATTGTTTTAATTGATTCCATTATACTAAAGAAAAATGTACTTTGCTGTGTATCCAGTTATGTCCATAAGTATTTGGACAATTCCATCTTTTTATTTATTTTTTATTTTTTGCAGTTTTTCCCCTGCACATACTACACCATACTGGATTTTAAAATAAAAAAAATCTAGATGTGACTGAGGTGCAGACTTTCAGTTTCAGTTCAAGGGGTTTAACAAAAGCATTGCATAAACTGTTTAGCAACTGTTGGGGCTTTTAGAGACAAAGCCAAGCCAGCAGAAAATATTTCTTAAAGACTTCCTCATAATCCTAACTCTAATTATGTTGGTTTGAGCTCTGAGTCACTTGACATTGTTGCATGATTTCAACAATTCATTGTACTTGCCAGCTAGCTAATAAGGCTAAGCCTAGCCAAGCTATTCAGCAGCAGCAGGAATATTATGTTACACCATAAGAATAATTAGTGATTTCCTAAGCAACTGGGGTGGGTGGGTTACAATCATGAGTATTTAAATGTCCCGATCTGTGTAGATGTTTTTTTTTCTTTTACATTAAACAGCACATATGATATAGCTGATTACTTTACAGATCCCTTTTCCAGTGGGTCCATGATACTTAAGGGCCCACTCTGCTGTGAGACCCACTAGCTAACGTCTAGCTTTGATACATTAACAACAAGAAGGTATTTGCCAGAGATCATTAAAACATAAACTCCTGCATTAAAACACAAAACAAACACCCCCAACAAACTGGAACAGTCTTTTAACAACTTTGGGAATTTTTGAAAGCAGAAGACTAAACATGTTTTCCTAGTTTCTTTAAAGAGGGGCAAAAATATTTGTTCAGTGGACTGTTGAAATGTGTTTGTGTGCCTTTCTCCTGAAACCAAACACATGAATTTATATTAAATACATGAAAATGTTACCTGATTTAATTATTAAAATATAGTGGATGTGATAAATGTCATGTTGAAAACTACAAAACACATACTACAGTGAAAGGTGACACAGTCACACTAATAAAACACTAATTGTAAAATAATTAGGTGTGATAATTGTAGTTACTTATATGGACTCCTGTGGAGTTCATTAACTGTCTGCCCTCCAGAGGAAGTGGACTGTCAAAGTAATTTAAATCCCGACCACAGATAAACACGCTCACGTGACACACACACACACACACACACACACACACACACACACACACACACACACACACACACACACACACACACACACACACACACACACACACACACAGCACTCCTTGAGACCTGTAATCTTGGCTCCCCTGAGGTTCAAGTTTAGCATCCTGAGCTGCACAAACACCGAGTCATTAAGAAAACAGACAGAGCCAGAGAGAGATGCACCTCTCTCACACTCTCTTTATCCTACACATGAAGCGGTGTTTTATTTTTACCTTGACTTTGCTTTAACACCCTTCCTCCCCACCCCACCGATCCACCATTTCTCAAATTACAATTAAGGTAACGACCGTTAAAAATGGCATCTGTAAGGTCACTGATGAGCTTTTCTTAATTACTTTGAAGACGCTTCAGCAGAGAGAAGCACCCGTCAATATCATCTTTCTTTCTGTGCATGCTGTTTACTGCATACTTATGCATGGCTTTGCTTTTATCACCCCAAGTTTTTCAGTTTGATTTTAGATTTTTGCAGTTTGAGCAGTGGAGTTTTGAAAATCATGTCTGGCTAAAGCACAATACTGAAATCTGTGTGGATGTGTCCACAAGGTTAATAGCCACACGTGTCAGCTGTAAAGAAGGTCAGACAATCACCATCTGTCTACGGTTATGAATGGGTTTTTAACAAGATGCTGTGCAAAAATACAAAGAGATAGAAAAAAATCCTCCTCACACATTTTAACTAATACTTTCCTTTTCTACTTTTATTTCAATCAAAATTTACAAACACAGTTATTTCAGTTATAAAACTGTGTAGCATCAAAACACATTTTGTTAATTAGAGACATTTCTCAAAATTGGTTGACAAAGTAGAGAAAAAAATCCAATGTATGAACGATGGAGAAAAAAATAACACAAGAAAAATAAGATCTTCACAGTATGTAGAATAATTTGGTCTACAAGGGTTTGCTGATCCTGGTGTTATTACTTTTTCTTAGCTACTTTCTTTAATTTCTACTTCACATGGAGGTTGGATCACTCATTGTAATGGTTTTCATGTCATGCATGTGGTATTCATGTCAGCCATCATCAGACACTGCTACAGCACTGAAATCATCAGTCATCATGCACAGTGAGGTGCTGGAGATGATGATGATAATTATAACTTCATATCATGAACGTTACGTGTTTTGCAAACAGTCCACAGGAGTTTTTTTTTCTCTTTAAAGAAAATTTAATTCAAGTAGCAGTGCAACCAGTGGAGATGAAAATAGCACAGGAGACGTTATTGCCCAAAGTTGTTATATAAAGCTAATAAAAATAAATCCAGATTTTAGAGAAAATGCTTTAAAAAACTAACTAAAAAATGTGTGCATACAAAATTAGAATAAAATATCACGTAATCTTGTCAAGTAGTCAACAGCAAACGCATGAGGATGCTTTAGTGAATGTTTATCAACTTCCTTCCATCAGATGTTGGTGTTTATAGTCAGAATATTCAGGAAATCTGAATACTGTGAATACTGTAATGAAACAAACACTGAGATAGTGGCTTCGCTGTTTTTCTGGATCGGTTATAGAAGAGAGGTGGAAGTCTTTTCTTAAACAAAAACAAGCAAGTCACAAACAAACATCTCCCTTTATAATTCATTTGCACATAATTATCATATGAAACTTCAGGTTTCTGTTGTGATGTAGGCAACAAACGCACGTTAATTAGTGTTCACAGAAAGTTTAGATCAGAAGGATCTACGATGAAGTGAAGTCAGGCTTAAAATCAGGAATTCTGAATCTGAGTCAAATCTAATTAAACATATACAGTAAGTAACATGTGTTAATACAAGTAAAAAACAAATGAAATCAGTGCCATCACCGCATTTCGAATACACAGTCCTGTGTTATATTAACAGATACATACTTATACATTGATCTACAATTATTTAACTAATTAACTTTAATATGTCAGTATATATAATTGTAGTATATAATACAGTATTTTTTTAAATTCAGCTCTCCCCTCAGCTCATAACTGCACTTTCTGTCTGAAAGTGTTATTTTCTAATATTTCTTGTTAAGAGATTGTTTCTTGCTCTGTACATTATTTCACCGCTTTTACTTGATTCACACTTTTCAACATGTTTGACCTTACAAATAATGGGTTTGTGTGCTCCACATAGCCAGCCTTATTAACTATCCACATTGCTCTTTTTATAATGGCTACAGTGGTCTTTTGTATGCTTTTTGTGTGCTACCTCATATCTCAACACAATAATTCAAGTAAGATAAAATCGCTGAACGTAAGTAATGATTTCTGCTTCAGAATGTGCCATGTTGCTCCAGCACTGTGATGCTCTCCATGTTTAACACGAGCAGATTTTATGGTTTAAAAATTTGTTCTCACACACTCTTTCTATATATATAGTATCTAACATTACTTACTCAAACCAAACCCCTGTTTCAGTATATTCATTTCTGTTTTGATTTCCTCTAAAAAAAACCCGTTGTAAACTCTTACTGGACAAAAAGATATTTGTATCATTCATGATTAATATAAAGTTCAGTGTTCTTGAGACTTTTCAGTAGTAATACCGAATGACACCCAGATGTAAAGCTAAAGCAAATACAAACTGCATGCCTGGCATTTGTGCACATTTATTTGGTGATGCAGAAAAATGTACGAGTGTTTTTATGTGTGATCTTAAACTGCTGCTTGGTCCATTTCACACAGTTGGAATCGCAGCTACATGAACACAGATGAAAATTTTCAGTGTAGACTTTCATGTTGCTGTAGATTATTAATCACCAAGAATATTCAGTCAATAAAATGTATTTCACTTTGCTCTGGTGACAAACTAAAGTGTTTTCCGTGTCTCTTTTATCAGGCTATGAGAGACTGTCAGATCTGAACACACTGAGTAACATTTAATGTTTAAATGTATCCGGCTTTAAAATTCACAGTTCTAATGTGCAGTTGTCACAGTAGAAATAAACAGCATCACTGATAGTGCACTAAGTGGTCAAATAAATATTGAAGCTTGAGATAATGTTTCCTTTTTTCCCTGCTCGGCGTGCTTGCGATGACCATGAATTAATAGATTAACGATTCTCTGTAGTATTTCTCTCATGTTTTGATTGCAGAACCAGTGTTGCATTTCACTGTTCCTCAGTTCAGCTGTTCCTTTTAATTTGTCTCTGACCGAAATAGCCTGTGCTTGGATCAAGTTTGTGCAAAAGAAGAGTCAAATGGTGCATCAAACAACTCCTTTTGTACAAAGCAGAAAGCAGAAAGTCGTTGAGGTTTTAGGCTCTGTCAGGCCAAGTTTGTCGAACTTGCTTCATAGTAAACCCTTCTGGTTAAATAATAGTCTTATACTTTTTACTGGATCATACTCAACACATCATTATCATCATCATCCAGACCTGAACTACTGAAAACCACAAAGTTCTCATGAGCTGATATTGTAGATAAATCTTGCATTTCTTTCTGTAATAACTGTTTGTAAATGCATAATCTAGGACATAGGGTGGAGCAGAAACCTCCTCCTCCTTCTCATTATATAAAAGGAGAACTAATAACACCTCATATTCAGCTAAAGATGTAGGTGAACCACCCCAGGTTATTAACTGATGCTACAGAAAAGAAGACATCAGGTTCTTTATAAAAACCAAGGCTGAGTCAGTGTTGTCCCAGGTAATGAGCTCGAGTTTTACAGGGTGATGGATGTTAAAAGCGGGCTTGTGTCCACTTTCCATCCATCTATGTCACATTGTTTTATTTTGAATTTTTTATGTGGCTATTATCTGCAGTGATGTCATTTTTTTTTAAATATTGACTTGAAATCTTAACAAAATATTCTAAGTAAGTAAAGTTTATTTATAGAGCACTTTTCACAGACACAAAGTCACTAAGTGGGTTAGAATCACAATAACAGGGCAATAGAATGGAATAGAAAATTAAAACACAGTTAATAGAAGTGAAACAAAACATGTTAAAACAGAATAATGTTCTACTGCTTTTTGAAGTTTGATTGATTTTTCACACTGGAAAAATCTTCTAAAAGACTCCACGGTTACGAATAGTTCTTTAAGGTATATAAACAATCAATGCTGGATGCGGGCGAGAACACAAGTGGTGGAAAGTAACTTCATTTTAGAAAAGAAGTTGAAATTAAACTGCAGAAGATCTTCTCTGAATGTATTATTAAACAACATTCACTCTTTGAATGTCTCATTAAGAACCATCAGCTCTGCTCCGTCTGACAGCTGTTTAAAACGGTTTCAACATCACTTTGACTAATTTAAGATGTCGCAGCAGAGTTAGTCTTGTTCCCAACCTCATATAACTGTCATCTCTCTCTCTCTCACTTCATGTTTCAATGTTTCCCCTCTGGACAGCTTTTGATGCATTTAGCAACAGGCCAGTCAGATAGGAAAAGAGGAGCTTTGTGGGGAAATTGGAGCTTCGGTTTTCAATCTTAGCCATCACTGTCAGGCACAATTTCAGTCATAGTATTAGTTTATTTGCAATATATCAACTCTGATCCATTTAGCAGAAATGGTTTGTCAAAACAGACCTCTATGTCTTAGAAGTTTATTTCTTGGAAGCCATGTTGCCTTTGTTACCACAGAGTGCTGTGATTTAGTGTAACTACAGCCATCACAAAAGGGCCCTGTCACATCTCCTTTTTGTGCTTTCTGTACTGCATGGAACATGGCAGTTTGTTCTTTCTTCAATATTGCAAACTCAAATTCCTCTCAAATTTTTGGTTTCCATTTCAACCTGCAAATAAAAGTTATTTCTTTGTAAACAGCAGATACAGAAACATGACACAAGCTTGGTGGCTGCAATGATAAACTGAAAGATAACTTCACATGAAAGTGCTAATTACCTGCAGATAATTGCAGAAGCTGTATTTATGTGTGCAATCAGTGAGAGAGAGCTGCAGAGTTAGATGTTTTGTTGGACTGATGCTTTTTGGAAGAAGATGTGGAAGATTTGAGAGCAGCAGATGTCAACTCTGTGTTAAAAGCCAAAAGCACTTTGTGGTAACTACTGTGAACTAAAAGCTGCATAAAGCAAGAAGAAGTTAGAGTGGACATTAATGAAGATGGGATATGTTTTCACTGCTAAAAGCCTTTTTATGCCTATTAGACCCAATGCTGTAGACTTGGACAGCAGTTTGACTGGAAACAGCTGAAGACAGGAACAATGTTTTGTTTAAATGACAAAGATAAGGTCTAATGTCTGTTCTTTTTGTATACAATATTTCTTTGTGTTCAGTCCGTGCGGCTTTAACTGACACTTTTAACCTTGATTTGTTACAATTTTAGGAATATTTATATGCCCCTCATGACCTTATTTAGTTTGGTTTTAAGTTGTTTTAATTCTTTTTCCTGGGGTTTCACTCTCTGAGGGTAGATTTGTAGACATGCAGGATTCACCCTGATATTAGGCAGGAATGTGACAGCACTCACAAATTAGTCAAAGGGTCTAATTCTGAGAGAGGATTACAGCCAAACTTTCAAGATCAGTTCACGCAACAAGATATTACCCTGGAGAGCATCCAAAAGCAAAAACAATTGACTTGGCCTGAATATATTAAAAAATAATAATGATAAAACAAAGCAGCATTGAATAAGTGTTTATAAATGTCTACACAGGAAGATCTAAAAGGACTGCCATAGTGGAACTCCAACAACGATCTCTCTGTTGTATCTTTGTACTCTTGATGCAAAGAAATATAAGAAAAAATAGACCCTCTCCCTCCTTTTTGTGCTTTTTTATTAAGCTGTGCACATAAACGTTACAACAGTATTTGGCTGAAGAATGGACTGAGAAAAAACCTGAGGAAGAAGTCCAGACAGCCTAAGCCCTTCACATCCCATCCCTGCCCTAGCAGTTAATACTGGCTGTTCATGTGACCTTACCACACTGGGGTGTAATCGGCTGAGTGTGGCTCTCTGTTGGCAGAGTGTAGGGAGCCACAGACACCCCGTCTACCTCTATCTATTGCCAGATAGAGGCAGTGTCCAAAGTATGTGGTGTAGTGGACTGATCTGTGGACTACTCTTGCTTGTACTGTTGTTGGACCATCACTGAACTGCAGATATAAGCAAAGTTAATGAAACCAAGTGTTAGAAACAATGTGTCCACTGTAGTCACTGTCTGTACTTTTCAGGCCGTTATTTTTTAAAAAATGTCCCAGTCTTCTGTTCCACTCGAAACAATGAGCATTTAAACTGCACACATAGGTCTCTGCTGAGCTACGTGCTGTTGGGTTTTTTTGAGTACTGCACGGGAGCACATTTGTCAGGAGCCTTCTGCTGGCTCTGCGCAGGCAAATACTGAAGCAAATGGATGCAACTGGAGCACCACACAACAAGCATAACTCGCGGGGAAACATGAATGTGTAGCACCCCACTGGTGAAGTTGTTACAGGGTAAAAGAATCACAGATGTCTGTGTGCAGCCTCCACAGGACAACTAAACACTTAACAGAGGCAAGGGCTAAAGTGCATTGGTAACTGGGCCTCAAAACTGGAACAAGCCAGTAAAAATATCAAGAATAAATCAAAGAAAAACACATTTTTAGCATGTACGTCTTTTTGAGAAAAACTATTAATTTTTAGGGCATACTCAACCTGTTGAGAAACGGCTCCAACACATAAGATGACAAGTAAAACTAAATCAGTCTGGTTTGCATAATGACTCAAGGGATAAATGTATCACAAACACTGTTTGTCATAATCGCTGGCAGATCTATTAATTTAGGTTGCTGGTGTGCTATAACTGCATTTCAGTTGATTGTTTATGAAGCTGAGCATTTGTCATTTTTGGATGTAATGGAAAATGAATGCGCTTGAGACTAAGCTGCTTGCTGATGCTGTTTGTGCTGTCGGGTGAAAACAAAAAATTAATAAAATTTTTAAAAAATGTAAAGTTTCAAGGAATCTGGAGTTTTCTCATGAATTGAGACTCTCACACTACATATAGCTCCCTGGTATCGATCACTCAGTATCACAGATTTACTAGTTACCACATGCATAACAGAATATGAGAACCAATCAGTGATTCACTGGGAGTTTTGAGCCCATACAGGTGCCAAATAGTTGTGGGTGGTCCAAAAGAACTTAATGAATGTGAGAAATTATAGTTCTAATATAACCTCATATCCATCTGTGAAAAGATTACATTTGCGTCTCAGATAATGAGGATTTACAGCCTACAGGACTATTCTAATAATGCATCAAATTAAGTTGCATGAAAATTGGAAAGAATGACTCATTTTTGGTTTCTCTTTTATTGTAGGGTTGTCATTAGGTTTGCATGTAGCCATTACTAACTGGAAGAAAAGTTAGTTTAATTTTGGTGGAACTAATGTAACAAATCATTGCAGAGACTTAATTCCCGCTTTCACTTTCCAGGACAGAGTTTCAAAATGTTCTTCTGGTATTTCAAAATTCTGAACATTTTGCTTTTTTTCTCCTAACATTAAGTTTTGTCACAACTTACTTAATAACCCAAAGTCAATAAAAGTAATTGGTGTATCATATTATGATAGTTGTAATATAATAATTTAATTGAATTTAATTCAGTTTTACTAATATAGCTCCAAATCATCACAACAGTTGTCTCTAGGTACTTTATATTGCAAGGTAAAGACTACATTACAATAATACAGAAGAAGAAAAATAATACATCTTTCTTTTTGTTCATTATTTAGTTTTCCATGAGCCGATCATCATGATGACCAAAGCTCGAAATAAATACATAACAATAAGATTTTAAAGCTGCATGAAACAAACACTAAAATGCATCATATTATTGTATCTTCTCTTATTATTCATTAGACATAAGTTACATCCTTCGTCCTTGCCAGCTTCCCACAGATGGAGAATATGGATTTTTTTGTTTTTGTCTGTAATATTTTTCATGATTTTCTCATTTTGGCCTGACTGAAGATGCACTCTTTTACTAATTTTCTTGTTTTTCCTCTGGTCTTTTATCAGCTTTGATGTCAAAACTATTTTTACTTGAGCAGCAGCAGGGGTCTCATATGAAGGTATTTAGTCACTCCGGTGCAGGGATCGCTCGTATAACATGATCACCACTTTCAGGATTTTACCCTTTATGTCAGTGTGTACGTTTTTTAGAAGAAATGGCAAATGAATGCAAAAATAAGTGGCTCAAGGTGGAGAGATGTTCAAAGATCAGATAATTGGAGGCTGAACTCAATCAATGTATGTCGACGGGGTCAATAGAGGCTTTGAAAAGGATTCAGGAGGCTTTGCATTAGTATTTCAACTCTATGAATGACTCTATAGGAAAAGGGGACAAACAGACATTTTTTCTAGTCCACACATCACCTTATCTAACATGTGAAAAGTAAAATGAAGCTTTTTGACGGATTTTTGTTTTACCTCTCTGTCTGTACATTGCCAGACCTCCTCTGCATCCAGCCTATGCACTAATTGCAGACTCATTAGTAGTTTCTTTAGGGGTCTTATTAAGCAATCAAACACATCGAAGTGACAGAACCAATTTCAGTTATTGCAAACTAAGCAAGAAATCCACCTACAGTTCCACAATGGTCCTTGTACACTAGGCTGTTGGCTTGTAACTTGTCATGTAATCTAGGAATATCAATATTTTTGCATAGAAATTGCAAGTAAAGGATTTGGATTCTTTAATCAGTGCACCTGCCCCTATAAAATATGCAGCAGCTACTTTAGCAGAGCATTGGAGAAAGCGTTGCTCAACACTTTATAGTCTATTAGTTGGGTAACATCGCTGCAGGCAACTGGTTTATTGAGCTGCCAGTTTACACGTCAGCAGCACTACTTATGAATAAAACAGCCTGTCTGGTCTAATTTCCTGCTCCTTGTGTCCATTTCAGTTCTTTATGGACTCAGAAAGGGAGAAGAGTGTCACTGAGTGTTCACGTGTCCAAGAATGATTATTTTTCAATTACAATTTACAATTGTAACAATATTAAAATCCTAATAATACAATTGCTATAAATTATAGGTAAAAATACAAATCTATAGTCATGCTAATAGCTCTGATGCCGTGCATTGTCACAGTGAACCACACTACTGCTTATAATGGCTTCAGTTACATTTTAGCAGATTTCACTTCCTTAGTTCGGCTGATCATCATAACACAACATATCATGGAGTATATTTGATGATGAAACAAATGAGTGAGATAAACATTACAATATATAGGACACTAATATTGGTGATAAATGTCATAATCCATTTAATATCAGGTAAGACTTTTGGAGTCACAGCTGAGCAGATCACTAAAGTCATCAACCAACACTGACCAGATATTTCTTCTCTTGCTGAACCAGCGTTGCCATCCTTAGAGCTACAGCTAAAGAAATAACTCAAAGCCCTGTTTTCCATGACTTTACTCTGTTGGTGTGCTTATTAAGTAGTGTCAAACACTAATGGGGTGGTGAGATGAAGTTAAAACATGCAGGGTTAAAAGAAAGGCATTGTCAGACAGTTAGAGTCACTAGTGGGAAAAAAACTGTGTCCAGGCATCACTTGATTAGCAAAGTCACATGTGGACTAGAACCTCTAGATGAGTAAGATCTGCTGGCACTGGTTTTTACACTAATTAAGCTGCACAGTGTGTTAGGGTCAAAGAGCAGTGAGTCTGTCTCAATTACTTCATCACTGCGCTGCTAATGTGGCTAGAAATTTCCACAAAAAAGGCAAAAGGAAAAAAAAAGGCTTAATCTCAATGAAGACAACTATGGAAGTCACATAAGCTTTAAACCAACAGGTGTGAAACTGGCAGAATTACAATAAATGTGTTTTTTTATTTGGATTTTCAAAGTTGAGCTAATCAGACCAGTAGACGTACCTGACGTTATTCCAATACATCAATACGACAACAACGTTTTCACTGTTATTATTTACTAAAAAGACAGTTGTAAATTTCACGTGACCAGTCCAACCGATTAAGCACAGCGTTGGGCCTATAACTGCAAGCCACTTTGGGACCCACCTCAAGCCACAGTTCCTCCATTCTTATACTGTAAAACCAAATATAAATGGCAGCCTTCAGAAATAACAGTCTTCTTTTGAGTGTGTCTTTCCTGGCAGAACTAACTTTTTCAACCACTATTTAGGAAGACTCGAATGAATTGCTTGAAAAGTTTTCCTGCGTCTTTTGTCTATGAAATCTGAAATGGTTTGATTAAAAAAAAGCATCAGCCCACAGATGAAGAAGATATAGGCCTTTCAACAGGGCAAGATGTCTTAGTTATATTAGTTATACTGGTAAGAGTTGCAGGTGTGTCTTTGAGCAAAGCAGTAACCCCCCCCAGATGCTCCTGTTGTTTGGTCATGACAGTTTGTGTCTTGGATGGCAAATCTCTTGTCTTTGTACCATCTTGGATAAATGAAGGTTTAGGAAGTCTGCAGTGGGTCAAAAACATCATTATGTGCCTTACTGAAACTGAAGGAACATTTATTTAAGTGTATTAAATTTCTGTTTATAGCAGATGTGGATCATGAATGTCCATGAAAAGCAGTTTGCACTCACATAATTGAATTTCATCTACTGCTGTGTTCGTGTGTGTGTGTGTGTGTGTGTGTGTGTGTGTGAAGGAGAGAGAAAGAGAGAGAGTGAGTAACACTGAGTGTGTAATGGATGTGTGACCTTCCATGTGTGCTATTATGTGCTATTGTGTTTCTGGGGGTGTGGCTGGTTTGGCGTTGTCTTGGTACATTGTTAAGGAGGCGGGACTGTAGGAGGCTATTGGCGTTTAGGGGGTCATGGAACAGGATGATGGATTATGGGATGTGTTTCCTCTTTCCAACAGGCAGCTTCACAGCAGTGATCGCTGCCGTTCTCTGCACTGCTGTGGTTTCTGTGTGGTGTTCAAAGCTAGTACATCTATTGTTGCCACCATATGTTTCATCTATTAAGACTTTTTCAGCCAAACTCATCATGAAATGTGATGAAAAAATCATTAGCAGATTTTAGCCTTTTAGTAAATAAAAAGGTATTAAGAACTGGACTTTCCCTGGTTGCTGTGAAACATTTAAACTTAAATTGTTTTCCTCATCTTCTCTGTCATATTTTGTGTTACGTGAAAAGACGCGTGGTCTGTTTCCTCTTAGCTGTGTGATCATCTAGCTTTACCAGCCTTACCATACAACACAGTCATGTGAAACAATTCAACAGAGGCCTCAGAGGTTTTCCTGCAGGTGCCACTTGTCCAGTATGGCACTGTAGACATCCAACGTCAATGCAACACACACATGCTTTTCACATCTTTAGATCGTCTACTGTCCACCAACTTTCTGCCGACTAAAAGCCAAAGCTCAATTTTCAACAGAAAACAAAATGAGCAGCCATACTTATACTCTGCAAGACTGAAGCCTCCAATGCTAACCATATATGTTTTTGTAATGCAGTCAGTGTAGCCATAACATTTTTTTTCCTCCTAAGATCTCTTTGGGCTGTTTTTCACGATCTTTGCTGTTGATTTACCTGAAGAGTAAAAGAAATAGATCATGTGTCTCTGCTTATAGGGCTGCATATGATTTGGTGTGTGGAATGAAGCCTGAGGTTTGCATTATTAACTGTTTTGTGACAAACAGACCTGTTGAAGAGAAATACAAAGGTAATGTAATAAATAGAGCTCAGACTTACCTTCTACAGGGAGTAAGCATCATAATGCAGCACTGTTTTGATTAAGAACTCCAGCACTTTGTAAGACAAATATTTAACCTGCTTCTGAGTTTATTGCTCTTTGTGGATTTGACCAAATACATTCTACAATTTATAAGGACATGTTTCATGAGTCATCGTGGCTGCTCTCCAGCCTAGAGCCGCTAAAGCTGCTATGAAGGAGGAATTTGGAAAGTGTTACGAAAGAACATAAACATGTTGAATTCAATTCGATTACTTCTGTGAGTTCTGTTTTTCTGTAGTGATACTGAAACACAGCTGAGGATTTATTTGGGTATTTATTTTAAAGCATAATCTAATTTAACTTTAAGCTCAATATTCAACATTAAAAACTGCATATTCAGAATATCCATCTTTTAATATCCTTATAAAAGATGGTAATAGGTTTGCTGACTGTACGCTTTTTTATGTCTTATTATGTTCTCTGGACCTAACCTAGCAATGATTGTGGATACTACACTCTGTACTGCATCAGTCCATCACTGTGAGCTGTACCACAACTCTGCAACTGACCCAGTTTAGCCTGCACTTTCTGTCCTGCATTTATGAATAAGATGATATTATTATCATTTAAGGGTTTTTTTTTTTTTTAATAAAAGACATTTTTCAATATGAAATAACCAGAACATCATGCACAGATTCACCGTCTGATTAAAAAAGGCTAAAGTGAATTAGGATATTACATGAAAGATGATCAAATGTCACTCACAGAGCAGTCGTTACTTTTCAAAATGATCTGTCATCTTCCCTCTCCTGTCATCTCTTTCTTAGAACTTTCTTCATCTCTGAGTTTTTATATTTGATTAAATTTTGGATTTAAAACTTACATAGTTCCTCACTTTATGCTCACTCTTGTTCACTAGAGCTGTCCAGATGCTGAAGTAGTTTAATGGGACCTTACTGACATCTGCATGCATGAACATATGACAGGGCCAAGAAGGAAATAAAGGATGTGTGCAGACAGGACCATGCAGTGGCTTAACTGACTCTGTAGCATCTGCTGGAAGGACTGCCAGGCATGAACCAGACATGAAAAATGAACTTGCTGTACAGTGTTTTGTTTTAAACAGCCTATCACATTCACATACTCATTGAGTGCCAGAATGTCATTCTGTTCCATCCTACTCTACTTTGGCATTTGATGGAAGCTTATTTTTGACAATGTTAGAATTCTACAGTATGTCTTTTGCACCTGCATCTGTGTAACTACATGTCCTTGTTTAAGCAGACACCAACTGTGACAGTATGCGCACACATTTTTACAATGGTGTGTGTTAGCAGTCATGCAGACACTGAGACAGGCCAGACAGCTTTCTGTTGCTCTTTTCAATGAGAGCAGAGTGTGTTTCAACATGTCGACACGCTCGCTGGCAGAAATTCTGGATATAATCACAGCGTCTGGGCGCGTAGGCTCACGGCTCAGAGTCGTGTCTCTAGGCTGGCTAAGTGCCTACAGTACGTCCAGTATCTTTTGAACTGCAGCTTTGGGATGACCACAGTATTAGCCTTCTTATTTATTTATTTATTTATTTTTCTTTTATCCACTGCCCTCAGGGAGGAGATCTTCCTCAGAGTGAAATGTGGCATCTGAGTTTTGTTTTGTGAACAGCAATATTTTATCTGTACATGCAATATATTAATCCAGTTGACAGCTGTGTGTAGAGTACAAAATCCTCCAGATGCCAATCTGTATGTGTGTATGTACGTGTGTTTTCAAGCATCTTTGTGTGTGTGTGTGTGTGTGTGTGTGTGTGTGTGTGTGTGTGTGTGTGTGTGTGTGTGTGTGTGTGTGTGTGTGTGTGTGTGTGTGTGTGTATCTGCACGATCACATAAACTGTAGTATTCCTGAGTGGTGCCTGTGTGTGTGAGGCAGTGACGTTGCCATTATCATAGACGGAGATGGATAGCCATGCAGCAGTGAAGGGTCAAGGATACAGCTGGCTCAGCCCCTGTGCACCAGCCGCACAAACACACCAAGGACGAGTATTTTCCTTGTATTTAAAAAAAAATATTCAAGATTCAAATAGATTCATATGCAACAATATTTATGAAAAAGATTAATTTTTTTTGTTTCTGCTATTAGCCAAGATGGATGCAGTGCCATGTTAAGTGAGTGCAGACACTTGAGATAAGGTTAAGAAGGATGATTACACGTTTACTTGGACACACGAGACATTGGTTCACATTTAGTCCCCTGATGAAAATTATTATTTACTGTGATTATTTTTTTCTAACCTCAACCAAATGGTTTAAGGTTCTTACAATTTACAAGACCTGAGGATGCAGTTTGCAGATCATGAGATACTTGTTATTTTTGGAATGGCCACTAAGGTGTTTGAAGTTTAAAGAATTCTTTAATAGCAACAAACTCCAACACACATGATAAGGAACAATTTTGGAGGATTAAAAAACAATTTCAGTTCATGGCGTATGCCAGCTGAGTTATTTCCAGGATTCTGGCAAACCTTTTTTTTATTTTACATATAATAATGTTTGCCAAAAATTTGACACATGAACTAAGCTTGTATCAGGTTGTATAGCTTTTTGTATCGCTTTACCCTGTGTGTGTGTGTGTGTGTGTGTGTGTGTGTGTGTGTGTGTGTGTGTGTGTGTGTGCAGGTGTGTGTGTGTTTTATCTCTATCAGACTTGAATGTTGTGCTTTTGGTGTGATGTAGGATGCCTACTCAACTGTGGAGACTTGTGCAATGATGGACACCCAAGCATTTAGAAATTTCCAGCTTCTTAAGAAAGCTGCTGTGATTGAAACAGCATTCACACCAACAGTCTTTTATGTGGACAGCAGACTTTGTCAATAGCCAAACTTTGTATGCTTTTATTTGGGGCAGGATCACCTCCACAACCCACATCCAGTAATCCTCTCCATTATTGAATTATATGTCTTAGAGTAGGATTTGGTCTCCTCTGCTCTGTTGACTTACTTTTTCTAGCTTTAATTACAACTCATTACAAAGCACTTTGTTAAACTTTTCTTAAGGAATTTCTATTCGATCGTCATGCTAGGGCACCAAGTTTATAAAGATTAAAAACAAGGCACTGTATATAAAAGATGTATATGTTTTGTTTCAAGTTTTAGCATTGTGGCTATTTGTATGTTGCTTTTGAAGGCAGAAATTTTTGGTCTAAAGGATAAAACTTAGTAAGATTGCAACAGATAGCATAGTTGCATTGCACATCAAGAGATGTAGTGCTTAGAACCATACAAATAAAAAACAAAATAAAAAAACACACACACCAGGTTTTCTCCTAACAACATTTGAAAAGACTTCTTAGGGGATTTTATGAGTATTAACAATATACAAACCTTGTTATAATGTCTTACGTCCTTATAAATGTTTCAAAGTACTAACAACATAGAAATAGTCAAGCAGTGTAGCTCAATCTAGCAAATTGCTGAGTGCAGATTTTAAGCTTCAGCAACAAATAAACAGGTGAGCTGTAAAAAAAAAAAGAAAAAAAAGAAAACATGGATGATATACGAATGTGATCCAGACACTAGGCTGTAAATGTGTTCATTCCAGCTGTAACATTGGGCATTTTAACATGAAAACCTGGAGATTTACTTGATTTTGGAGACAAGCTTAAGTGACCATTCAAAGAACTGCAGTTTTTAGCATTTTTCAGTTTTACCCTTGGAGGTTGCAGTTTGTTACGACATCATATAAGTCCCTTTATTTTAAGCTCCAAGTGCATGATTGGTTATAAAGACATGAATCCTATATTCAAAAAGTTTTCTACTTTTCATTAAGGTACAAAGGGAGTCGCCAAACCATCCCGAGTGACAGAAGTGAGATATGCAAGCATGTTCTGATTTTTTTTCTGACCACAAAGATATTTCCTATTAACCATGCTTAAAGTGACGTTGATCCCTCAGTGTGATCTGAAATATCAGATTTCCACTAAAAAAGGCACCTCCATGTGAATAGTGCAGACCACTTCCATCTAACACACACAAACATTTTTTTTTTTTTTTTTACATTTTTTAAACCCAGTCCAAACAAATAATTTATCTGTAGGTTTCCCTAATTGCCTTTATGTGTCCTGACCTCTTTTGTTCCTTACAAATGTCATGAAATTGTCTCTTTCATTCAGCTTTCAGCTCAGGAATGTGTCCAACCATAAAAATAATGTGTTCCTCAGAGGATTTAATATTGAACTGTCACGCAAGATCAACTTCCCAAACAACAGCCGATCCCCCTCTTCCCTTGCCAATAAACAAATGCGCAAAATGATAAATCTGTTATGGCCTGGAGGCTGGTTTCCAAGTTCTTTTGGAAGACTATTCAGAGAAGAGACTTGAGAATTAAAATTCGGTGAAATTATTTAAGGCAGGAGTCAGGGAGACGAAGTTGGTTTTGCACTGCAGTGCACGAACCAACAGCAGCTATTCATTCTTTTTATGGTCTCTTGTTTCTCAGTCCCTTTCACTTTAATGCAATTCAATCAAACTGTCAATATCTATCAAGGGCTAAAATGGAAATTGATTTCCATACATCTTTTACAGGATGCGAGGACATTTCTCACAAGCACTTCATAGGGATGAGGGGTCAAGGGTCCAGGCGCACACACACTTTATTGTTTTGTCAATAGCATAAAATCTCGCTTATAGCTTTGCCGCTGTCATATATATCTACACATAGACACACATGCAGATAAGGAAACAGCTGCCTCAGCGTATGGTGCAGGCCAGGCTGCTTGCTAAGCCATAATCCAATCTGCTGCTGCTGTATATGTTCAGTTTATTGCCAGGGAGTGGTCCTTCAGGGACTCTGGGACTGTCACATTTGTTTGGTTGGTTTTGTGTGAATGTGTTTGTGTGAGTGTTTCTAGAATTTAGCTAACAGAAGTGTTCAGCTATGCGGTTTATTGCAAAAAGCTGCTATGACTTTAGGCTTGTGTGTGTGCGTGCGTGTGTTTGATGATTTAGTGTGTCGAGTGAAGAATTTCCTGCTTTCTCTTGGGTGTTAGTGTGTTGAACTTGACCGCACAGCTGTTTTGCTAAGTTAGTTGTTGTCGCTGCCAGCCTGTTGAAGCTCAAATGCAAACAGAAGGCTGATACTGAGCAGATTAACTCAGGCCACACAAAATACCCACGAGCAAATACATGCAGTGGTCAATATTTGGGTCCCATCTTGGTCTGGTGGTTACACCAGACCTGTAACCAGACCAGCATGGGCTGGATCTGCAGAGCAGTCACTGAGACCTGCAGCGAAGAATTTCACAAAGCACCAAATGCCGGCTATGACTGCAAGAGTTATTTATGCAAGCTCCATTCAGTTTTAATCACGTAACACCGTTCACAACAACAATCATCTCAGAGCACTTTATATGTAAAATAAACTTTGCAATATCACAGTTTATTTTAGAGCAAGTGTTGGGTAGACATTTACTGGAGTTATAGAGCACACACCATAGGGGAGCGAGAAGATGTAGTTCGTTAAATATGCTGGTGACATATGCATGCATGGGGAGTAAAACCATTAAAACCGTTGGGAGGAAGAAGCGCTCAGTGCATCATAGGAGGTCCCTCAGCACCTTTACCCTATGGTAGCTCAACTATATATATATATATATATATATATATATATATATATATATATATATATATATATACACACATTAAGATTTCAGGCTAATCCTAAGAATCTCTTTTAAGAGCTTCTAACTATCAGTCGTCACTTGAGAGGAGAGACAGAAACTTGATAGCTAGAGGCTATACCTCCCAGACTACTGTACTCTTAAGGTGGGGGTCCTGTATTAGGATAATATGACACTATAGGGTTTTTAAGATATGATTACATCTGATCCTTAAGAGGGATTTCAAATAGTATTCTGGATTTTAAGAGGAGCCAATGAAGAGAAGCTAGTGTGGGGAAAAATGATCTCTGTCTTATTCCTGTCTGTACAGTCACTGCAGGGTTTTGGATCAGCTTGAATGTCAAACATTTTGAGTGTAACAGACATCTTTGGTGGTTAGTAAATTAGAGAGTCCCACGTGCAGGTAAAAGATAGAAGACTGCAGAGTTTAGTAAAGAAGAGAAAACTAGACATTATGAAACATCAGCTGGTGATGCAGAGAAGGATCGCTGCACATTAGAAGATCTGAAAGTGTGCACCTGTCCTCACCCAGAAAATGACCAAAAGGGTATTTCATGTGAATTTTTATTTTGACCTATAGGTGCATATAGAATAGAATAGAATAGAATAGAATAGAATAGAATAGAATAGAATAGAATACCCCTTTATTGTCAATGTACATGTACAACAAAATTGAAGATGCTCCACATCAACTGTGCTGGAGTAAAATATTAATAGTAGACAGCAGGAATAAATAGCCAACAGGAGAAATATATACAATCTTGAGGGATATATACAAAAGAAGAGAAATATATACAAAAGAAGAGAAATATATACAAAAATAAAAGAAAGGCACATGCTGGAAAACAAAATAGTTGCAAAGTGCTCAGAGGTACAGCAAAGAAAAGACTTGGTCTGAAAAGAGTGTGTGAGTGTCCTGAGTGATGAAGGTTACTATAACATAGGGTTTGGTGATAGCCCAAATGGCCCGGGGACAGAGGCTATTTGTGAGTCTGGAGGTGTGGGACCTGATTGACCTCCGCCCCATCCATCAGAGATGAGCCCGACCATGGTGGTTTAACTGGCAATGATATTGATTGGGTGGGTTGGTGTGCAGTCATAAGTTTACTGGGCATACAGTAGGGGGTTGAGAATGCAGGAAGGACACAGGAGGGGTGATCTCAAACCGAGCAAAGAAAGTGTTGAGCTCCTCTGCGAGTTTCAGGCTGCTGTCGAGGGTTGGGGGACTCTGGCCTTTGTAGTCAGTGAGGGCTTGGATTTCTCTCCACACCTGGTGAGGGTTGTTATCAATGAGGAAGCCCTCTATCCTCCTCCTGTAGGCCTCCTTGGCCTGTTCGATGCCCCTCCTCAGGTTGGCTCTGGCAGTGCTGTACAGGGAAATGTCCCTCAGCCTGAAGGTTGAGTCACAAGTTCAGAGCCTGAAGGCTGAAGGCTCCAGCCTCCCACCCCTGCACAACCCTGAATTTGATACATGTTAAAGAATGGGTGGATGGATGGATGGATGGATGGATGAATGGGTGGATGGATGGATGGACTATTGTTGTCTGTTACAGTTCTGTTTCAAACCGGGATGCAAAATGACTTTGCATGGTGCATGGTGTATATTTCTGAAATGTAAAGATATTTGGGTTAAATTAAATTTCAAGTTTTAATACTTCATTTTCACATTTACATTTATATGAACAAAGGTGAAAAAATGCATTTTCTCAATGGGGTTGTTGTATCCCTGCAGCACTCACCAACACCAACAGGACTAAAAAGTCACAGACCTATTTAAAACGAATGCTGAATTAGTGCCTCTAAGTGAAACCGAGTAAAAAAACCCACCAAGAGTTCAAAGAGTCAAATGGAAAATATTAAAACCCTTCATAAATATTTCACCTCTGTTGTATTTGTGATTGTAAAGAAAGTATAATTAATGAACAAAGTGCACAATGACCTGCACGTTTTTTATCCTGCAGGAAACAGCTGACAAAGCGAAACATAAATACACACTAATGCTTTCAGCCTGCTGTTTCTGTTATGCAGTAAATAAACACAATTTACTGAATCTGGTTTTCAGGTTTCTCCAAACAAATGGGGTGTATTGTAAAGACAGTTAGAGAGCTGCTGCAAAGACTCCAAACTCATGATTTGAAATGACATTTAAAAGTTTGAAAAGGCAAACAGAGCATGATGCCTAAATTTCTGACAGAGCTCTGACATTTTATTTTTTTAATGTCAGCTAGTGGAAAAAAAGCCTAGTGTTTTTTGTTTTTTTTAATAACCAATAAAAAGTGACTACAGTTGTATGAAGCTGCATTAAGAAGGTAAGAGACAAATATAATGGACATCTGGTGTTTATCTTTGTTTTTACATCCACATAATTGCACAAGTTGATTAATGCTGAATCTCAGGAAACTCTCAGCAGCTTTCTGAATGAGCTGCACTCAGTGACAGTGTGTTTTCACATTCCAATAATTCATCCAGGTTGCGATAAAAGCATGCATTAGTCCTTCAGTGGCCTCGAGAGAGTGGAAAAGTCTGAACTTTCCAATCTCTCCAAGGTAAAAGTACGTTTCTACACCTTTAATGTACTGCTAAAATTTCAGGTCAGCAGAGGCAATGCCACAAGAAAGTCCAAAGAATTTCTCTTACCAGGAGTAGAAAAGCACAGTAATTTACTCAGTAGTGTTAGAAAAGGGAGGTATTCACTTGTTAGTGTTGCACTCTGTTTATTATTAATTGCTTTGGTAAATTAAACCAGATGACTACACTGCAAAATAGCTAAAAAATACTGAGTTTGACCTCAAAGTCATGGATTGAAGTCCTGTGCACGACTGCAGTCTTCAGGCTTCATTTTTGACTTTCCGTCTTCAGTAACTGTTTGTAAAAGCAACTTGGCTTGGACTGGTGAAGAATCCCAAAACAAACCCTTTAGTAGAAAATATTTGGCTACGTTCTCATGCTGTCTATATTTCCAGTGTTCAGGAACTTACACAGAAACGCTCCATGTTGAAAAACACTTCAAAGATACCGTTTCCCTTAAATTCTAAATCAAGCAGACCTGCCCTTGTGCCACAAGTTGGGAGTAACACCACACCTAGTTTTTCTGATAAATAGACTGATTTACTCATTTCCTGTTCCAGGAATTGAACCTACAATCTTCCCTCCATAGACTTGATGGCAAAAAGCTTAAATTATAATTAAAGCCTTTTCTGATAAGATCTCTAGCTGCTTTTCCCATTGATCAGCCCTGAAGGGAACATCTGATTATTGGCTACAGAATATCAAGCTGAATGTATTAGACTCAACATACTGTGATCATTAGTATTAACTGTGATTATCCATCTCAGTGAATCGGCTAAAATTGCTCTATTATACTAATCTTGACTTTTTTTTCAACCACAGCTGCTGTGAGTCAAGTGAAATGTCATTTAATGCATGATGTGATATGATGCAGAATTCTGCAATTACCAATTATGCTAACTAAACACGCACCGTCCATTTTTACGAATCAATTGTACAGCTCTGTGGCAAATGGAATGTATAATGTTGGCATTCATCAGCACAAAATGTATTCATAATCCTGAAATGCAGGCTGCCAGAGCCGGGAGCCAGACATCTGGCAAGATATTGGCAAGATATCTCAGCTGTCACTGGCAGCCCGGCAGAGCCAAGGAGATACTGAGAACCATAACCAAAAGGGTAATTGTAATATCTGACAGAGTGGGTGTTGTGTGAGTGTTTACAGAAAATCCAAATGAGAACATGTTTGTTTTTTGGGGACAGTTGTGTCAAGGTGTAATCAGAAACATAAGTTAGTTTAATTAGTCACGACGATTTGCTGGGGTGGGTTTATGTCTTTAAAACCTTAACATGCATGATGAGGTTTGAGGAAGACCACACATAGTCTTCTTAGTTATTTAGATAGCAGCAGTTTGCATCTACAAAGTGTGTCTGGAAGGCTTCATATAAAGTCATATTGAATGTAAACCACATCCAGAGTTTGCTGACTTTACTCTAAGCTGCAATTTTTATTTTAGTTTTTAGTTTTTTTCTGAAATCTATACTTCTTACATGATTTTTGCTGCTTGTAGAAAATTCCCATCGATCTCAGTTCACGATTCTTTGCATGCCATCTCTCTTATGTCCTCTACTGCCTGTCAGCAAGTCAGCATGAGTAAATGGTTAGTGCATGTGTGAGCATGTGAATGTGTGGCACCAAGTGCACATTAATAGTCAGTCAGTCAACCGACCAGTGGAAAAGATCTCGCAGGGCTGCTTTATAACCTCTTGAGCTCGAGTAACAGCAAGAGGCCTGCCCAAAGACTGTCAACATACCTAGCATGCTGATTGAACTGCTAACAGGGTGTAAAACAGCATGTATGCTCAGCTAACTTCTGCAGTGTAGTAAAATACATTTCTAAATATGGCCAAAGGTTGGGGCTTTAGTCAGTTTTTTTCCAATAGCAATACAATTTTGGATTGCTGGCTGCTTTGCCAGAAACTGCTAATTCCTAATTTTTGTAAACAAAACTCTGAGTGAAGTTTCAGACAGTGAGCAGCCGCTGCAGCCAGCAGCATTAGTCTTCTGTTCTTTGTATCAACAGCAGCACAGCACTACTTTTGGCTGGCTCTGTTCACCATAGCCTATATGCCATGCTAATGCAGGGAAATCAACTCATGTATTGTCTACCTCACTATGGTTTCTGTAGTTTCCATGGTCACATAGTATGCTGTGATGGAGTTGAAAATTGTAAAGTCTGCTTCCAGAGGCACAGAGCCTTGCACGCTCACTTGCCTGCAAATCAGTTAGAGGGGCCAGCAGCACTGAAGGGCTGGCATGGATATACAGTATAATCTCTGAAGCACGTTCTGGGTATGCCCTGGTGTCTCTTGTTTGAACAACCCTAGAAAAGCATCCTGAACTACCTCAAGCATTTTCTTTGAACACATTCTGTGGAGTTTTTTTTTTTCCCCAACCTATCTTCAAAAGGAGAGAGTGAAGAGGTGTACACCCCTTCTGTGACCCCAAGAGCTATGTGACCTAAAGCAATAGCTACTCATGGTTGCTTCCAAGACAAAATCTTCATAGGAGAAAGACTCCAGAAGAATGACTTACAGGCCTTCATTTAAAGACAATTGTTATGAATGAAAGGCAGAAACTGAGTTAAGCTGGTGAAAAGGGGCCACTGATGCCTGTCAGAGCTGGCAGCATGTTGCTAAAAAACAAAGTTGAAATGATCTGCAGCTCCATAGTTTTGTGAAGCACTTCCAGCTTAGTGGTAATAGATGGGTAAGACCCCTTACCAATGTTACCAACATGGCAAAGCCTAGAATTGACTGGCTTATGATCTTAATCAACATTTTATGTACTGAAGTTCTGTTTGAATGAATAACAACACTGGCTGCAATCTAGATACTTTTTCTATTTTTCTGCTTTTTTTAAACAAAGTTCTCTGCATTGGCATTGATGGAATGGGTCCATTAAACTGAACGAGGGAACTAGAATCATTATAAATGTGGCCTAAAGCTCTTACAGTAATCAGGAAGAAATCCCAGCATACAATGTCTTGTGGGAAATCTTCTCAGAGGACTGAGGGCTGTCACAGAAGCAGACTATTATATTACCTGTGGTTTTGGAACGACACATAGGTGTAGTGTTTGTGTGTCCTTTGACTTATCTTTCTAGATTTGCAATGCAGTTCATTCTGGTTACTCATTTACTCCTTCAGTGGGTTTCAGGGAATTTTAGAATTGATTTACAAATGTTATTAATCATATACAAAGCACAAAGCATTGACAGGCCAGTGCTAGTAGGATTGCTGAGACTGTAATCCACCAGTCAGTCTTTCCAATCATCTGATCCAGAGCTTTTCATTGTTTCATGTTTTTATTTTAAACCTAGCCAAGGTTGTGGGCAACTGATTGATTAGCACTGTTGCCTACAATGTCTAAATCCACCTGCTGGCTGGGGGCTTTCTTTATGGAGTTCTGTAGAGTGGCATTTTCTCTCCATGTTAGCTTGGGATTTCTCCCGAGTACTCTAGCTTTCACAGTCCAAAGACTTGCAGAAAATCTAAATTGGTGATTCTGAGCATGAGTGGTTAACAGTTGATCTTGTTTCTCTGTGTTAGCCCTGTAATAGACGGTGATAGACTAGGGACCTGTCCAGGAAGGAAACGGATTGATGGTTCATTTAAATGTCTGCTGAGCTTCACGTCTGGCTACAGCATACGTTCTTTCATGAGTATGACTTGAAAAGACACGTGCTTGAAAGTGTTTCTTTATTGTGAGGATTCTGAAGCACGGTGTCAGAATTTGTCTTTAAAAATGCCATCATTTTAAATTGTTATTATATATTATATCACTGCATAGAGTACAGTAATGAAAAAGGAAGATTTTCATTTTTATTTAAATTCCTTGCTTGATTGTTATTCTGCTCTCAAGCAAGTATAAGTACCTCTGAATAACTGCTGTTAAGTAGAGTCCAACCTTATTTAAATACTATGGTGAGGAATGAATAGTAAATATGGCAGTACTGTAGTGTATGTGGACAGTGGTGAGTCAAAGAAAAACACCAGTGCTGATTTAGGCAGACCACTAAGTCAGTCTCAGCCCTCCAAATGATCTCATCTCAGCGATGGTTTTAGTTGATACTCTTCTGTACTTTAATGCTGCTTTCGACTTTTCACGATCGGTCGCCACAGCGAGTAGCACCACATGTTTGAATTGGAAGATTGTTTTACAATCTCTCTGATGCAACCCCCAGGGAATTACTGTCTCTTCTAGGGATCGAACTCTACACTTATAATTTGCAAATCTATAGGTGACTTTAACCTCCCTGTAGTTCCTGCACATGAGTAAAGAAGACCTCTGGTGTTGGCAGTGCCCTGAACATTGCAACTCCCTTTTTCGAGTTTCGAACCAAAACACCACACGCATTAAATTCACAAGTGCACATTATGCACACAGGATTCACTGCAGGCACAGATCTAGAGCCTATAAAGCAGAAACTTCTCAGTCACACACTTATACACAATCACCAGCCTGGGAGCCAGAACGCCGTTTCTCACAAACAGGAATGCACACACTTACAGCATCTCATCACACTAGCAAGTCATGGGGAAACCTCACAGTAAAAGTGCGATGGATAGCAGTTGACAGCCAGCAGGAGACCAGTGACTGGCTGTTTTTGTTTTTGGGGGGGTGGGGGGGATGGAGTGGGTTAATGGTGCACTGCAGAGCGTCAGGGAAGGAAGAATGGTGGAATGAATCAGAATGCGTGGAAGGTTGGTAAATTGGAAAAGAAGGTCATAGATTCACAGTTTATTTCCACTGCTGACATTGCTTTAAAGGCTGCATTAAGTGCATTCCAGGAGCAATGGATCTGCCACGTTTTTCTTCCATTCTGCCTGCCAATCTGGGTCAGTTTTTCCTAAAATTCAAAGAAATTATATTTGACCCAATTAAACTTTCCATCAGTTCTCTCATAATCTCTCATGCCACACTTGTGGAGCTAACAAGGTTTCAGTGAGAAGCAGAAGTCTTCTGTGATTGAAAAGATGATGTGTTGAATTATAACTGACAAACATATCACTACAGACAAATTTTAGAATCAGCAGTTATGATACAGTGGAGCAAGTATGCTTGAGCAAACGCTGAATTCATTCGAGGATCTTATTTAATATCAGTACAAGGTGCTAGGAACTCTCCTGTTTAATTCACAGGAAATTAATTGCGTATATAAGCTCTGTTTATATGTCTAAAAAGCAACTTCACACTCTGATTTGCATATGATTTACTATTATTGCTAGAATTCCCACTGTTGGCATATGTTGACATGACTTAACTGGATCTGTCTGTAACATGTAACAACATGTTATTTTTTTGCCACCTTGAGACTTGAGAATAAACAGTTACCAGCTCCCAAACAGATTAAGTGGTTTATACCACAGCATTGTCCATCTTTACTAGCACTATATTCAGGGATGGACTGGTATATCGGGCATTTTCCTGGTGGGCTGATGCACTTTTGTGTGCCTGGACCAGCCTGAAGGTCCCCTGTGCACAGGCCGTACAAACACTTCTCTCAGTGGCTAAGTGGTGAAAACTTTTAGCTGGAAAGCTGAGAGAAAACAATAAAAAGAAACAAATAATAGATGCAACAAAATGTGTCAAATTAACCGACATGTTGGGGCTGCACCGTGAACAGTAGCACCAGCAACAACAAGTAACCAGGCTGCAAGGCTGCTGCTGTTAGCACCAGCTGTGGAGGAGTGAAGAAGAGAAGGAGGAAGATGAAATTAAAAATGTGTTCAGTCCCAAAAAGCACTGCAGAATTTCTGTCAGTAGCTGCTCAGACAACAAATTTCCCAAAGGTTTGTGTTGATCACAACAAAATACTAATTTTTCTCATTGGCTGAAGTGAAATGAACAGAGATACCTCAGTAGACCATGCAACAAATGGATAAGACTTGATTACTATAATCTCAAAAGGAATTCATTTACATAAAACATTTCAGACACCCAGCTTCATCTTCTACAGCCTGAGCGTTAGCACAGTCAATAACGGCTGTCTTTATATGGAAATGGGGTTTCCGTCATGTTTAATTCAGGCTTCTGTGTGATATCTCCCTGTGGAGAAGTAAAGCCTCCTCTCTCTGCTTTGAAGGCAACCACCAGAGAATGAGTTGATGTCATCAGTCAGGACTCACTGAAGCCATCTGGGTGGCCTGTGTTAGCCTATTAAAAACCCTTTATGTTGGGCTTTTCAGCATTTTGGCAGGTACATCTATCGTGCTTTTATTGGCCTAAGGGATGCTGCTGTATTGATTAGCTGACCTACTTCCCTTTTTTTGAGCCAGCAGGATAACCCAGAAAAGTTTGGAGCAGCTACTGGCATGCCGGTGATAGTCATCATGATAGGTGGTTATAAAACTGGGTAACTACAGTTGAAATATTTTTTCCATTTTCGAAGACAAAAGGTTGCTGTGACCTCTATGAAACACAGTCTCATAGCAACTCCTGAAATGATCACAAAATGTCACATATTTGATGTTAGTTTGTGTTACTCATGTTTGCAGACACAGTTTCTGCAGCATAGTTGAATGTAAGTTTGTTAAATTGTTATAAATGTATCAATTCATGATCATAGGCACGTATTGCTGTGAGCTGCACAGTTAATTGAATTTTAATCGCAGTCATTATTTTTGCTGTCCACAATTAAAGTAATATGATTAACCAGTACTGAAAATGCAAAGAATAAGCAAATCTTATGCCTGTGCGTGCATGAGGCAACCAAAGCTGCACCCTGCACCCATGAAGTTTCTTGAACGTATTCTGGACAAGTAACATGACATTAACAGGCAGATACAAATCAAATGTCTGGCACAGCATAAGGGGAAGAGCCCGTCACTCCAAGTAGATCATCCTCTGTTGTTTAGAAATCCTTTGGATTTAGCACAAGTGATGTTAATCAAGAACAAATCATATGCAAAGAGTGATGTAGTAACTGTGCTGCAAAGCAAACAACCACATTATTCAACCGCCTGAAAAAAACACTACAGGCTGCAGTATGATGAATGGATGAAAGTCAAGAAAAACAATGCAATGGTTGCTAATAGAAAGTGGCAAACATCTACTCAGCACACCTATGTAACACATCATCGATACACACTGAAATCACCAACCAACGGCATTTAGCCAAAGATCTGTGTCTAATAAACACAGTGACTAATGGAGGCTTCAAAATAATGTTCAACATACTGAACAAAAGATGCTAACTCGATGTGCACTCATTTTTCCAAAGCTATAAACACCAAGGCCCTAAGCTTGTTCTACATAGTGTGGTCTTGATTTATTTTCTTTTGGGCACTAAGACATAATTATTATTTTTTAGTTATCCCATATTTTGAGGAGAATTTCATTTAGTTCAAGTTCAGAAGTTTTATTTGAATCTTCAAAATGGTTCACATAGGCCACATGACTACGCATCTCACTTGTTGGTAAAAATGTTTTCATTAACAGACACGAAGCACAATGTAAAAATGAAAGCAGGATTCAGCTGATTTCATTTTGTCTCACATGTTGATGCAGTTTTCTTTATTTCTGTTTGTCTTCTAAGCGTTGTGCTGAATTTGGGACCAATATTACATTATGTGCTCAAACTTGTGACATTAGTGTGAATGTAGCACAACATGGATGTGAAAGCAGGCTTATTTGTTTGTGACAGTGTAACAAAAACACTTTTTTTACTTAAGTCTTTGAATAATAATGATTAATTAGTGTGGTCTTAATACTGATTAACAAAAAATGTTCTAAATATTTTGGCCATAAACTGTTTTCCAGCTTGAACAAGCTGAAAGTTCCTCTTTGATGGCAAAATTTGGTGGAAGTGAGATAAGCCTAAATAAAAAAAAATAAAAAATTAAACGAAACAATTCGAATCCCGCACAGGGTCAGTACTTATACCCTTAAATATTATGTTTACACTTTATTTTTACTGTGTCAATTTTAGCATAGCATACCTAAACATCACATATAGGACTTTATAAATCCTATTTTACATCAATGATTTCTGTGTGGAAGAGAACAAGATGCATTGCTTCTGATACAGAACTGAACCACAGTCTGGAAAATCTGTAATTTTGCAGCCATTACCTAATAAAAACAACAACTATATTAAACGTTATTAGTACTATCACTTTTGTTTTACTGAAAACTTCAATATATTCACAAATGTTTCATAGTTTCACTTTCTGTGTGTGTGTTTGTAGAAACAGAGCATCCATCCGGCTTATCCAGTCCAGCACCAACCAAAAATTAATCCTGTCAGGCTGTTCTTCCAAATGGTGTGATTGCAAATTCTGCATAACAGAATCATTGTTAATAAACGAGGGCTTTCTTTTCACTGACATGAGTGAATTAACTTGGGACCGGTCACACGAAGTCTTCAGGTTGTATCGCAGTATCCCAGCCGGGCATGTCCGGTAAGTCAAGCAAAACTGCAGTGTGCAATGTGTAGATGCAGATGATTGCGAGTGGATTAACGTGCAGCTCATTGTTAAAAATAAAGTGATAGGTTTGCTTGCAGAAGGTTTTCCAATCTAATATGCTAGTCAGTGTTTGTTATGCTGTAATAAGTATGAGGCAGTAACTTAAATTGAGCAAATAGAAGTGTATCAGAGGTAATCAGTTCATCCTGTGGAACAGTGAGGCACAGGAATGAAAGCCTGCTTGAAATGTACGCCTGCTCCCTTCTGCTCCTAAACTAAATCAATGTGTCGGTCGCTGTTCGAGGAAATGATGTAATATGACAGCACTCTTCTGCAGTTTCAAGCCTGATTAGATTTAGTGTGTAATTTTATTTTGTTTTACTTTATTTTAAATTAGATCTTCTCTATTTATTGGCCTTTTAACTCAAAATGTATTTACATGTGTAAAATAAAGAAAACAACAAATTAAATTACGTTCATGAGCTAACTGTTTACATTATTTCATATTATTTTATGGCACTGTGTTTGGATCTGATTAAACTCTGACCCATGAAATCCAGTGACCTATTTTTCCGATGCTCAGCTGATTTAACAGAAGGGGGAAAGTCACTTTTCATTTGGGAAATTGTTTGTCTTCTTGCAAATGGATTGCATAGTGAAAAAAAATAAGCGTGTGAAAAGAGACCTAACAAGGGTAAGAACAGTTCAGTGATGTTTCTGGTGTCCCGATATGCAGTATCTGTACACACCTGGTAGTGTAACAGACACAGGTATTCTCTGTGGCTGTGGAGTAAACAGCAATTACAGTCTTTCTGCTTGTTTTCACTGTTTGCAGTTGCTCTTCAGTGAGTAGGGTCAGTGCAAGAAGTGTGGAGTAAAAATGGCCACAGAGTTAAATATTTACACAATTTACATGATGCTGGAAATAATCTGGGAGGATTGGAGCTCTGGGAGAGATGGACTTTAGAAAGACAAGAGGATAAGAAATAAACGTCAGATGAAGCAAAAGGGCAAACTGATTATGGGCTCTATCAGTCAAGATGGTTCTGCCTAATTAAGTTGTTTTTTAACAGCAGATGATGGCACATTTATGGCAGTTATGATGAAGATGATGATGATGACAAGATTATAGACTAATCTAAGGATCTTAGAAAGAAAAGCGTCTGTACTTCTTTAAGTTTCCTGAAGACGTTTCACCTCCCATCAGTTCTACGAGCAAACGGTGGAGACTCCCAGGTATTTAAGCCCTAGTGGGACACCTGGCTTTTCTTTCCAAGCTCCTTACATTAACATGACCTGTATGACTGAGAGTGTACACAGACATTAAAGACAAAATTATCTACTAGCCCAAGTGATGTGTCCTCATTAAAAGCAAACACCGATTTGTACTTTCCTGTCAATCTGGCCTCTATTTCCAGCTGTGTATTGTACAATTATTTTCTAAATTTCATTTTGAGTTGGAATTGTGAGCATCCCCTTCATACCCAGCAATGAGCTTGTTTATCTCCAGCTTTGCCAAAAGAAACCACTGAACATGTTCTTTTTGTTTGTTTGTTTTGTGGCAACTGAAGGAAAAATCAAATTACTCTAAAATTATTTCTGTAATCAATCAGATATCTGAAAGAGGAACTAAGAAATCGATTTCTCATGACAAACCAAACGTATTCTGAGCATATTAGCAAGTTTCTTTGTAACAACAGTCTCAAACTACATTATATTTTTGTCTTTTACAATGATCACTGTGAAAAATTAGGCAATTGTAGTCTTAAACGCTCACCTTTTCATCCCTGAGAGATGGCAAATTATAATAATATAACATACTATAGTGTATGATGTTTTTACAAGATCAACAAAGAAGGAGCTTTTTCCAGGAAAAGGCTGTAAACAAAGAAAGAAAGTAGCCACTTCTAGTAGCCTGGTAACATAAAGTAGCCTAATAACCTGCTGGAAATGCTCTGAATATCATCCAGGTCAGGCTCAGATCAGTTACACCCAGCTCTGCTCATTTTTTCACGCTGTTAAATATTTTACATGACAGTTAGCTCTGTGCAAAAGTCTTGAGCCCCCCCTCACATTTCTTTATATTGTTCGTCCACAGTAAGACTTTCTTCTAATATTTTAAGTGGTCTTCACAGTTCTCCAGCTTCTGAAAGGTCTTTCAAAGTTTGTCTTTGGACATTGACTACTTTTGATTTATTTTCAGTCCAGAGCTTGTACCTGATCATTTTCAAAGGAATGTATTTTCTTTATTGTTTATTTGTTATTCAGGCTACTTAACACGGACCTATGAATCATTCAAGCATTTTAAGCACCCAACTCAAAGGATGAGCCAGTACTGTGTCGTCTACAAATAACAGATTAGCAAAGAAACAATCTATTTTTTTATTTAGGCAGTTTGTTTATGTGTTTTTCCAGCAGCAGCCTGCTGGAAAAACACATTATTTGCTCCCATTTCTTAGCTGTATCTGTGAAAAATGCCTAAGATATGGAGATATCTCAGCATGATGTGCTGTGTGTCAGACAAAAGAAGGATAAAAGATGAAGTGGGAGGCCTGAAACTTTTTAATGCAAAGAAAAAGTGAAAAAAACAACAAAAACAAAAAACAGGGGACGTGAGAGATGCATCTGCCCTTCGGCTGATCCATTTACTGTTCAGTGAAGCCTCGTCAGAAATGGTGACAGTGGAACAGTGGCAAACCTTTTTAAAGGAAGAGAGTAATGGCTGTTACGTTACTCACCAAACGTGTCGCGAAAAAACACCACCAAATTCAGAACTGTATATAACATGATACACCTCTGTTTTTGCAGATTTTTCATCCTCAAAAAATGCACTTTGAAAAAAATAAAGTTGAGCAGATCCGGATGTTTCTAAACAAGAAACATAAGAAACTTTGATTATGGGTTCATCCTCACAAAAAGGCAGCAGCAGGGAGAATTTCATGGTTCGATCCAGGAATTGAAGCTATGTCCCGACTGCTTTTGTCCATAATATGAGATGTCTGTGGGACAGTTTGAACTCTTGTTAGTAGAGTTAGGACCACATCTGAGGAGGCGATTGACCTGGATCACCATCAAGCTGTGTATCATTTTACTATTTACATCTCATTGTGTAAAGGAATTGTTCGATTTATGATCAAACTTGTAAACAAATGAAATGGTCTGATTGGTGAGATTTGTTTATTCGGATCAGAAAAATCAAGCTTGGTTTGAAAAAATAAACGGCCCAACATCCGTCCAGTAAAATGTTGTGGTCGGTGTGAACAGCTGCATTAAAAATATAAACACAAAATCATAACTTTAAGTGGAAACAGGTCTTATGAAGTAACAAATCTAAAAATTGCATTTTTTTTGTTCAAATCATCATCAATCATGTTTGAGGAGGTCAGTAGAGAGGTACAACAGTGACTGTCGACAGCCGTCAGTAAAATACAGCGTAGGCTCTGTCTTGGTATGAGGCTCCATTTCAGCCAATGGCTTCAGGTCAAAACTGAGGGAATTATGAACACAGAAAAGTACCATCAGATTTTCATCCATCTAGAAAGCATCCGATTAACAATAGCTTCATTTTTCAGCATGAGCCCCAACACACTAACTATGCAGTAAAAGCATGCCTGAATAGAAAAGCACACAATGGACTCCTCCCCACAGCCCGGACCTTGACGTTATGAAAACATTATGGAATCATCTTAACAAACAACAGAACAAAAGACAGCCAACATCTAAAGAAGAGCTTTGAGTGCCATTCAAGAAGCCTGGAGAACTACTCCTGAAGACTGCTTAAAGAAATTAGACGCAAACTTGGCTAAGAGAGTTCAGACTGTGTTGAAATACTGAGTTTAAAGCTTGTTAGAACTGTACAAACTCAGCTTTTGCTTAATATGTAATATCTGCATCTCATCATGTCACATTACCTCGCAAAATATAACAAAAATCAGGTGTGGCACAGTATTTTGCACAGTTCTGTAAACTGAGATGATGCTTTGTGTAATTTGAGTTCTCGAAAGTTCAGAGTGTTCTTCTGTATAAGACTGTCTGGTAAGCATTAGGTAGCAAACAAGTGTAATGACCTGAAGTGAAATGAAAGAAGAGGTCTAAAAATGCAGCGTTGGCTTTACTCTACAAGGTGATGTTTCCTGAGCTCTTTTTCTACTTATATGCTGTCTAATGAACACTGAGCTACAATATTTCTGCAGCATAATCACAAAGCAACACGCTTACAGTGAGACGCTTCAACTTTGTGGATGAAACGCTCTGAGGTAAAAATTGAAAATTATGTTCATAAATTGGTTCAGCTCGGAACAACGGTATTTTTGCGAGTTGAGGAATAACAGCTCTCCTATTTTCTCACATACACACTCAAACACACATTATTGCCATCTCCTCCCATCGTGACCAACGGCTGTGTGAGTCCTTTAATATCTGCCTGAATAATGCAAAGGCATTTCACAAACCAGGAGTCGTTCCTCGCCTCATTCCAGGCCTCGCCGCCCGGCACAGCCTGGGCGAGAGATATCAGGAATATTTCTTTTTCTCCTGTCGCCTTAATATCTCTTTTCTCCCTTTTTCCTCCCTGCCTTCCATTTCCTGTATCTCACTCTTCTACCCCTGCTGCTCTCCTCATTATATGCTGCACTTACTGTAGTTTATTGCTCCAACCATCTTCTTTCTGCTCTTGGGCTCGCTCGCCCTCTCTGCAAAGCAAGTGAGTGAAAATGTGTTCATGTGAACATGCTCGCCATTGCTCTGATTTCTTCAATCAGTCACCCTCTCTGTCTTGGCTAAAGCATATCTTAACCATTCTTTATTAGATTTTCCCCAAAGCTACAGTACTTGTTTCATCATCTGTTGCGGTTAGTGCTCTTAATTTCCAAAATGAGAAGTTTTCATCACCTTAATCCCTGTGTCCCATCTGTTTCTTCACTCTTAAGGCCCCTCACAGACTGGAAAAGCCAGGATAAGGGATGCAGAAATGGAATTAGGGGGAGAAAACAGGAGGAGAGAGGTTGGAGAGTTGAAAAGGAGAAAGATGAGAAAGGGAGGGAGGCAGACTTCGTCAAGAAGCCTGCTGGTTCAAAGCAATAAGTGATGTTTGGAAAACAGCCAATATGGGAGAGGGTGACAGTTATGGATTGTGTGTGTGGTTGTGTGTTTGCAGCCAGAGGAGTGTGTTTGAGTGTACATACCATCCACGCTTGTGTGCTTTTCAGTAAACACACACTCTATATACTATATACTTTTAACTTCAATTTAAACTTACACTTATATAATATTATATTACTATATTTTTTTCTAAGTGATATGAATGAAACATTAAAAAAAAACTAGGATAGGCTCCAATAACACCTGTGACACAGAATTGGATAAGCGTTTAAGAAAATGCATGGATGGGCATGCATGCATTGACCCTTAAGGAAAATGTAACATCTGTTGCATGTGGACTTTTTTACAATGACGCTTTTCTATGTATTTGTTTATTTATTCATAAGCACAACGTAACTGAAGTGCACATGTTTGGCTTTAATTCCAGGGGTTTAAGGAAAAGCATGCACTGTTTAGGAATTACATATCCTTTGCAGTCAGTGACTGTCTGCAGTGTAGGACTCATGGAGATCACCAAAAGCTGTGTTCATACTGCAGCCACCTTCAGTTGCTGCTTGTTTGTGGGTCTTTCTGTATTAAATGTTAAAGATGCTCTACTGGGCTGATCGGAATCTTGGGATAATTTTTGATCAATGTCTGTCTTTTGATGCTCGTATCAAGTCTGTGACCCGCTCCTGCTTTTTTCATTTAAGAAATATTGCTAAACTTAGGACTATTGTCTCCAAAAGTGAACTGGAGATGCTTGTCCATGCCTCCCGGTTAGACTATTGTAACGCACTCTTTTCCTGTCTGTCTAGGGCTTCCTTAAATCACCTTCAAGCGGCCCAAAATGCCGCAGCAAGGCTTTTAACCCACAGTAATAAATTCTCCCATATCACTCCCTTTAAAATCCTCACACTGGCTTCCAGTTGGGTACAGATATCAGTTTAAAATACTCACTTTTACGTTTATGTCTTTACAGGGTGAGGCCCCCACATATATCACTGAGCTTCTTCAACCCTACTCTTGAAACCGGATCCTTAGATCCACTGATAGCGGTCTTCTGGCTATTCCACAGACCCGTTTGAAAACAAAGGGGTATCGTGCTTTCCAAACCCTGGCTCCAATACTCGACTCTGTGGCTTCTTTTAAAAAACAGCTTAAAACACATCTGTTTAGACAGGCATTTGGTAATGTTTGTGTGTAATACGTTGTTTTGTTTAACATGCTTTTATATTCCCATGTGAAGCACGTTGTAATAGTTTCTTACCTTAAAAAGTGCCATACAAATACATTTTAAGTACTTACTACTTACTATCAGATGACTGACTTGACCCTGAGAAACTCTTGATTGTAAACGACATTCTTTAGAGTGTTCTTGACTTAGTTGTTGTGAAGGGTTTTTCTTAACCATGAATTTAGTTCAGTTAATAAGACTGTGGTCTTTCAGTTGATTCAGTGTTGCTATCTGGCCGGTGGTGCATTCATTCTTTCTAGGAGTGTATCAGATTGCTGATTTTGCCAGTCCTACGGTTTTTGTTATCATAGATAGTTTTATTTCCGTTTTGCATCAGCATTGACTGAACTTCATAACATACCCCAGTATTTAGAATCAACTCTAGATATTTCATTGTTTTCATTTGTTGTGAAATAATCTAGCCATGAAACTGCTTGTCCGATGACTTGCAGGACTGTGTATAAAAACCCTTTGAATAAAAGCTGAAAGCCTGCACTTCAGACACATCTTGACTCTTTGATTTAAAACACAATGTGGTAGTGCACAGAGACAAGAATACAAAATAGTGTCATTGTCCAAAAACTTATGGACCTAACTGTACATTTAGGAGCTTTTCACACCTGATGGTCATAACTGATGAGGTTATAATTCAGAGATTCACAATAAATCTGTGCTCTTATCACTGTTGTACTCTGTGCAATGACCATAAAGACATTTGTTCATTCACCGTCACTGCAGGTTTCTGCTATAAAGTAAGTCTGGGATTTTTTTTACTGCACTACTTAACGGTACATCAAAACCATTAATTTACAGACAAGCTCCATCATCACCTCTAAAATAAAGCTCACCCTATTTCTTTAAGAATTTTGCTCATTTGCTGTCATTTTTCATTAGTCTGCCACATTTACAACTAGATTAATATTTGGATCAAAGATTTTCTCTCTAATTTGGATCATTGATTCTCCTAAAGATCCACTGGGGCAACACTAAACATGTGTTATGATTAAATTAAGTAGTGTGTAATGTGATTGTTTATATGAGGATAAAAGACCATGCATTCACTATATGGACTAATATCAGGATAGTGTTGTATTATTGAGCATTAAATCTGTGGCTCCTGTTGCAGATTACATTTATCTAACAGATATACATGTATGGTGTGAAGTTTGTGCCGTGTCTGTAGAAGTGCTGTTTCGTAAGGAGAATGCATTTCAGTGCTTTGGCATACTTCTGTGCAAGCCTGAGGGGAAAACTAGGAAGTAGGGGGGTTAATTAAAGAAAGTGACTGGAATAAGGGAGTGTGTAACAGATTGTAATGAAGGCAATAAGAAAGAAAGATGGAGGATGTGTGTAGGTGATGTTTAAAAAGCATGTGTGCGTGACACATTTAGTGAGCTCAGTGGCTTGAAGACGATACATCGACGAGTACTGCTTATGTCTCAAGTTCTAGTACACCCAGTCAGCGTCTCAGTTGACTCGCTTCCGGCCCCATAAATCATTCACATACTGAGACCGATGTGGGTACAAATGCATACACATATATAAACACCACCTGGAAACACATACACAACATCACTGTCACCCGTGACACTGACATACACTAACATTACCGTGTTTCTGCTGGCTGATTCGATCTGTACTCAGTGAACCTACATTTGTAAGTTATGTGTACTTATGCTGTCCAGTGAAGTGAAAAGTTACTGATTATTTTATGATATTAGTGGGATTTTCATAAATGAAATGTGGTGGTAATATAGACTGTGTGTAATAAATAGCATAGTACCTCAAACCTGCATTCAGTTTATTGGCTGCCAGGAACCAGCGACTGTACTGGTTAGTCTTTTGGGATTTTGTGCTCATGTTCACTTCACGTTCACTGTTTTTATTTGCTGATTTGATTCATTTTCATTCAGTTTTTACTTTTCTTTTTAACTCTCTGCTGAAGTTTAGGCAGCAAAAAAACACTTGGTTGTGTTTAGTGAAAGACGATGGCTTGAGCTGAACCCTTTACCTTCAAAACATTATCCCTGGATGTTGGAAAACTCAGTTTATCTTGCCTACAAGAGGTCCTTTACAGCTGGTTGTATATAATGAGTTGGGAGTGAGAGACCCAGTGACAAAGCATGGCTTTGACAAAATGCCAGAATACGACACATTAGGGAAGAGAGTGCATTATTACAAACCAACAGGTGGCATCACAGGTGCTACATATGTCGTTCATAGACACCCTGCAGTGTTAATGGTCTTTTCTGTTGGTGGGTATTTTGACCCATTACAACAGGAAAAGCTCTGTTAGAACTAGATGACAACAATGGTGGCTGAGATCCTTTGAGAAGTTCCAGGTAAATGAGGGCAGTGATTCTTTGGAACTCAGTAAGCATGCAAAACAACAACAACAACAAAAATACTCTTTGTTCTGGAACTGAAACACTGAACGCCCAGCTATGACATGTCAGAGTGTCCTCCTGTGAAAATGGATGGGCATGAAGGACTGTTTCAGAGAGAAAAAGTCAGAAAAACTGTTGCAAATCCTGAATTTCAGTTTCCCACTGCTGAAATGTGTGGTAGTATATGCCTCAACAGTCTATAGATACAGTCACAGACATAACTTTGTTGAACAGTGATTCAGTTTTGCATTTGTACACACCGCCTTCCCTTCAGCCTTTATTATTCGAGCATGGAGGGGTGGAGATGCCCCAGAACAGTGCCAGACTGCCAAAGAAGAAAATGTCAATAATCATTATAGTCTTTAGACTATATTTCGTTATAGTGGTCCTGAATAAACTTCATAAACTTTGTTTAGCACATCCAGGAAAATGTCAAAATATTTGCTACTTTAGGTCGCATGAAGTCAACAACAGGCCCTTTCCACAGCAGTGGAAAACCACAGGTGTTATTTGGTGAATAAATAACAGTGAGCCAGCATGCATAATACTGGGACCCTGCAACCAAAGCATCGAAACACATTTCAGTCAGAATCAGTTTCTCTTTATACCTCCGTGTCTTTTCCCTACTGTCGTTTGTCAAAATGTCTTCTGTGGAAAAGAAAAACAAAACCCAAAAAGCAAAAACTTCTGCTGCATCAGCTGTTCCACCACCTCAGGCAAAGCATTGGCTTGAATTGTGCAGCACAGTAACCTGTAATCTGATGTTACATGTCGGGTGGTAGCCAAGACACTGATGAACGAGGCCCTGATGGATAAGCATGAATGAAGCATTTGATCCTGCATCACTGATCCATGCACAAATGTAATGCTCTGTCTGAATGCATTAATCCTTCACAATCATAAATAGTTAATGTCAAGAAATAAAGCTAAAAATGAGAGAGAAATGCATGTTACTGAATCATCTTGAATGTACTGAAACTCTCATGCATCCTTTTATTATTTTTAATACTTAAACAGCATCGTGAAAGAGGGCAAAAATGCTGATAGTACAGACAGAACTTATAACTTACCTAGTAATGGAATTATACTTGATTTCTCTCTCACACATAACTTTGTGCAGTTTTCACTTTGACTCTATGCACTGAGTATCTACACAGTTAAGAGACCTCAAGTCCCCCTGCTTGTTATGAAGCTAGGAGAGGAGTTTCCTACACATGTACAGAGCTGGATGCTCAGCAGGTTGCTGCCTATAATGATGGTCTGCAGGACGAAGGCTGCGCTCTGCTGATGAGCCTGTGCGATGAGCATGTGTAACTGCATGTTGTGTGTAATAGTGAGTGGACATGTCCATGCACTAAGTTCATTTAGCCACGTCTTTGATATGCTGATAAGTATGCATGTAGTGTCGTTTTTGTGACACGATGTGTGTTTGTGCGCATGTGTCTCTCAGTAGTGTGTAGATTTATAGGCATGCCTCCATGCTCTCCAATGATGTGGGACTGAGCCATGAATCAGCTCAGCCTGTAATGAATTCTGATGGCCCACAGGGGAGGAAGGGGAGGAAGAGAGGAGGAAGATGAAGAGGAGGAGGCAGTGTAGGAGGGGGAGGATGGGAGATATAGTTAAAGAGAGGAGAGAATATGTGGAAATGACAGGAGAGAGAAAAAGTGGAGTGGGGGAGTGACTGGAAAAGTGATGATGGGAAGAAAAACAATGTAAGGAAAAAAAGAGGAAGGTTGCCACGTATGTGTGGGTTTCTTCAATTTGGTCCTCACATTTAAAAAAAGGAAAATACTACTGTATAAGCGCTTCCATCGTCAAAGTGAGCAGTTCTTTTATTGCTTGTTTCTTTTTGTGTGGTTGTTGTTTTTGACAGTTATATACATGCACCGTCCACTTTGTTTGGTACACCTATTCAAAAGGTTGTTAACACAGCTGTCTAATCAGCCAATCACACGCCATGTCGACATGACTTTGAACTAGGCGTGCTTGTTTGTGCCAGGTGGGCTGGTATGAGTTTTTCAGAAACTGCTGGGATTTTTTTGCAGAACCATCACTAGGACTAAAAAGTCAAAATATCCAGTAAGCAGTTCTTTGTACAACACTTTGAACTGTGAAGCAGAAGACCACACTGGGTGACAATGCTGTAGCAGAACAGAGACTACATTTTGCACAGGTTGTGTGCACGTTGGCCATAATTGGACAACAGAAGACAGATTCATTTTTACCAGTGTTACAAAGAATTAAGGCAGTTCTGAGCACCTTGAGGTGACTGTTTTTGTGATTTGCTGCTGTATAAATAAAATTCCATTGAAAATTCTGAAGGCAAAAGAAGGTCCAATCCAGTATCAGAAGGATGTACCTAATAAAGTGGCATATGAGTGTATAAAATCTGTTACAGCTAAACACATTTGGGTTAACTAAGTGTAGTGTTACATAGTTTAAAAAAAAGCCTAACTGAGATATTTCTCTCCATATCAGTTTTGAATGATTAATCTTGGAAACGTCTCATTAAAAAGGTCTGATATGGTTTCAGCTGCTTCATCTGACACAGTTTTGCTGTCTATCACACACTCAGCAATATCCTTTAATTGCTATGTTGTATTGCTGTAACTGCTATTCTATTGAACATCAAATCTGTCTAATTTCTAATTATTTTTTATTACTAATTTGACTTCAACAAAAAAAGTCATAATTTGTACTGAAGTGCTATCATGCACAGATCTTGTGTCGCTAAATTAAATCATTGTTAAATTAAATCTATTGTGGTTTTTTTTTCTTATTATCTTTCAAATATACGGTCACAGTGGCAGGTGCAATATTTTACTGTATGTAGAACAGCAACATTAGAGTGCTTTAAATACTGTTTCAAACAGGGTTTTTTAAAATCCGTTTTTCTGTATAATGTCGAATAAGTGGAAAACCCCTACCCACACTGGCTGTGAGTAAAATGGCCCCGCCCACCTGTTGTTCAAATCTTTTTTTTTTGCACAGTACAGCCAATTAGAAGAGAAAAAAAGGGGTGGGGGGTTAAAACAGCATGTTGCAGTCAGAGGATGAAGTGAGATTTATGGGATAAGAACTGTTTTATTCTAAAATAATAAGAGTAAGATAGAGTCCAAAAATAAAACATATAGAAACAAGCATAATAGGCCCCTTTAATGATCCTAGTTATTGTTGTTTGGTACATCATATTGCACCACTGAGAATGCCTTTTACTGTAGCAGCATGGTTATAAAAATAAAGGGTAGATTTTTTAATCTCCTGCTTTTAATAACATACTCTTTCAACTTCAATCAGAACTCCCATTGCTAACTTTCCTTGTTCTTCTTTATATCTAAAGCCGTGCCCTACACACATTCTTCACATTCTTTACAAAGCAAGCAAACAAGCAATTATTGAATCGTTCTGTCAATCAGCTTCTCCCATTCTGTATCATTTTGTATTGCTCTAAGCACACAATTACAGCACAAGTCCATTCTGCCTCTTGGCAGAACATGAAAGCCCGAATCAGACAATACAGCACCAAGCAAAACATTTATTTTCACATCAGAGAGCATATACTGTGCCACATATAGCAAATCATCACAAGTGATTAAATAATTAGTGATTGATTCGTGATTAAAGTAATTAAAGTCCAACACTGATCTCATAACACAGTAAGTAAAAAAAAGTTTATTTTTTAAATAAATAAATCATCCACACACATATATAAAAAATCTTTTTGTCAGTTTATTACAAATTATTATAATTATTTGTAATCAATAATAATAATGAAAGTCTTTCTGTAACTTAAAGTAACCGCATGTGGGAGCCTAGTGTCTAATGTCTTAGCTAAGGTGTGACACTATGAGACTACCAGAACAAATAAACAAATTTTAACAAATTTCCCACCTGTGGGACTAATAAAGGTCATCTTATCTTATCTTATCTTAAACAAACAAAACTACAAAATTTCTTAGTTTCCTCAAATAAAGAAAATACTGGAATACTGGAAAAGAGAATCCAATTTCCATAGCATGATGTATCTATGAAAAGTTCTCATAATTAGCATTGGCTAAAAATGTAGGCAGAGCGCAGTAAAGTTAATTAATTTTGTAGCAGCACTCGGTGGAATGAGAGTGATTGGCTCTACTGCCAGCCTGAGAGCAGTATGTTCTATAAGAAATGCAGCGAAAGAGAAAAATGAAAAGGAACATGGAACCCGTGGGTGCCATAAGTAGCCATAATCAATACACAGGGGAGTGGCCACGCTCGCTCAGCCCTCAGAGCCGGAGGTTCATAGCTCCTAAGGAAACACACTGTACTCCACTTTGTGAGGATGCTGACGTAAAGTGATGTTGATTGATCGTTGCGTACATTGCCAGCCGCTCCTCCCCCCACCCCTCGTCTGCCTTCCCCATCTGCAGACGCTGTTGCCACTGCATTTCTGCATATCCTCTTTGCACCTTTTCTCTGTCTGTGTGGTTTCTTTTTGGTCCCCCCCCCCGACATCTTCATCTTTCTTTTAGTAGTCATTATTTCTATACACACATAACCATACTCACACACTCACACACCTCAACCTGCAGATCGTTGTTTGAGCACAGCTGTTGTGTTGTTCATACAGGGAATTTAAAAAATTTTAACATATATGGTTTGACACGTACAGGATTTGGTGTCTGTTTTCACAGCTGCAGTTGTTCCACATACTCCAGGTCTGGTGCATCCCACGGTTTCTAAGGCAGAATACTGATTGATAATCAATCATGTATTAGCAGCCTTCACACAGGCACAGAAAAACATCCATCTCTCCAGCACTGCAATGTGCTAAGTGCACAATGTGCTCTAGCATCTTTCCCACAAGCCGCCGCTTTGACATTTCTTGTTCTCATCCCTCCGGAGAGTGTTTGTGTAGGATGCAATTTGTTTTTCCAACAACAGCTTAATTTGCATCCAGGTTTTGACACATTTACTGCCACCACAGCTGTTCACTTCAGATTTTTCATGCATTTTTTTTTTTTTACTTTTTTTTTAATTAAACCTATTAAATGTCAATTCCGGTAGCATCAACAAAAGCACATTCAACAAAAAAGGAATAGTTAACAATCCTAATTCCACAAACAAGGTTTTCCTTTTTTATCAGAGGTGCTCTTTCATATTATTTATATTAAGATTTTCAGCAAAAAGGTTCATTTACAACTATTTTTTTTTACTATTTTAAATTGATATAGGATCTGTTTGAGTCAGCTAAGTACTTACCAGAGGCCAAGTAAATTAGCATAAATATTCTTGAATAAGTCTCTAATTTTCACACAAAATTTAAAATATTTATTTATTTATTTTTGTTTCACACATGGTACAGCAGTAATTCATTTCCCATACACAACCTTCGTTTCAATTAAGTAACACTGTTTCCATGCATGAAAAGGAGCAGGAAGAAGAATAAATTCTTATGACACCTGCCCCCTATCTGTGACAATACAAGTAGGCAACCAAAATTACACTCTGACAATATTCTGCACATAACAAAACAAAACAAACCAAACAGAACAATATACTCAACAATGAGCAATACCACTAAATATCAAACTAAAAGGATAATTTTTTCTACAATTAAATTCTGTTATTTTCAACTTCTTCATACTGGTTTATCATTTTATTCTTATAGCAGATTTTAAATTGAGAAACATTTGTACAACACTTAAGATAATCATTGAGAGAATTCCAGTTTCTTATGCCTATGATTGTTGGACACATTTGCCTTTGTGTGGTTCGAGCAAACCGATGCTTAAAATAAAACTTCCTTCTGCCATCCCCATTTTCTGAACACAATACAAATAAACTTTGTAACTTAAAAGGTAGTGTTTTATTTTTTGCCCTAAACATAATAATTAATGTCTGTAATTTCACTATATCTTCTAGTTTTAATAATTTCGATTTTATAAACAAACTATTACTGTGTTCTCTATATTTATATCTATAATATAACCACCATGTTGACAGAACACTTACATATGTTGGACTGGTCAATCTTCTGGAAGCCTGAACAGCTACGGAAGGGAAATTAACATGGTCTGCAGTGTGATATAAGATAGGGGTGGTATTAAAAATGTGTAACTTGAAAAACTGGTATGAACTTTTTATCTTAGTGTTTCGGTAAGTACCCTTTTTCAGGATTTTTGATGTGTCGGAATCAGCCTTCGAGGGGGGGCACGCGCAATGGCAACAGACAAGTTTCAGGAGCTTCTGGGCTTCTTCTTCCTCTATGGCTTCCTGTGCCACCCATCAGTCATTATTTATGCATTATCACTTAAAACAGGGTAACATATAGATAATTTGGCAGCAGATAATACTGGTAACCTACCTAGTTACCAAAAATAGTTTTGCTTATAATTTTTGTCCATTCTTCTTTTATTTTGCTGTCATTGTCTTTCCTGTTCAAGTCAACTTTGCAACCCATGCCTGCCGTCATTGCCATCGGGCTACTTCCTGTTGGCTCATTGAAGAACTGTACACAGCTGTGTGGTTTCGCCCTGGTAGGTCTAATTCAGGTAAATTTCCAGACTCCAGTTTTACAGACACCAACACAGGACCATGAATGCTGCATGACTTGCATATGTTGCTTGCTGCTCTGTGTGCCGAGTAGTAGATACTGCCTTTAGGTTAAAGCCATATGCTTACACTGCTCTCACTGCAGAGGCCAATCAGTAAACCTCGATGCATCACAACACTATGAATTCCCAGCACTATAGCCACTGTATCTCCAGCTTTCTAGCACATCTCTTTTCTGCCTTTCATTCTTCCTTTCTTTTTTTGCTGTAACCACGTAGACTACGACTAAAAGAGAAGTAATTTCCTCCAAAGTATGAAACCTTTCAGCATTTCTTTTATTGCATTTGACAAGTGCACAATGGTCCACATCATTTCATGCATATTTGCAGCCTCTAAGGGAGTCAAGAAAAATTTGATTTGTGGTAGAATATGTGGTAGTGTACTGTTTGGATTTGAGGTTAAATTACTGTATTTTTACCATTCACAACTCCAGAACAGCTCATAAAGTAGTTGATGTCACTTTGAAGGCAGGCTTAAGGCTGCGGAAGTCAAAATTCCTGCTACATGTACAGGATGCTAAATGATTTTCAGTTCCACACTTCTCTTTACACAACTGCCCTGTGGCACACGTTAACTTTAATCGATACAATGAAGATTATCTTGTCCTCTAAAAAGATAACACAACATAGAACAAGATGAAGTTTTAACGATGCCGATGGGAAAGTGGGTCACTGCAGCAGCAAAGAGCAAGATATTGAAGAAAATATAACAGCTACAACACAGTGAAGATTGGAGAAAAGATAACAAGCGACCTTTATCATCATTAATCAAATCACTGATCAGACTCAGCCAAAAATAGCTTCAAAGTATTTCCTTTCTCAAAGGACCCTGTATGTGCAAAGACACAGTATTAGGTTACTTTACATTATAAATTGTATAAAGCAGCACAGGTGACTTTGCTGCATCCATGTGTGCCACATGATGAAGTGTGTTCTTAAGATGTGCAGGCAAGAAAATCAAATAAATTAAATTAAATGGACAGGTTTCTTTCAAGCATTTACCATTTACTTTAAATAAACGGACAGTCACTGAAAGCTGTGATAATGCTGGTGTCTTGACAGCTTTGTGCATCTGCTGTTTGGCAGCCTGCAGTCCTCAGACTGCTTCCCTTTCTCCATGTATTTAAGTCTGATAAGTGTCAACAGCTTGAGCCTGTATATACAGTAGAGCCAAGGCCAACAGCATGACTAATGGCTGGTATTAAGACTATGTAGCATAACAGGTATGATTCACATGCAGTCTCTCTGTATGCTCTTCAGCATTCATTACATTTAAAGCAGAGCGACTCTGATGGTTCACACAGAAAAATGTCGCCTTACTGCTTTATTTTTCATACACTTGCAAGAAAATTTGAGCAACTTTTTTCAGTTCTGAAAAAAAAAAACTAAATCCTAAAGAAAGTCATAAACATTCAATCAATCCACTCATGTCTGACTGCGAAACGTTTCATTATAAAACCATTTGCATTGGTCTGCTCTTATAAAGCACCTCCAGTTTTCAGGCTTCAGGTATTTCACGAGACTTCGCTTTGTGGCTGAATAAATTTTCAGATTGCACTCGTGAGGTTAATGTAGGATGATAAGACCTATGGTCAGGCTTATGTCTCAGGTATTACACCAAGCTGAAAAAAATAAAGCTCTTTTTTTCAGGACTAAGTGTTTTACCAACTTTTTGCCAACGTCTTTCGAAAGAAAGTCAAGTCTCATCACAACGCCTGCTCTCTATTTTCTATGTTGTCGATATTACAATGTGACGGTTGCAATGTCACAGTCAGTCTGGTGTTCAGTTTTAGGCTTTTGCAATCTAATGAACAACAACATTTTAATGTATCTTTGCAATCTTCAAACCTGAGCTCATCATTTTAATGTTTTTTAGTGCACATCAATTTAACACATTATGAAGATGATCTTGCACATGTAAAAAAAATCATACACTTTTTATTTTATTGAACAATTTAACACTAATCCTCATGCGGAGTATTTTAAAGTGGCTACTAAAGAATAACATGCTCATAGGCTCGTTTTGTTTTTGCTTTGATATCCTTTTTAATAAATTAAAAGCAGAAAATTAAAAATTTGCATTTAAAGGAGAGCTAAACTCCATATTTTATATTTGTGGACCATATAGTGCAGCTCATTGCATGTGAAGACATTAAGTTCACAGTATGAAACAAACCATTTTAGCTTCTCTGAACCTGATATGATCATATTAATGACATTCTCAGTCAACATCATAAAAATGTTGGGCTGCTTATTGGTAACTTGGACCATCCAGCGCTGTAAAAATACATAAAGGACAGAATATATTAAAGCATAATAGGTTTACTTTAACAAAGGCAATTATGTCTTTCTTCATATCATTAATTTAATTCACCAGATATGAAATGCTAAAAAAAAAAAAAAAACAGCATTTGGAGACTATATGGAATCACAGCATTTTATATACTTTATATGCTCACATTCACCGTAATCCTTAAAAAAAAGCTTCTCTGCTCTTGGCAGTATATTACGCAGCACTCAGGCTCAGGGGACATGTTTAAAGCTTTGTGTTGTGCTGTGCATTGCAGTCCCGTCAGTATATTGCGAAATGTTCACAGGAACAGTTGCAGTAAATGCACGCAATCCCGTGAATATTGTATATCTTAAATACAGTTGAAGGTATTACGTTTCACATCCACATATTCACATGCTGTAAAATGACTCCTGCTGCTGTTTCTTGATCCATTTGGGAACGACACATGGCCCTTTATGAAACTGTAATATAAATCCATGATCCTCTACAATCCAGCCTTTTCCTTCACTGGCAGCATTGCACAAGAATCAGGATTTACTTTAGTGGCAGAGATCACATTTCCCCCCTTTCAGTCAGTTACATTAGATTTAACTCAAATTTTAACCCTAAAGCTGAAAACAGAGAATGTTGTTACTGAAAAGAGGTTATCTGAGGGGACACCCAAAAAGAAAATTACAACACTTATCAACTTCTGGAATGTACTGAAGTGTGTGACTGATGGTGTTTGACAGCATAAGAGAAACTAAAGCTGGATTTTTATGTGAAAGATACAACCAGGGTCTCTCTGTTCTCACTCGGGAAATCAGTTCTTGCAGACATTTTAGCAACCTAGTAATGCACTAATGTAGAGGAGATAAGTGATGTCTTAATATCTTATCCACTAGAGGATAGCACTGATAATGCAAACTGCTCACATTAACATTTATTAATAGGAGGTGGCGTTACAAGGTCACAGTGCTCTGTACTGTAATATATATAATATATGCAAATTCTTGATTAAATTAAATCTCTGTGTACAGTTATCAACTCTGAGACAACAGAGTTAGGAAATACACGTAGCTGCCACTTTATTAAGCCTTCATTCTTTGAGGCCTAGATTCAAAGAGCTGTTGGAAGCTTTCGGTCGAGACTGTGATGACAGTGTGACACAGTTGCTGCAGATTCATGATGTGACTCTGCTGTTCCACCACATCCCAAAGGTGCTCTGAACTGTGAACTCCACAGTCCATGGAGGTCATAGACACTATGACACTAACCTCACTGTCATATTCAAAAGACTGTTTTGAGATGATTTGAGCTTTGTCACATGGCACGATATCCTGCTAGATGCAGACGTCAGAAGAGGGTACAGTGTGGTTATAAAGAGATGGACGTGGTCAGCTGCAATAGTCAGATAGTCTGTCGGGTTTAATTAATGCTCATTTGGAACTAAGGGACCCGAAGTGTGCCAAGAAAAACCCCCACACCATTACAGCACCGCCAGCCTGAGTCACTGAGAGAAAGCAGGATGGATTCATGCTTTCATGTTGTTTATTCTGATTCTACCATCAAAACGCAGAAATCAGAAGAAAGACTCATCAGGCCAGGCAACATTTTCTACAGTATTTTATTGTCTAATTTCAGCGAGGCTGTAAGCTGTAACCTTAACTTCTTACCTGACAGCAGTGACACTTGGTGTGGTCTTCTGCTGCCGTAACCTTCAAAGGCCAATGTGTTGTGTGTGTAGAGATGTTCTTCTGCATATCTTGGTGATAACGAGTGAATATTTGAGTTACTGTTACCTTAGCAGAAAACAGACTGTTGTCTGACCTCTGGCTGCTACAAGGAGTTCTGTTACAGAGAACTGCTGCTCACTGATATTTTCCCTTTTCAGACCTTTCACTGTAAACTCTACAAACTCCACTAGCTCAGCAGTTTCTGAAATATTCAGACCAGCCCATCTGGCACCAGCAAACATATCACATTCACAGACACTTGAATCACCTTTGTAATCTTAGTTGCGTCTGTTTATTGTAAATTTTTTATTCACTTTCTTGTAGCAACCATGTCCCACTACGTTCGCTACCTTTTTGCCGTGTTTTGCTTAATGGGATTTCTCCACAAAGCAGCTGTCTTCTTTACTTAAATGAGACAAAGAGAGTGACAGTAAACAAAACCAAGTGAAGTAAAGGCACAGCTGAAACAATAAACTAAAACTCGCTGTAAGCTATAGAGCCAAGGAGAGCCGTGGCTTAAGGATTTCTCTGTAGGTGTATCTCTATGTACTCACATCACTTTTTGTATTTAATGCAAGTCTGTTTCTAACATCTTTAATTATTGTCTATGTTCAGTATGTGATTAATAAGGGATCAGTTCACAGTAGAATATGCTGCTTGAATTATTTTATCCAATACTTGTATTTTTTACTGTGGTAATGATTCTGTAACATGATTCACGCAAACTTTGTCTATATTTCATAGACTATATACACTAAATGATCATTGTGTTTCAGCCTCACTGGTCCCTAAGCTAATGTTTTATTTTATCATGCTGTTTAGATGCTTCATCTTCATCCTCATATTATTGTGTCGGCTGTCAGTCCTGATCAAATCTCTGATCTCTGTATTTTTCCTTTGGTAAAAAGTGGAAATAAAATAGTGTCAGAATCAGCCTGTTAGTTTTCTACCTACTTCATCTAGACAGTGAGAGGGGAGGAAATGGCTGTGGTGCCTCGGTCGGGCAGACTTACATGTTAACCTGCTGCAGGATAGTGTTGTTACCTCTTTTAGCTCTTACATGGATATCTTCAGTAGAGCTGAGCACAGCGTACAGAGTCTTATCAAACTATTGTAAAATTTAATCTGTGTCTGAAAAACCAGCTTTCTTGACTCCCTCAGCAATTACAGTTGAGGTGCCCTCGAGCAAGTTGTTTAACCCGGAACAACTAAGTCGATATGTTTGTGTGTGTTGGCCAATTCCTAGATGTGTGAACGTGTGCAACGCTTCAGGGCGATGCAGCCAACAAACGGTGAACAGGTTCCTCATCAGCTGTTGAATTGTGGCTTCTTTTTTTTTTATTATTATCATCAAGTGGTCAAAGTGCACAACAGGCAGCAGAGAGGTGTACATGACTGTCAGGTGGGATACCTGATGATTAACCTGACACACCAGATGGTTTGTTACACAGAGCCATCTGGGAAATTGTCCTTGGAACCTGTATGGGCAAGGGTAGGCACACGAATAGTTGCTTTTCATTTTGTGATTGGACAAGCAGTTTGTTTCACCTTCTACCATGAGCTAAAATCAACCAACCAAAAGGACACTGAGAGAAAAAGCAAGCTGCAGTGGAGCATATTAGTATATTGTTAAGGCTTATCTTTAGTTGATTTATCCAACTGGGTATTTCTACGAGTCCATGAATGCCTACCTACACATATTTGCAAAGACGATAAATCATAGACTCAAAACCAACTCTGGTTCAGCCACAAGCACATCGCTATAATCCTTGTCAGACTGATTATCTTATGACTGCAGACCTAAGAAATATGCAGGGATCTGGGTAACCTCATGATGGTAACAATTATGTTTAATGTGTAATGCGTATAAAGATAGGCAGCAATCACAGGACTTATAAGATGAGATAAATGATGAAGTATGAAATCTAGATCATTCAAAAGAAATTACAGACTTAGAGTTTTAATCTTCTCTCAAATAGAATAATTTTCATGAAATAAATTAAAGATCACCTGCTCACCACAGACTACTGCATTTTAAGGATTTGAATTTTTACAGTATTTCAATATTGGATAGTTTTAATTATATTACACTTAATGATGTCAAGTTGCAAAGCAGACAAGTGTCAGGTTATTCATTTTTGTTAGAGTAAAAGTCAACATGTTTTCATTCATTGCAACTATGCAAGCAGGTAGTCCTCCTGGCAGTGGCTTAGCTTAGACGTACAGAAACTTCAAAGTGTGCATTTGCATAATCAACATCTTAAGCAACTAGTAGTGGGAAATATGAAGAAAATAATCATTACTTCCCCCGAGGATTCCTCTGAAAAACCATCAACTACAGAGCCAAAGGGCAGCTCTGGGGGGAATTTGCTGCAGTGTCTTTATTGTGATTGCATTTTCTGTGCATTTCAGCTTAGCTGGAACATTTGGACTTTGGTCATAATGTTAAATCATGCACAACTTATTTTATTATAGCTAGAAATCCTTATATACAGTAGTATGCAGCTCATTGCAGTCATATTGCCCATCTACTGATGCACTGGTTGGCCCTTCTTTTTCTGTCTTTTGCACGTACTTATACATACACCAGTGCTCTGTGCATATTCCTAACATTCCTTTCCTTCCTTTCCACTTCCATAAATCCACAGAGGTCTCGTTGTTCACCCTTTTGCTCTCCTTTACAAACACAAACGGCATGTTCTCTCTGCAGCTGAATCTACACTCCTCTATCTGAGGCTCTTCTACTCCTTTCATCCCTCAGTTCATCTTTTATACCATTGTCACCTGCAGGTCTTTCTTTGTTTCTTTATTCCACTTGTTCTCTCCATTTATTCTCTGTGGTCTTGCTCCTGCTTGTTCCTTTGGGCTCATCCCCACACCGCCATGCTGCAACTCACTTCTCCGTCTCTGCTGAAAGGTGCAAAAAACAAACCCCGAAAAACAATCCAAATTTGTTAGAGATGAAAACCTGTCTTCTGAACTTTGTCTCGGAGGAAATGACCTGACCTGCTTACTGTGCTTTTTTCTTCCACTTCTAGTTTCACTGTGGCTGGATTCCACATTAAACACTGAAATGGTTCTTTTCAGGATTATTTTGGATAAAATAGTTCATCATCATTTATTCACACAAATCATGACAAAGAGGGCGTAAGGTGCAGACGGGTTGCAAAGCTCGTTGCCGATATGCAGCAACATGAGTGAGGCTATAGCCACTTAACTAGTGGTGTGTCATTGTGTGACATGCATGTGTGATTTGCAAATGGGATGGGCAGAAGGGTAGGTGACATGAGCTGGCACTGAGACCAGCTGATCTGCTGGGATAACTGGCTGAGCTAGACGTGATGGGTTGCCTGAATTAACACTAAACTGCTGAGTTTAGATATGTTTCATTACTTGAATAAAATGACTTCAGATGCAACATTGGCCTGATAAATATAAAGGAAACAAGGCACCCGGTGTCTTCTCATTGGTCCATAGACAGAGAGGATTTGATGGTTTTGCTTAATGAGATTTTTCTGGTTTAATTCTGTTGCTGCATTATGAATGCAAGAGTAAAAGCCACTATCCTCTCCAGATTTCAGCCCCATGTTGTGTTTGGAATAAGAATTAATCCATGAGATCCTCGTCTTGATATGGCACCTTTGATGATAAAGTATAATCACTGGAGTTTTTGCACTGCACTCTGACAAATGTGAATCTTTTAACTTTTATGTGCTGTCCTATTTAATCCCAAATGTCAGCAGAATTTTGCTTTTAGGGATGCAAGCGGTGTTAAGAAAATGAGCAGCTTCTGCCTGCCTGAATCCTTCCTTTGTTTACAGACTTGCAGGATGTCTGAACAGAAGCATTAAATTCAAGGATGAGTAGGTGTACGGTGTCATTTATTTACATTGTTTGCTGGAGAATAAGTGTTTCACAACGCCTACATAAATCAGCCATCCCACTTGAGATAACGCATAAATGCATACTTGATATATAACAAAGAAAAATAAGTGACTGTTTGAAATTCGTGTTATGGTTAGAGAAGCTGTATGACAGCAGGTCAACTGCAGTTCTTCATTCAAACGCACTCTTCTCTCTGTTCCCTCTCCAGGGTCTCTTCTCCTCATCAGGTGAAGCACTGTGAACCGCCGACCCCCTCACCACCCTCCCTCCTCTCCTCCTCCCCTCTTTCCCTAGAGGCACCACCCACTACCCTTAAATCCCCAAACCCCACCTGCCAACACCTGCCAAACTCCCTCCGACAGCTGCAACTGGCCCCCCTTTTACCCCATGGTGGCCCCAAGGCCCGCCCTCTCACTGCTATTGGCTGTCCTGGCCTGTACGGGGCCCGCACGCCCCTCGCCCCCCCTGCTTCTCCGGCCCCGGGAGAGAGAGAGGGACTCAGGTGGTGTCAACATCGCCGTGGTCCACTCGGGCTCCTCCCTGCTCCCGGAGACCGCGGTGGTGGGAGGCGCGGGGGTCGGGGAGCCGGGGCCCGGTCTGGGAAACGGTCCGGGAGGAGGGGGAGGAGGGGGAGGAAGGGGAGTAACAGAGACAGCTTCATTAGCTGAAGTGGCCGAGATGGCTTCGTTTTCCTCCTCGTCACACCTGTCGCTGGCCGCGCTCGTGGGGGAGACGGTGATGACGCCCTCGGGTCAGGCCAACGTCATCTACCTGGCTGTGAATGAGAGCAGTCCCGGGACCCTGCTGCTGCAGCTGTGTGAGCTGCTGGCCACAACACCACTGCAGGTAGACAAACAAGTACACAAACCTATTGTTACATTCCCAAAGACTGTAAGAGAGAAACTGTTAACATCGCCAACATTGGAACAAAATGATCATAAATAGTGATTAAAAAAACAAGAAGTTCCCTTCAGGTCAGAATGTGATAATAGCTGGATGTCAAAATCCAATATGGTTACTCTTAAACATCTTATAAATGATAATGTGCATGACTTTTTGTCCCCTAGTAGTGCTATTAATCATTTTTTGAGACAAATTTAGTTTAATTCACAAGAGGCAGAGAGATACAGACAGCAAAGCACTAACAAATGCAACAACAGTTCAAATGTAGAAATACTGATGTAAACAACACTGGTCTTCAAGAAAATTAATCGACTTTGACAATATTTTTTAAAGATAAGAAAGATTAAGATTATATGCAGTGTGTTTGGTTCAGACTGAATGTAATCTGAGTAGCCTTAATCGGTTTTGGAATGGCTCTTCAGTACTATGATAATCATCTGCATGACGTACAAAGGATTCTGTATCACTGCAGCTTTTGTAATTATAACTATTAGATTTAATGAGGATTCATTTAATTGAAATTACCAGTTGGTCACAGTGATGCACTCTGACAAAAGGTGTTACAGAGGAAGAATAAAAGGAGAACTCCAAATCCTGCATAATTACTCACATCTGCACAGTTGGCCGGTCTCAGTATGAAGCGCTGTGACTGTCAGATGGACTTTGTTGGGAAGCATGCGTGAGGCTCTTTTCATTTACCTTCTTGATAGGTCATGTGGCTTTAAATGAATCAGTGAATGCTTTTTCATGCATGGGACCATGTATGTGACAATTCAGATACTCTTACTGTGACGTGTCACCGAGGTTTCTAGTAGAGAAATGTATTAACTGTGTTAGGTCGTTAGGGCAGTGTCATGGTTTGGTGTTTTGTGCTTTTATTTTATTCATCCATGTTCACTGTTCATCTATTCACTCATTCATTCATAGTATGACTCTTGTGGATGGGAGCAGATCTGAGTTTGCAACTTGAGAGCTGCTTGTGACCATACAGAGAGGTAATAAACGTGCTGTATACTATACTGCTGATTTATTTACTCAGCCATTTATTAATCCATCCATTCATCAATAGAAAAATACATTATGCATGCATGTATCCAATCTGTGTCTCTGTCTGTTTTCATGTTAGCAGAGTGAAGGGTCTTGTTATGAACGTTTTCGATCAAGTATGATATTAACTATTAAGTAACACTTGCCACCCTATCTCCAGGTCCTGTTTATAAGCTATTTGCATATCAAATGCTTCCCTTCGAGAATTGAGCTGTCATCTACACTTAACTTCAATTCACTTCCCCGAATCGCTACAAGAAAACAAGCATTAAGTCATCAAACCAACCTCAAATCACAATATCTCCACCTCATATTATTATGTAAAGCAATAGCCTCACCAGAAGTTCATGCATTTTTCATGATTTTATTTATAATGCGACAGGGATTTCCAGAAAAATAGTTGCACAAAACACCGTTAGCAACACACATTTCAATAAGAAATCATATATATATTGAGAGAGAGTGTGAGAGAGAGAGATTTTGCAGAAATAGTTCAGCATGCATGCAACAGCCACACCTAGCAGGCCCTTCAGGAGCTGAGGTGGCCCATAAGCCATGAGCTTATCTGTTGTTTCTGTGGTGTGAAGCAGCTTAAGCAGCACATGTACAACACACCCTATTGTCCTGACAGGATGCCAGTCCACTGCAGGGATTTAACTCTGATTGTATCTCTGAACACTGATTGCCAAGCAGAGAAGCAAAGCCCAACATCTGATAGATGTTTCATGACTTCATTAAATTTCGAAAAGTCTTTGGAGAGATTCAGTTTCTTAGCAGGATAAGAAAATACAGTCTTCATTAGAATGAAGTGTTATCAGGAATTTTGTGAGCAGCATGTGAATGTACTTATTGTTCCATTAACTTTTGCTCACTTGGTTAGTCTTTAAATTATTCTCGGGGTTCGGAGCGCCACGATTTAAAAAAAAAAAGAAATGGCTTTGATGAATATAATTCTGGTGAGATGATTATGAAAGTGCTTCTCAATGAGGCTGATGTAATGTCTTCTGTCTGATGTGCTAGGTTTCATTGTGCAACCTTTGTTTTACTTCCAGGGTTTAGTGTTTGAGGAAGAGAGACCGCCACCGCCGAACCGCGCCCCTCTGGCCCCGATGCTGGAGTTCGTCTCTGCCCAGACGGGGGTTCCCGTTGTTGCCGTTGGGGGAGGAGCCAGTCTGGGAAGAGAGCCACAGGTAAAAATGGATTACCTATCATTGCATCACCAACCCAGTTAATTTCATTTGAACTAAACCAAGAACTTTCTGTGGCTTGGAAGATGAAACTAAGTTTCTGCCTCCTGACTTCCTCAGACCATTTAAAGGGGACCAGGAGATATTTTTGGTATTTTTAATTAAAAATTATATTTTATATTTAATATTTAGAGAAACCAAAATTAGAACCAATGAACATTTTTAGTGGTCTCCATGAAAAGAAGTTCACATTGTGCCTTTTACACCTGGTAGTATCATGCAATCATGTCATGTTTACAATTTTCTCCAATGCTCATTTCCACTTCCATCAGCCATTTTTATTCCTGTCTGTTTAAGGGCTCCCCTCCCTGAGTTTCATCTGATTGGCTGGTTTGTCTGCCTTCATGTTCACCTCTTGTTGTAGTATAGTTTTTTTTATTACTAAGACAAAATTTACACACTGATGTACACACTGGAGTCCCTTCACCAGTGAAATAAATGGCTGGGCTTTTTCTCGTTAGCATTTAGGCTGCTGTTGACCCTCTTATGCTTCCACTGTTTTGTGCTTTTGTATTTTGCTTTCTGTTTGCTGTTGTTCTACAGTTGGGAGTTTTGTTTTTGTGGAGTCTTTGGGTCCCTGTTTTGATTCTGTTATGATTCTGGCATATTGTGAGTCTTAGTTCATGTGATTTTCAATCTTTCAAGCTTGATGTTACCATATGGTGATTTTATCGAGATGTTTCCAGTGTCATGGTTCATGTTTTGTAGGAGCTTTAGGCCTGTCTGTCTCATCTTTCTGTGCCTGTTCCATTTTCTCTGTTGTCATTATCGAGCAGGATTCTGCTTGATTCTGAGCTTTGTTTTATTCCTGTTTTACTTTGAAGGATAGTTTTCCGTTCATGGCTTCATGATACCAGTTTTACTTCCTCTTCATGTGTGTAATCACTTTCACCTGTGTCTTGTTTTCTAATCAGCCAAGGTTTTTAAAAAAAAATCTGGTCTCCCTCTTTGTTTATGTTTCCTATTTGGTCTGCCTGTACTTCTGCATGACCATTTGTTTGTAACCATTTGGCCTCCGTTATCCTGGCCTTAAAGGAAACCTTATCCAGTGTTGCTCTCAACTTTAGTTTAGCTTTCCTACCTAACAACAAGAAAGGAGATCAGAAAGCATTTTCTGATTCACCTGTAAAATCCCAGCAACAACTTCCTAACTTGTTAAAGTAAATGACAAGAAGTTGTGTAGGGTTTTTGTTTTTTTTTGTGGTCAGAGCAGTTCTGTGACCATAAAAGAAACTCCTGCAAATATCCCCCAGTTAGAGTCAGTGTCATCCGAAGTAGAAAAAAAATCATTGTTCGTCTGGTAATTGGGTAATTGGATAGTCTGAGGGGCAGATTCATCGCAGCGAAATCATGTTTGATTGATTAAATATTTTGCTATGGAGAGTGAAGGATTTGGGGCATGCAACCTATGTGGACAATGCATACTGCCACCCACATTTCTCTATACAACAAAACACATCTTGTGAGGAGGAGAAGCCCCCACTAGCAACATATTAGACTGGAGTGAAGTGATGACATCCACCAATGATATGTAATTTTTAATTCACTGAAATATTTAAAGCTTTAAAAAAATGTCCATTTAGTATTTTGTTTTCTTTTCCTTTCATTTTTTATGCTCTTTAGTGTTTTAATTGTGAGAATGTGACTTTTCGTGTTTTGGGAAACTAAATAACAACAAAAGGCAATAATAATAATAATAATAATAATAATAATAATAATAATAATAATAATAATAATAATAACAACAACAACAACAACAACAACAACAACAACAACAACAACAACAACAACAACAACAACAACAACAACAAGTAGTAGAAGTAATTTTCAAGACTCAGAGGGGCTTCAAGTCTTGTTTGTAAAGTACAAACAAATTCAGGTATGAAAATATTGGTAAATCACGTATTTGTTCTTAAAACGTGATTTATGTGCAGATTTGTTAAACCATCCTGCTTGCTTGTTTTCTGTAGTTATTTCTTTAAAATATCTTCCCAGTCCTTTGGTGTAAGTGAAAGGTTGTAACTAAAGCTAGCTAAAGTAGTCTGACATGGATGAAGTGAAATAACTCGAAATAACCTTTGTCCCTTTTACTGGGACAAAGTTCTTGTTTTTGTTGGAGCTTAACAGAGAAATGTGGGCTACAGAACAGCAAAGCAGGGATTGTGTCTATATTTGGATGTGACTGCTTTAAAATTCACTTGTGAAAAAATGAATCTATCCATTAACTTAAAGCATATTTATGGTTCTGTAATGGCTAAAGCTCTACTTGCCATTATTGGATACACTGTCTTTTAATTAGATTATGTAGGATCACTTAATTACTGGCACATTTGTTCATTTTTGCTTTTTCTTCTGATTAAGTGGGTGAAGAATCACGCCTTCTGCGATCTGACACTGGATAAGAACGGTTTCCTAATGAGCTTTTTCTTCATGAAAATTACATTATTGACTTGGCAGATTAGTTTTTAAACATTTACTTTGATAAATAATTAAAAATGCAGTTTCAAGCAAGAAAATTAATGTTTTGCCCTCAAAGCTGAAACTTCATCAAATATTATTTTTTAATTTAATTTAATTTTTTTGCCACCTAAATGATGTCACTCCACTTTATGTCTCAAGGAACTGGGAAATATCAGGTCCATTAGCTCCTAAAACCTCCACTAAGTTCACACTGCCAGTCCGACTTAGTGTCTGCTGTTTGGTGCTGGGCAGGTGGTGTATAATAGGTTTATTGGAAGTCTTTTGATGGCTGCCTGCTGTGGTGGAAAATGAGTTTAATAAAAGCAGCGAGACTAAACCAGAAATTTGTGAACTGTAAAACCAAAACGAAGGAGCTCAAAACCCTAATGAGCGGTACTGTGGCGTTGTGATCACTCTCTGCGGCTTTGCCACTGTGAGGGATGGCAAATATTGTGATTTGATTGATTGTTAATATAAGAATATAAATTAGAGCAGCATGGCATCTTTTATGTAGATGAGCCAGAGATGAAATTTGAGAAGTTATTAAAAGTGTACAGCTTCTCCTCACTTCTTTACTCCACGTTGGTCTCAGCCTACTGTAGAAGCAGGGCTGGCACAGACTTGAAGCAATGCTCATAACTCTTTTCAAAAGAAAAAAAAAGCTTTAGAGTTGACAAATTATCGAGGCGTGTGAGTAATATGGATGTAACTCTCTCTATCTGAAAAAGTCGGGTGTACGTCATTCTTCCGGTAGCAGAAAATAGAGCTGGTGAGAAATATGTAACTTCTATCACGCTGGAGTCTCTCGTAGGAGGCAGTTATTTTTTAAATACTTTAAAAAGTCAGAAAACTGCTCCTCTGATCTCCTTGGTAAGCATGATGAAGAGAAAGTACATGTCTGTTCGAGCTGCTCCAGTTTTGTTGGTGCTGCTGCTGAGCTCGTCAGCATCAGCGGTTTCACAGTGAAGAAAAATGTGTTGGTTTTTTGACATTAGAAGCAGACTGTGTGAGTGATAATGCAATCCACGATCGTACAGCTGGGAAGTGGTGGATTAGTAATTGCAGTAACTGTGTTTTTATTTTTATTTCTATTTTTTTTCCCACCACTGATGTGTTGATCACCATTTTAGTGGCGAAATTCGTGAAGCTGTTAGTCACCATGACTGTGGCATCTTCTTTAAAACGATTCTTGCTTTGTTCATTGTTGTACACCAATTATTTGATGTTTGCTCTCCAGCTAGTTAATCTGTGTGTGGCAAAAAGGTAATGCCTTCTGACGGTGATTAGTGATAAGCAGCTCAAGCTAACAAAGCAGTTTACTGCCACAGGTGTGATGTGTAATAAGTGGGCCAATTTATTTTAAGTGGATCATCTTGACAATATGATGTGGTTATTGTGATTTTTACATCAATGAACTTCAGTAGCAGTTCTGTGAATAGATGAATATAAATACTGGTTGATGATACACATTCAGGCACTGAACTGTCAGCATATTCATAATCAAAAGCAACTTTGTTTATAGAAGGCTGTGAGGTTCCTTTGAAGTAGCACAAGGTACAGAATCATTACAGAGCCAGCAAAGACTCCATATGTTTGTGGCGCTAATTTAAATATGGACGCTTGGGTTTTTACAAAGTCTAATATGTATTTTACCTTTTAAATAATCTTTTCTGTAGACTCAGTGACCTGAGGTTTTTAAATCTGTGGTCTGGCAATCAAAGAAGAGGAGCTTCTGCAAACCTCTGCCAGCTGATAAAATGAGATAAGAAGAGACTTTATTCATTGTCAGGAGTCATGGCTCTGACTCTCTTCTTCTGTCACTGTCTGTTCTACTTTGTAAATGTTGTTCGTCGTGCGCTTTAGTTCATCATACTTCTGCCCTTTGTTCCGTTTCCTGTCAATTATATGACACAGCTGTGCTCAATCAGCTAATCACTCACTCATATATACGCTGCAGCTTATTCAGATCCAGATTGTCTTTTACTTCCTGTAATCAACCAGCAGCCATGTTCATTTGTTGTTTATTTTCATTCATATTTAGTGCTCTTGTTGGCTGCTCACTGATGGCATTTTCTGCTAACGGTATTCTAACTTCAGTTCTATAGTGGAAACCAAGGTTAAAGTTCAAGGTTACTTTATTTATACCTGTAGGTAAATTTGCTTTACAGAAAAATGATTACATTTGGGATCCCTTCACAAAACACACACTCCTTTTAAAACCTGACAGACACATATTCGGTAATTAGACAAGATGAATCAGATTAAAAGAAAAAAAGTTCCTATTAAGTTTAGCGATGGCAGCAGGGACAAATCATTTTTTATACCTCTTTGTCCTGCATCTTGGAAATAGAAACCTGAACTTCACTCCGTACAGCAGGGGTGGGGGAGCTCCAGGCCTCAAGGGCCCATATGACCCTGGGTCAACACACCTGAATCAAATGATGAGTTCATTACCAGGCCTCTGGAGAACTTCAAGACATGTTGAGGAGGTCATTTAGCCATACAAATCAGCTGTGTTGGATCAAGGAACCATCTAAAACCTGCAGGACACCGGCCCTTGAGGCCTGGAGTTCCCCACCCCTGCTGTACAGGATGGCAACCATTATTAAGAATTGATAAATTCATCAGTGTAACTGTTTGGAGTACAGGGAGGCTAAACAGGGCTGTGACTCGACTGGACCATCTCACTATCTGATTCAGTGAGTTTTTCTCTGTGATGGAGGTCTGACCGAACCATGCCACTGAACAAAAAGATAAAACAGACTCAGTAAAAGAATGATAAAACAAAGTAGGTTAATGCATTAGCAAGTTATTTTGAATGCAAAGTCAGAGTTTTAAGCCTAGTAAAGACAGTTCTCTTTTAAATGGTTATCCCTGTGATGGACTGGTGACCTGTTCAGGGTGTACCCTGCATTTCCAAAGCTGTTTAAGTAAGAAAGCGGATGGATGGATGGATGGATGGATGGATGGATGGATGGATGGATGGATGGATGGATGGATGGATGGATGGATGGATGGATGGATGGATGATCATTGCAACTTAAGCTGCACACCTAACCTGCTCTGGGGGTTATGTTAATATTTTCAGTTTAAAACCTGCTGAAAGTTTCAGCATTTTAAATGCTTTTCATGACATTATGCTCTAAGAGTGAAAAAGATTCTCAGCTGAGAGAATGTGTCATATGCTTCTGATCATTTTGTGTGTTGGAATGATGCAAGAACATCATTTTTTTTTATTTGAGCACACAAAACTTAAAGCAAATAGTTTTGATTGACAAGCAGGATGATACCACCTCATTGAGCTCATCTTTTGGGGGATTTTGTTGAGCTACCTGACACAAAGAAAGCATCGTTATGTTCAGGGGTGCACATAAGTGGTCCGCAGGTGCACATTCGCTGTCAAAATAAAAGACGCCCACCAGATATGAAGTTGCAACGCGCGTTTGCGTACATATAGAAGGCACTGTTTTTGTCCGCTAGAATGTGATTTTCACAGCATATTCTGCACCACATCTGTGCGTTCATCATTTGTTTGAAGCCAGCTCACCTCCTGCAACCACTTTTCCGAGAATACGCGCTTCTTTTGTGGTTCAGACTTCTTCTGACATTTCTTTGGAGGTGGAGGAACACCAAAGTAATTGCTTAAAGGAGCTTCTTCGACATCTTTAAGAGCTCTAAACAAATGTCTGTCCTCCTCCAGAAAATCTTATGCACGCAAACGCATGTTGCAACTTCTTATCTGGTGCACGTCTGTGGACCACTTATGTGCACCCCTGGTTATGTTGAACATCCCTTTGAATTTTCATGTTTTGGATGAACTTTAGTTCTTGATTTTCTGCCAGGCAACCAGGCAGAGCCCATGGAGCAATTTAAGGTGGTGCGTTTAAGGGCCTAGAGACAGGAGAATTAACCTGGCATGTTGTTTATAATAGTTCCATATGAATATAAGTAAGAATATCTAGTTCTGGGAACCTAATTGCCAGTTTGTGTATCAAAAACTTTAATAGAGTATACAGCATGTGTGTTTGTGTGTTTGTAGAAGCATGCTGGTTGGTTGGAACTTGAGAAATCGGTAAGGCTAATTTAACAAGAGTACATTGCAGTTTACTAGCAGTGTACTAGGATTTAGCTTATATCTTGCCTTTTCCACTGTGACTGATTTAAATGTTATCTAGAAAAGCCACGATTGTTTGACCCCGCCAATTGAGGTTTAACACAACAAATGGATATTTTTGCCTCCAGAGTATAGCTTTGCATTTGAGAAATGTCTGATAAGTGAACTCTAATCAGTTCTTAATTGCCTTCGGGACGCTGAGTCAGACATGTTTCCTAATACGCTTTAAGAATTAATCAACCTTGTGTCACAAGTGCTTCTACAGCTGTGATTTGGGACACAACGTCAGTCATTCATTGTTTCTGGTGAGTGTTTAAATTACAAGAGTGCAAGTTGAGTGTGTTTCTTCTTTTTTTTTTTTTTTTTTTTTTTTTTTTTTCCTTCTTTTGCTCCAGCTTCCAAGGGGACACATACGCTTTGATTTTTGTTTCATACACCACCACCCAACTGCTCACTCGACGCACGTTCCCAGTACACTCCACTCTCAGCTGGGTTAAAGAAAGCAGACAAGCTTACATCATAAATCGGGCTGCTGGTTTGATATTTGACCTAGTTCAGTTTAGCGCAACCTGAGGTGAGCCCTGTCGACATGGATGGGTGGAAAGCTACGCCCTGAAGTTTCCTCTTTGATCATCCACATGTACCCACAGATGCAGAGCCTTGATGATTAATTTAAACACATGCCCTCTACCTCTTTGTTTAATGTTGAGAAAGAGCCAAAATTAGTACAAGCTAAACCGATAAAAGCCTTGCACAGCAAAATAGTGCTGGAATATGCACGCTGTCATGATAAGTTTTTTACTATATATTCAGTGTTTAAACTCACATTCATTCAGACTTTCAACCTATATGAATTTTCCCATCCTGATACTTTGTTCTCATTTCAGCAAAAATACAATAGCACAAAAGTCAATAGAAAAGAATTCCTCTTTCACTGAGTAGCTCATCTGTCCAGATTAAATGTGAGTGGAGAAGCAGAGAGGACGGCCATCATTGTTTCCTTCATTGACACTGAAAGCCTTATTCAGAAACCAAGGACTTTTTTGACAGACTGTCTTATTCCTCTGAGTGGTTCCCTCTTATTAGGACTAAAGTCAGTCTCACACAAAGAAAAGGGCTAAGCTGGAAGAGAACTTGCTTAGACAGCTACTGTATGAATTTGCTCGCTTTTACACACTTACAGTATTTATCCAGTCTAGTATCACTGAATTACATCCAGAGCAGTTAAGCAGTGTGGATTTTTACTGCGGATCTTGGTGTTTGAAACAGGAAGTTGTGTCAGTAGATACACAGAAAGTAAGAACATGGTCATTCATTGTTGGCCAAAAAATATCTAAGATGTGTTTTGACTGCGTGGGGACAGGTTAATTGGAAACTCTAAATTTCCCATAGGTGTGAATCTGTCTGTGTTAACCTGTCCAGGGAGTACCATGCCTCTCCCCCTAAGACAGCTGGGATAGGCTCCAGCCCCCCCACAACCCTAAAAAGGATAAGCAGCAGAGAATTGATGGTATATGAATGACTGATATTGTTTAACACGATATAGAAAAAGAGATGAAAATAAAGAATTGCATGTCTTACGGTGGTGGTTCTTACGTTACTGTCAGGAGAGTCCAAACAAGACTTTCTTCTGGTCCAGCAGTTTACTGATTTGGTTTCATCTTGGATGTTTTATGCTGCAGCAAACTGTTTTCATTTTTAAAAAAGCCCTAAAATCCCACTGTGCACTACCTCCTCAGCTCGGCAGTATGCAGGCGCTGGTTTAGACTTCAGGAGTTGGTAGAGACTGTATATATGTATATGTGTATTTTTAAAAAATAAATAAATAAATAAAATTAAAAAAAAAAAAAAATTGGATGCAGACTTGCCACTCATTTGTTGAAGTCCAGATATAAAGCTTTTACCTTTTGCCGAACATGAACATGAAAAAAGGGACACCGTGTCAAATGTTGGCCTAATATCAGTCATCTGTTCAGTTGGGTTGAGATCTGGTCACTGAGAAGGCCAGAGTGTATGATTGATATAATATTCACATTCAGACCATTCAGAGAGCAAAACTTACCACTCATCCCTATGAATGGATCATCATCATCATCATCATCATCATCATCATCATCATCATCATCATCATCATCATCATCATCATCATCATCATCATCATCATCATCATCATCATCATCATCATCATCATCATCATCATCAAAATGATTTAAGATAAACGTGATGAGTCAACTTTGTATTAATTTGCAGAGGCCATTCCCTGAAAAGGACAAGTGGTCTCAATCCATGCCAGCAGAAATGTGTAAATGAAACACAAGATCCTCCTTAGTGTAGGGGGTCAAGGGTTTAGCTTTTTCATTTAATTTGTCAGGTGTGTTTAAAGAAGATGCCATTTCCCGACTATGATGCTGACACTAAATGGACCTTTTAAAGCTATAATATTATTATTTAATTAACGGACACTTACTTCTGTGTTTGCGTTGTCCAAGTCCCCAAATAAATTTCTGTCTTATGACGTCTCCTTCCTATCTTTTAGGAGAGCGGTTCCATCTACCTCCAGTTCACCTGCTCCACATCGCTTCAGCTTGAGGTCATCTTCGAGGTGCTTGAAGAGTATGACTGGACCTCCTTCTCCATTGTGACCACCCGTCACCATGGCTACGAGGACTTCCTGGCCATGGTGGAGGGTATGACCGATGGCTCTTTCATTGGTTGGGAAAGGAAGAGTGTGGTGATTCTTAATGTAACGGACGACCCCGGTGGGGCACGGACGAAACGACTGCTCAAGGACAATGAAGCCCAGGTGAGGCTGGAAACATAAATGTCATTTTCTGCTGTACAAATCCATGAAAAAGGTTTATCTTATGATGAATAAAAAGGAAAGAAATACAAAGAAATATATTTAACGAAAGATATCTGTAGCACCTGCCGCTCATTTTGATGAGCTGCCAACCTTGAAATCACTTCTGTAGCCCGAGGCTCGGGTAGGGGAGATCTGTGAAGGCTCCACAAGCCTTGAAGAAGCAGATGGTGATCTCTCCTTCAAAAATGATATTTTCCTCTATTGTTAATGTGACCTCATGCTTTCAGCTTCTAGGTTCACGTTGAAAGTCACAACCTTCAATGGTCTTGGCCCTAGAAAGATAAAATGACTCACATACTATAAGGCTGCACTGTTAGCTTAGGTCCTCAGCAATATTAAAGTGCATTGCAGTATGTGAGGAAGATTTTAGCTACATGCACAGCAATAGAGATTCTTCATCTAAAATCATCAGCCTTGACATTTGCAAAATACACTTTTGAACTGTTCACATAGTGTGGGTTCTTTTATTAGCTAACTAGCCTTTAAGCTGATGTTTGTAGTGCAAAGCAGCTAAAGTGAAACAAAACATTGAAGATATAAACTAAAGATGAGGAGGAGGCGATTTTTGCTTTTTGCCGTTTGGAGGTCTGAAATTATTCACATTGAAAATCTATGGTCAGCTTTTTAAATGGGATGTGATTTAATACTAACCAGTATTTACATGAGTCGATGCACTCAATTAGAATTGTGAGCAGTGCATGAAATGATGAATATGTCCTGCATTCATCTTCTTTAACGGCAAATACTCAGCTTACTTGGACACATGAATGATCAACTTCCTGTTGAGTCTCGTTTTGTGTTGCTCTTAATTCTTTAAGTGTGTGTGTGTGTGTGTGTGTGTGTGTGTGTGTGTGTGTGTGTGTGTGTGTGTGTTAAAAAAAACAAAACAAAACAAAACTCTGTGTATTATCACCTGAGGGGATGTTTAGTCGTCATGCAAGAATCAGGGACAGGATAGAAATACCACAAAAGCCATTTATAGGGCTTATGATTTTATTTTTTGTGCCCTCAATGGGTTATATACTTTACCTCAGGTGCTGGTAGATTACGAGCTGTGGGTGGCCATTTACCATTTATCATAGATAGTGTTTCTCAGACCCAGATGAAGACTTGGCAATCACCTCTTGAACTGGCCCAGGGTACAGTTTGCTTAGCTGTGCCCAGGCATCAAATACTGGTCATGGATGAATGAATGGAACTGTGAGTTAAATGCACTTGTGCATGGTATGGACCACCTATTGTGAGTAAACCTTTAGTCGATAACAGTTTAGTCTATTGATACCCAAACTAACTGATGAATAATAAGTAAGTCAATTTTACCTGAAGTGAGGATAGGTTTGTTGTGCGTGTGTCACATAAAATGTAACAAAATATCCTTTATTGGTATTCAGGTTAAGTAATCTATGGGTAGAGTCATTCTTCTAGTCTCTTTATAAAATGGTTTCACAGTGTTGTCTGACTGAGGCATTTACTTTTTCTGTGACTGTGATTGATAAAAATGCCAATCATAATATTAGGCTTCATGTAAATGTAGCCAATATGACAATCACCCGCTCACATCAGTGACAGTTTATACTTTGTGAGGGATGTCGAATTCATTTACATCATGGGCCAAATTGGGCGCAGACCACTGAAACTCACCTTTCTGTCAGTGTAAAAAAAGCTACACAGTACAGCTTTACCTACACGATAGAAAATGCTGCTGTAGTAGTAAAAATTTCAACATGACTTTTACACTGTATTAAATGTTTAAAATGATAGAAAAGGTTATGGGAGCTTATTGGCCAGCCTGTTCTGTATTAAGACACCCTTGCTTTCTGTAATTATAGCTGTGAAAGAATTTTCTTATTTCGGTACTCACATACATAAACATGTGCCATAATCATACAAGTAAAACATACCCAATGAAAAATTGAGTTTTATTCTATAAGCTGCAGAAGGAAATTTTTTTTTTTTTTTTTTTTTCTAAACACAAATCCAGATTAATCAGCGTTATTTCCAGGTCAGCATATCAGCAGTAACTATGAAGTTGAAACACTGGAGTAGAACTTAGTTCTTTGAACATTTGTGAAGGAGGCTGAAGCATCGAGCCGTTTAAAATTGGCCCTTCACTTACAGTAAAAGCTTTATTTTGGGTCGACCGAGGATATGCTATTCATTTACTGTGATATCCTGGGGGTCCACTCACACCCACCCACACACCATCTCCACAGACACAGTGGAGCTTTGTAGTGTAACCACAACCTTTAGCTATTGCAGCTCTGCTCTTTTCACAGCCGGGATCGTCGCTTTGCTAACTTCTGTATTGCTACAGTTTCACTCACTTTAAGACTCGTGCACACAGCTCAGTGCGGAGGCTATTTCCAAATTCACTTTATTTATACAGTGCCAAATCACAACTACACGTTACAATATAAAGCACCCTGAGGTAATTAAAGACCCTGGAATAACACAGGGAAAACCCCTTTGAGCAAGCAGTTTGGCGACAGTGAAAAGGAAAAACTCCCTTTTAACAGGAAGAAACCTTAGGCAGCACCAGGGTCAGGGAGGGGCGGGGCCATCTGGTTGGGGGTGAAAGGAGACAGGACAAAGACACACTGTGGAAGAGAGCCACAGTGGTGAATTCTCCTTCCTTCATTTGGAAAAGCAACAAATTCCTGTTATATATTAAGCTAAATATTATAATCTCTTTACTCTTGGTTTGCAAACTTGAGCTTGAAATAGATTTGAGGAATTAGTCTGGTCATGTATTAGGTGTGATATTGTGCATGACTTTCAGCCTTGAACAACATACCATGAATGGACTGCTGTTAAACATAAAAGTTGAAGAGAATAAACATCATCTACAGATAACGACAGAAAAAGTAGAACAGGCATCTTCTGAGTTGACCTTAGCTGTGGTTTAACACATCTGATAGGGGAAAATCAGTTTCTGTTTACCACAGGAACGTGTTTCTTCCCACCGTCCTTCCAGTCCTCGTCTCTCACTGTATCCAGTTCACACATATTCATTCCTTGCTCTCATCTCTTTTACTGTTGTCAGCTTCAATGACCTTTTGTCAAAATAAAGTCCATCAAAGGGAGAAAGAAATGTAGAAGGGATGAGTGGACCAAAGAAAAAGGATGAACATGAGTGAACATGATGTAATCTAATGAAAGTGATACAAAATTTTGAAGAGCAAAGTAGCGGCGAATGGCCTTTAGATCTTCACATGTACATATTCTGAGTTATTTTATGTATTTACTTGCTTTTTTGAGGAGATGACTGTATAGTTGAGGAATATTTTTAGAAATGGTGTCAAAGTGTTTGTCAGTGGCTTTCAAAGCATAAACGCTGAAATGTTTTTATATCTGGGAACACCTGGTCAATGTGTCGCCAGATTTGTGAAATGAGGCGTCTTAGTGACACTGACTGACAGTATTCTGACAGCATTATGTCCCAATGTCATTGGCTGCCATTCATTTTAAACTTGACATCTCTTTGTTGATCTTGGTCATTTGTTTGTTTCTGTTGGATTTAAAGGTATTTTAAGAGCTTAAACTGGACACACAAACCACCTCAGTGCTGAAATTCAGTTATCAGTAAACAGTCGCTCCCCAAACTCCCTTCTCCCATTTCCTTACTAAAATTGTCAATTCCATCTCAGCAATAGTAAATACAAACAAGGCTGTAATGGAAAGTTTGGGATTCTCTCCAAGGTTGTGCTTCTTTTTTCTGTCTCTCATTTCCTTTCACTGAAATGTTGCCCTCTGAGGATCGTGCTCCCCAGTCCCAGGGTCAGTATCATCTATCTAAATTTTTTATTTTCAACACAAATGTGTGAGTGCACGTCCTTGAAAAAAGTAGCTTACTCTTGTTTTTACTGTCTTTCAAGGTGTTTTAGAAGCAGCCCAGTTTATGTTTTTGGCTCATAGATGTTTGTTTTTTTTTGTGTCCTCCTTTTTTTCATTTCTTGGTGCAAATGATTTGGTCTCTTTTTCTATCAGCAGTATATTCTAATACGTGTCAGTCTGCTTTGGATTAGATGGGATTAGTACTAACGTCCCCTTTTTTTTACAGAATGCTATTAAATGGGGTGTGCTGCCAGTGGCTGAAGAGAAGCACCCTTGTTGTCTGTTATGTCTTAAATCGAGGTGCGACTGAAAACTCTGGATTTGATCGTAGCATTTCTATCAGCTTTTTCAGGTTTTCAGATCTTATGCCAACAGACTGCACAGTAATTAATTCTCCACTATATCATGATGCTTCCTAACGTGCAGTGTTGCTCAGACCTTGTCACTACCATCACTGGGCTGTTTCCAAATGCCGGTAGTGGGACTTGCATAATCCTCCCAAAATGCTCAATTCTTTGGTGGATATCCAAAAGGTTACCGTCTCATAATGTGTCTGTAGTGGTTTTGTAGTGCAGGTTTAGTACTGAATGGCATTTATAAAATGGTAAAATACCCTACACAAACACACCTGATGCTGCAATTATTGATTAAATTAGGTTAATCTTTACTGTGATAGTTCATAAACAACATATTCCCACTGAGGCTTTCGTCACTGCTCTTCCTGGCTCCTGGTCCCCCTTTTTTTTTTTTTTTTTTTTTTTTTTTTTTTTTCTTCTGCTTGTTTCCCTCGCTGTTTCTCTCATCATACCATCTGCTTGTGAGACATGTTAATGTATCTGGATGTGAACAATCTGTATATCTTTTAGACCTGAAATTAAAATTAGCCTCCAGTGCTTCCGGAGCATTCCTCCACTCCCAAAGATAAATATACCTCAGTGACCTGTCTTAAATCTTTCATTTTTCTTTTTTGTTTTTGTCATCTCTGAAGCTGTAGTGCTGCATGGGTTATTGTTCACCTCTAAGCCGGCACATTAACATAACACAAGCATAAGATGAGGATTTGTATCTCACTGACTGGTAAGTGAGACAGCAGGCGTGCTGTTTTTCTTCTGCGTGCCTAATCATTACAAACCAAGCAGTGCAGCAACAGAATGCAACGTGCAATGCTATTTTTAACTTTTCATTCAATATTATAATAATGATAACTTTCAAGAAACGGAATGACGCTGTACACAAGAGTAGCAAAAATAAATTTTAAAAAAGTCTAGAGGTGAGTTTTGACAAGTTTCTTGAAGGACTCCAGTGACGGGGCATTGCGAGGGTGGAGGGTGGATGCTGCCACACTGAAGGCCCAAAGGTATTGATGTTGGTGCGAGGTACAGAAAACAGACCCATGGCTGAGGACCGCAGCAGGTCCGAGAGATACTGAGATGCCAGGGCATTGAGGGATTTGTAAGTAAGAAGAATCTTGTGAGTAATGTGTGACTTGACCAGGAGCCAGAGGAGATATTGATATTAAAGTGTTGCACCACAACTCAGACCATCTTCTGAGTTTGTTTCAGTGATTTTAAAATCCAAGTTCACTACTTCTGACAAGTTTATATTGGCAGTGATTTCCTAAAGTCTGCAATAACATGCACATAAATAATCCATAGATGATGCCTCCATTGTTATGGATCTATATTTGCATTTAATGGATCTGACTTTACATTGGGAACGGGCAGAGATCAAGCACTGAATGAATTTGATCAGTCATTAGCACTTGACTCTAGTTTTAAACATATCAGTTGCAAAAAAGTTTGAATGTAAGTCAGTTCAATGCCCAGATCTCAACAGCTGTAGTTCTTGATGTTTACAATGACATATTAGCATTTGTTCACCTATAACTCCACAACATCCCAGTGAGCTCGTTACACAGCTGCTGGACAAATGTGCACTGTGAACAGTAGTAAACTGCAACATTTGCGTGTCTAACTCAGCTATGAAGCCAATGCAGAGTGCCAAACAATTTGTCAAGTAAAATCACCTTTGCAGACATTTGTAATAGAGTGGGCTCAATGGATTCAAGTGTAGTACTGTAATAGTATGCAATAGTGCAAGAAGTCAGTTTGCAATAATATCACTTACTGCTGATCATCGATTATCAAGGTGTGAAGAAATTCAGCAAAGTGGAAGTGCTCTTAAGACTCACACCAGCTCAGTGTAAAGTTATCCATCATTTTCAGTCATGTGACCGACTCACTGCCCTGGCAGGTAAAGCAGTGCTCCACCGTGATCGCAAAGCGTAAACAGTAGATAGCACTGCTTGAGTAAAGTGGGGGGGGGGGGTTCACCTCTTTTGAGCCAAGACTACTTGGATGATCTATCCATGGAGGAAAAACGAATATATGAAGAAAAACTACAAATTTTGGGAACTTTGCTGGGCAGAATATGGATCACCAGCTTTATTTAAATCCCTGGCGATGTCTTTCCCAGAGCTGAAGTTCAGTGACATCTACAGGGATCTTCTAGAGATTTGCTCACTTTACCTGCTGCCAGGATGAAAGTTTTCACAGTATGGACAGCTACATGTTTTTTTTAATCTGGATGGGTAAATAATGCCACTATGTTGGAGGTGAAGAACAAGAAATTATTCATTGGTAAAATAAAGCTGGTAAATTTTAGTTTTGTTGACTTGGACATTTACAGTGTCATAACAGTAAAGCTGACAGATTATTATTCCTACAGTTTAATGAGCTGCCGCTGACAGCCAGGGTCACTGTGGAGAAGCAGTGATTGGCGTGATTTGACCTCTAAGGCTCTAGGCTCTTCTAGCAGCTGTAAATAAAATGCTGATTAGGGCATCCGATAGGACAGCAACTATCAGGCATGTTGGTTAAGTTAAACTTGAAGACGTTCAAAGGATGGCTGTAGAGCAAAGGACCGGAGTACTGTTTATGTCTGCCAGGTGAGCGTGTCCCAGAAACTTTGACGTCACCTGACAACTCTGGCTAGAGCGGGGTCGTTAAGGGACAGTGGTGTGCTGACTGGACAACCTAACTCCAAACCTCCTCTAGCATTAACAACAGCAGAAGCATTGTGTGTTGGGAGCTTTGTGTCAGGGCTTTTCATAGCTGGACAGTTCCTGTAGGTGTAATGTGTAGAATATCCAGTGCACAGTGACGGTAACAAATGGTAAAACTGAAAAACCTAAACAACGAGCTGCAAGATGTTAAAACGTTTTGTATAACACAAAGGACTGTCACCACAGGTTATCCCTTTCATAATAAATAAAAGTGCATTGGGATCCAAGAAGTCCTGCTAAGGTAGATGAAAGCTGTTTTTTATAATGGACACTTTAACTGACTGCTGAGATTATTATTATACTGCTGAGGTATGTAGGTAAGTCCTGTAGTAATTACTCATACAAGCACTACCAAAAAAACGGATATAAATTCACTCCTGATATAAAAAGCATTCAGCCCAGTTTGTATGTAGTTGTTGAGTAAAATATCATTTTTATAGTGTTTTCTTTTATTAAGTATTTTCATGTTAAAATGGAATGATACCTGATTTAACCTGAATTAGGTTCTCCAATAAATGATGTTTTCTGTGTATATTCTGTGTGTGTATATATAGTGTATATTCACTATTTTTGTAGGGGACTTTCATTTCGACTTGGATGTTGATGCAGTTAAGCTCTGTCATGATAAAATATGACGACCCACAGGGATCTAAATGAAATGTTCTCTTCCAAAATGAAATGTCCAACATTTGAAAAATGAGTCACCTGTGCTAACAAAGTGATTGATGGGAGAAAATTATAACAAATTACATCTTTTTGTGAGGGATCACAGCAAGCAGGGAAGTCAACTTCTTCCTCAAAAATCAGAGGAGAACACTTTTAATTTCAGAGAGAGTGATAAAATTCAAGCTTGCAGATGCCATATGAGGGCTAAATAGATGCTGACTGTTCAGAGGATGTGATTGATAGGGACTGAGTGTGAGCATGGACCTCATGCCGACTTTGATCCCATTTGCTGTCAACTGAGTAGGAGGGATCAGCGTCATCTCGCCATCCTCGGCGGTGAATGTGCAGCATGTGGCAGGATCCACACACTACTCGCCTGCTGCTCTCGCTGTGTGTTAGTAAAGCATTTCACATTTTGGTTTTGGCTAATTTCAGTTTTATAACCTCTTCAATTGTCTTACAAAACTGTGGCGCAAATTCTCCCAAAGTGCTTCCTGAGTAATCATCTGAAGTGCTCTCATCAAGCACACACACAGCTGCTGTCCTCCGTCTCGCACTCCTCGAGTTTTGTGTTTTCTTACTCTCACTTTGTCTCTTTAATGCTGCCCCCCCCCACCTCTTCCATTCAATTCCCCCTTTTTAATAATGTATGAAGAGAAAATGCAAGCAGACCAAGAGGCATCATTTTTCAGTGCAGTTCACTGTGTTCTGAAAAAATAAAGTGAAGTATGAATGTGTAAGTGTACCGAGTGTCTTGATTTATATTTGAATATAATCTATTTTAGTAATGAAATCATGAAAGTGTATTATAGGGCCACGCAGCAAGAAATGGGGAGGATGAAAAATCTGTTTTTTTTGCCTCTTCTCTTTTTCTCTTGATGTGCAGCTTCTTTCTCCTAATTTCTGGTTACTCTTTCTTTAAAAAAAAAATCAATTTGTCTTCTCTTCATCCACCCACTGCAGTAACTGTCTTCCTCTTTCTCTCTTCCTCCAGGTCCGCCTTCTGTACTGCTCCCTGGAAGAGGCAGAGCTCATTTTCCGGGCAGCTTGGGCAGCGGGTCAGGCCGGGCCCAGCCATATGTGGTTTGCAGTGGGACCAGCCCTATCTGGGTTGGGTCTGGAGGGGCTTCCAAAGGCTTTGTTTGCTATCCGGCCGCAGGGATGGAGGGATGAGCCACGCAGGTATGAGCCTGGGGTTTCATATATCAGGGGTTCACAGACTGTGGGGGCTTCAGACGGGGCTTCTGTGGGTTCAATGAATCTGTGGATGAGGGTAAATGTGTTGCATTTGACTCTTAAGCATTCTCATCTATGTCTGGCTCTGTAACACTAAAACTCACAGCATACTTGCTGAAAGACAAGTCTCTATGGGAATCAGTGACATACCCTTAAACAGGCCTCATCATTAATTCATGAAGTTCAAATCCGAGCCATTTTTAATTACTACTGGTGATCCCCTCAGCCCCTCCTGTTTGTTGTCCATCTGCTATTGGCCATGTCATCCATAAATCTGATATCGCTTGCACTGCTATGTCGATGACACACAGCTCTACCTGTCCAATAAACCTACTTCTGCTCTCCGATCCACCTCCCTCTGTGTTTGCCTCCATCCTAGTTTTCCAGGAACTTTTATAAACCACAGTTCTCTTCATTGACACCAAATCCCCCTTGCCAAGACTAAACCCTTGGCTGTTTCTCAGTTTTTTTCTCACATCAGGTACCAGTACTACCTTTCTCATTCACGCATCAGTTATTGATCGTAAGTCTCGTCTCTTTGGTCTTCCCGTCAAGTCCATCCCTAAATTTCAACTGGTCCAGAACTCTGCCAGTTGCATCAACATCATTCGGATGTCATTTATGTCTATCATTCGGCAAATGATAAACATAAATGACATCCGATGAAGTCTATCATTCGGCAGCTTGACTGGCTCCTGGTTGAATATTGTATTGATTTCTGTTTCTCACCTTTAAAGCAATCCACAACATTTCTCTAGAGTACCACTTTGAAGTTCTGCACCTCAACACAGCTGTTTGCACTCTCAGGCCTTCTGGTTCTTCTGTCCATCTCACCATACCATCCTCCCATTTGACTACCATGGGGTCAAAAGATGACAGTAGCTCTGTCCTCTGCCTGTGGATCCCCCTCTCACCAGACATCTGTTACACTGATCCTCTCTACACATTTAAATCCCATCTCAAAATGCACCTCTTAAAACGAGTATAAAGACTCTGATCATTATCCATTTGTCGCACAAATCCTCTGTTCTTTATGATTTTATATTTATATATTTTATAGATGTTTTTTTTTTTTTATAAGGTTACCTTGAATTTTTTGAAAGGTGCCTAAAATAAAATATTATTATAAAGGGGATTTGTTTTTAACTCTGTAATTATAGGTTTTCTATGCATAGTTTGGCTTTGATTCATGTAAAACGAGGTCAGAACAGTACAAAATATTAGTGCTTCACATAATAGTTGATGAGTTGACACAAACTATCTGTGAAGCCTGATTAAAGTCTTCTTTCACCTTCCATGGTGAAAGAAAAATTGATAAGACACTGAAGCCACATAAGGATGTGTCATATTTGTTAACAATGCTACTAGCTCAACCTAGTACCTAATTTGCATACTGAGATTTGATCAGATACTCCACTGAATCAAGGTAATTAGTGTGCCTCTTATTACCAACGCCTCATGATTACATGACATTATGCAGACAACCCTTTTTAGAAACAGAATGAAAGTGAACACCAGATGCAGTGAGATCTGTCATACCCACTACACACCGAACACCAGACATCCATGCACTTTGTTTTGCGGGCTTGATCTGATTGGCCAGTCATTGTCTTTGAAGAAAGGAAAAAGAGAAAGACATCGTATTATGTCTGGAAAGTTAAAGATGGAAAGTAATATGTTAAGGCTTTCACAGAGACCTGAATTTTACCTAACTTCAGTCAGTCATGTTTACTCTTCTGTTTATCTGAAAGACATCTAAATGGTACAAAAGTACTGAGACTAAAATTGAATTAAATCTGGTTTAAAAGTGAAATTTAATAGATGTTTTAATTTGGTGTGAAATGGTTGTGATAATTTCACACCAAATCAACACTGACTACAGATACACAGATTAATATTAAGCCTCAGTCCAAACCTATTGTCCCTATCCTGTTAGGGCTGTCCATTAGTTGATGGACAAGTAATGCTGGTTTACAAGAATGACTATATGAGGAGTGTTGACGAGGATGAGATGTCCTTTCAAACAAATTTTGACTTTCAAAAAATGCCTTTTTTTTCTATACATCTTTTCAATGACCTGAAAAGGCTTTTATTTAGTTTTTGTGTCTCAGCATATGGATATTTACCTGGATCTATGTTTTTATATTTGTAGTAAAACTTTTAAATTTATGGTCTGCTCAGTTTGATGCTCTTTACGTGTTGCAGTGCAACAAGTAAGTGAATACTTAGCTCAGATTTATTATCAGTGCTAACATTATACAATACTAGCTCTGTATAAACACTTTTCAATACAAACAAACCCAAATGAACAAACTGAATCAAAAAACAAAACAAAACATGATTTTATTGATGTTCAGCTTTTTGTCAAGTTACTGTTTTAAAAACATCACTCACTTAAAAAATTCTTTTTTCTCTCTCTTTTTAAAGCACGTCCTATTCTAACAGCATTAATGTCTATACTCTGTGAAAAACCTTCATTTTTGGTATCACCAAGCAGCTCATATGTGAAAATCCCCAAAACAGTAAATCCTTGAGTAAAATGACAAAGTTGCTCAAACGTTAAAGCACATCACTTATTTCTGCTACTGTACTGCTGATCCTTGCTAAAAAAATTATTTTCCTTAATTAGGAATCTGTAGCTAAAGATTTTTACCTCCTTTTGTGATTCTATATAAAGTAGATGTTGTGTTTCAGCAGACTGTTTCTAGTGCTGAAACTTCATGCATTATCAATTTTGTAGTTTCTTTTCTCTCTGCTGAATTGAGAATTCATTGAGTTTTGCTGGTCGGGGTCTTGGAGTCTTGGAGATGGAGAAAACCTTACGATTAAAAAATACATGAGAAGATAAATATTCTTCTCTTCATCCCTGAAAAGCACACTTTTGCAGAGGGGTACACAGTTCCATTGTACAACCACCTGCATGTTCATGATGCACTCTCTGTAAGAATGACCTGATCTCTTCACTGGGATCATAAAATTTACATCCAATCTAATCGAAATAAATTGACCGAGTGTATCCGGGTGAAAGATACAATTCTCCATTGATTTTTCTTTATTACCTTTAAACTCATGTCTGCCGCACCTCATAATGTGAAATGTGTGGTGGTTCTAACTCTTTATATAGTTCAATTATGCAAATATAAAATTTAGTTGCAACATAAATTCAAACAAGGTTAAAGAGATTGTGGAAGCAAAACATTTTACACAAAAGGACGACACAGCCTTCTATGTGATTCCATATATCACCTGGAAAATGTTCACTTCACTCGCCATCTTTCTACCTTCACTGTCTACCAGTCATCTTGGCTCCTGTGAAATCCAGGATCCCTTTCTAGCTTTTCAGTCAGTTTTTCAATGTATCGTGTCACTGTGCTTGTGAAATGTACGCCCAGACTAGAAGGAAAGCCCAAGTGAGCGCCTCACTTTCACCACTTCCAGTGGCAGACTTCAGACTGAAACAGATGCTGCATCCCAAGAACGAGGCTACATACATTATAAGATGTACACGGACTGGCTATTCTGACTGTCTAAATCCCATTAATTCATCCTCAGATATAAACATTACAATGTAGAACGGATGTATGTAATTTCATTTCAGCTAGTTACCGCACATATTGCGCTACAGTTACAACAGAGTCGAAAAGACAAGTGCATTAAATCAAAGTCCCCAAATCTTGTAGGTTAACATGCATTTCTTGCACTTTACTCATATACATATGGCACACTCATACTCATACATATAGTATGCACAAGAGTATATATATATCTGTATTGTATGAATGGATTTTTAAAATTAAACATTTAAAACAGCCCCATACTAAATGAAGCTCATCTTCCTTGATATCTGGTGTAAGGTTTCTACCTGGATGGAGTGAGCAATCATCACGTTTTCCGCTCAGTGATTAGTGATTGAAGCCTGGAGCTGATTGTTTACACTGTTGCCATGTTGCAATTATTGGATGCAGAGTTGGATGCACAAAATTCTGCAGTTGTATATGGAATGAATCTGAAAAATAACCCTGTCACTATATCGGTGTTTATACGATTGGAACTTTTGAGTGTTTTCCACACTTCTGCAGCTGCTTGTGATGGATATTTCGTAGAGCCTTTCTAAACACCAAAAGTATAATTTGATAACTCAGTCAACAATAAAATGTTATCATTGTACAACTCTGCAAATCATTCACCATGTGATTCATGGCCACAAAAAGTGCTGTCACTGTAGCTATGATATGGTTGACATTGCTGCAAAATTTAGAAAATTTAAACCCAAAAAAACAGATGACAGAAATGCACAAATGGAGGAAGTAAAAATCCTAATGACTGGGATGTGAGCAGAAGACCAACTGCACTGTCATTCTGTATTAGTCACAAAGGAATTTATTATATCAGCACTGACAAGCAACTTATGAAAATCATAAAAGTACTAAGAGGCTGTGAAGTACAGAGAGAGAGCGGCCACTGGCCCTGTGAAGGGTCCCCTTCAAAGGGTGAGTCACAGAAGGATTTGTGGCTATTGTGCCGATACTGAACTTGTAAATTCTGTGAACTGTCCTTGATAACACATTTCTTCATATTACATTACATTAGCTCATCACAGCAACCTGTTTCACAGAAATCAAGAGCCGGACACTTTAGAGGTCATCCATCCTTCCAATTCAGGGTCGCAGGGAGCTGAAGCCTATCATATAGCAATGGGCAAGAGGCAGTGACTAGACAGGTCACCAGTCCATTACAGGGCTAACACCGAGAGACAATCATTCAAGGCCACCAATCACTAGTTAACTTGACATTTTTTGGATTGTGAAAGAAAGCCAGACTACGAGGAGAGAATCCACCCAGTCAGTGGGACAACTCCACCCAGAAAGGCCCCAGCTGCTGTGAGGTGATGGTGTTAACCACTGCAAACTCTGCTGGCCTCAAAGATGATGTATTGTTTTAAAATACATAAATTAATGTATATTCCACATGTCACAGAGAACTAAATTATTGCAGTGGGCACATGGACAAAAACTGGCCCTGGTTCAAAGCATAAAAAATTTTTAATTCTGAAATATGTATCATACATGAGAAATAGTTTATGGTATTTAATAGACCAGTGGGTGATTACTAAAGCCTACATTCTTTACCCCCATGAGTGTTAGCCCTGAAAGGTCTAAAGCCATGACTCTCTGTTAGAGACTCATAAAGCTGGAGACTGTTGAGTAGTCACTCCTCTTATACTTGTTTGAACTGTGCTTGAAATCTTCCGCCTCAGGTGCATGCATAATCAGTTCATTGTGATGTAAAGTCTATGTTGGCAAGTTTCTGTGGTCATATAAAAAATTAGCAGGCCGAGACCCTAAGTCTTAACATCTGATGACAAAACTGGCATCACAGGGTCAAGGGAACTTCAGGATGTGGAAAGTAAAATGAAGACCTGACCTGAAACATCAATAATAACCGCATATCAAACATCTGACCCTGTCTTGAGGAATAACACGTTTTTAATGCAATTTATTATTTCTATTATTATGCAATTTTTTTTAAATTGCATAATAATAGAAAGTTAGAACTTATTAAACTTCTTACACATATTTAACTGGTGAACAACTTTGAGGTCTATTGATGTGATGCACTTGGAAGAATTTCTAAAATGAATCTTTTTTTTTTTCCTTTTTTGTTGTATCCAGAGTGTGATTTGAATAAGTCCCATCTCATTGAATACACAGGTCTTGAGTCATATTTCATTTAACAATTTCAAGCTTTAACTTATTCAGCACACAAGAGAAAAGTTAAAATGCATCAGTGTGTCATCATTTTTCCTTCCCTTAAAAAAGTGTGTTAATAACCAGTTGAACAAAACATGCACCAGACAAATTCCTTTCAGTGTAACACACACACACACACACACACACACACACACACACACACACACACACACACACACACACACACACACACACACACACACACACACACACACACACACACACACACACACACACACACTTTGCTACCTGTGCTGAAGACAGCAGGAGTGTGAGGAGGGCGATCGTCATGGCAGTTGAAATTAATGCAGAGACTGGATTTGAACTTTTGAACTCTTCAATAGTTCCTTCCTCGATTCATGTCCTGCCTCACCAGCTTTTTTGAAGTGGTAATTTGCAGAATTATGGAAACTCCACTGAAATGCTTTATGAAGTTGGCAGCATTGGCATCTCATGCTCAACTGGCCTGGTCATCAAGACTAGAGCAAGATGTACTGTTGGTCTTAAAAGTTTATTTTACATAATATGTTGATGCATGCTCAATCATCCAGGTAAGGAAATCCCAAAAAGTTGATTCTGTTCATTTGGCTGTAACATTTTCAGTAGGAGAAACATTCCATCACTCTTTAAGTGACTTGTTCACTCTGAAGTAGTCTTCATCAACTTTTGGGGATTTTCCATAATAGATAACAGCATTCTGCATGATACAATGTAAGACGTGGCTGTTGTTGGTTTTTTTGTTAATGCAAGTTACAAATCAGTGTTGACTTTACAGCCACATTAAAAGCTGTGCCTTTTGCTGCAGGGAAGCTTCCAGCAGATCAAAGTCTGATCTATTATTAAATTTTCCTTAGACAAAGAACGAGTCTGCTAATATTTATTTACTCAAACTGAGAATACTTGACACACAAATAAATTTAGAAACTGGATATTCAGTTTTTTTTATTGAAGTTGTGCTTGGATCGCTTGTTATCAGCTGTTTTATTATGCCTCACTGTCACTGGGACATTCATCAGCTGCTTGGCTACAAACTGACTTACAATGTCCAGAGTGACATCCAAACACATTTATAAGGTATCCTTTATAACACTACTTACCTCATTAAAGTTATGATCCCTGTGATTCTACTGGAATTCAAGCTATGTAGGAGTAGAAAGATTTCCACTAGATGTAGGTTAGACACTTCAGACACCAAAAACAGAAGTGCAGTGCTAAACAAGGGCACTAAAAGGCTACATTCCTTTGCCAAGGATGAAAATTCCCTTCACATCATGATTGAACTCAGTCCTTGGATTCAAAGAAACTCTCGCAAATTAGTCTCTGATAGTTTTCTGAGACCATCAAACAGACTTATTTTTTTTTTTCTATTTCAGTGTATTTAAATAGGAAACAACCAGCACCCCTTGTTTGAACATGAACAAAAGGATTCTAGAAGTTGAAATTTAAATAAAGAGTTCTTTATTAGGTTGGAAGGTATATATTTTCTCATGTCTACCTGATAAATGCGTTATGGAATCCAATGTTCAATCCAAAATTCAATTAGTCTGCAAAAGACTAAAAAACTCAAACTTTTTTGGCATGAGTAGTATTTGTACCCAATATAGGGTGGAGAAAGTAAATAAGTAAATAAAATAATCAAATAAATCTACTCGGTCATATTGGTCCAGTGGGATTACAATGGGTCATCAGGGAGGCTAATCATCTAGAGACAACCTGAACTGAATATTCAACGGTCAAATCAGCAGTCGGGACAGCAAAACTCTGTTTCCCACAATACTGAACAAACTGTACATTAGCTTACCTAATGGAGGAGTCATTTATTTTGTGAATTCACATTCATTATTTTGGGTTTTCATATACATTTAAGTAGTTTTTCAAGCTTAAGTCTCTGTCCTCTCCAGTATCTGTGCATTTCCCGGGACCCCATCAGATAAGAAAAGATCTTTTAAAGAGAATCCAGTCTCTCTGTCTCATGTTGTTCTCTTTCTAATCCTACAGGCGTATTGCCAAAGGTGTTTCTGTCCTCACCCATGGGGCAATGGCTCTGCGGAAGGACCAGGGAGCCACCAGCCGAGCGCAGTACGCTGGCAACTGTCAGAGCGACGGCAACCAGACCCATCGAGTGCCAGACAGAATCAAGTAAGTGACAGGGAGCGGGAGGGACAAAGGGTGACTCTGAAGTTTGCTGTATGTGAGAATCTAATGTGACTGGCATCAGAGTGAACAAGCAAACAGTGCAATGGCATGGAAAGGCAAATAGTTGCCAACAGTTTTAATCAAATGTCCTCATTCAAAGCAAACCCAGAGTGCTGAGTCATTCTGGCCTGAAAACTGCTGCTTTGTTTTTATAGCAACATTTTACAGATGGATAAACTCCACATAGAAAATCCATGTTTTCACTGCTGGTTTCATTCTGCATTTGTTAATGCTAAAGCTTTACAGAGACAATCAACCACAACATTAAAAACACTGACAAGTGAAGTGAATAATATTGATCATGTCATTACAATGCAATATGCTGCTGGGAAATCTTTGGCCCTGACATTCATACTACTTTGACACATAAGATCTGCCCAATTGTTTGTTAGAGCTCAAGGACATCCATTCCAAAGACTACTCACTGACACTGGTGCCAGCAGCCTCCCCCAGCAGGACAACGTGCACTGTCACACTACCAGAGCCACTGAGAAATAGCTCAGGGAACACCACGAAGAACCCGAGGCATTTAGCCAACCTCCAAACTCCCAAGAACCTAAACCGATCAGGACCCGCCGAAATAAGACTGATCCACAGAGGCCCCCGGCCTGCAACCCACAGGACCCAAAGGACTTGCTGACACTGTCACAGTGCCAAACATCACGGGACACCCCCATGGATCATTTACCCATGCCCCAAAGAGTCAAAGTTTCTTTTAGCAGCACAAGGGTGACCTATTAGTTCTTTTAGTTCAGTGACTGATCGGAGTGCATTGCAATCATGCTGTCAAGCAAACATTCTTTTTCCTTTGCAATGACCATTAAATAACATAATGAAGGGACGCGCAAATAGTTCACTGATTTAGTCTATTTCTGCAACATCGTTCTCAGTCTTAGTCCATTAGTGCTCCTTTATTCTATATGACTGAATTGATGCAGTTGTTTATTTAAAACAAACTGTTTGTTTCAAGACAAAACTTAAATATGTGAGAGCTTCACTAATGTAAGAAAATAATTGAGAGATTTGTAGGGAGCATTTTGAGTTGTGCACTGCTGATGTTGAAACTGCTGCTTGGTGCTTAAAACACCAGTTAATAAAGATATTAAAATACTGAAAAACTTTTCAGATGCTTTTAAAGGGCTGTTATATGCAGATTAAAACCTAATATATTTTCTCCAGTGTTTAGTGAAAAATCTTTACTTTTCATTAATGACTCAGACTCAAGTTCCTTACGTTCAGTCAGATGACTTGCATTTGAATTGGTTCATTACAGCAGCAGAGTAGAGTTAGTTTGGTAGTTATAGAGAGTTTGGTTTATCACTCTGCAAATATGTTACAAATAAAATCTGAGTGTGATGGTGGATGCTGATGGATCTCAGGCAGCAGATGCAGGGCAGCAGTAATATTTACATGTCAGATGGAGAAAGAGGAATGCTTTCAGCTTACATAGGCCGCCATATTGATGTCTGTTTGGTATATTTTGTGAGGAGAGTGAGGCGTGTCATTGTACCCTGTGCCACACAAGTGGCTGCATTTCTAGTTTGACTGTGAATATACTGACATTAGGTGCAATGGATGAGTGGACAAACTGGTTATAACCAAATTTAACATTTGCATTTAGGACAGTTTGCCCTTCACAATCAGGGAGACTTTAAATATGTGAAGCAAAGAAATAAAATAGCAGAAGTCTACATGCTTGATTGACTGCTCCTGCTCTTTGGCACAGTTCCCTCTGGGAACTGTTTAGTGTAGTTGGGTTTTACTCTCAGCTGTCAGAGTTACAGAAACCGTCTGGTACCTACTGCTACTGTATGTTTGCTAATTGTCTGCAGTTCTATTGTATCGCATTCACAATTAACTGTAACACTTTAAAGATCTTCATCTTTCAAGGGCACAGACCATCATTTTGACCCTTACCATCTTTTACAACATGGAGTTCCAGATGGTTCCATCTTTGTAATACCAAAAGAAAGTCATTTGTTCCATCGGCTATTGGTTTTTAAACAAATTTTGAACATTTCCCCTCAAGGTTCATATACTCTTGTACACTTGGATCCAGTATTGTTTGTGGATGGATGAATGGGTGGATGGATGGTGTTAGTATGCTGTCTGCAAAGCCAAAGTCCCCAGAGTGCATTAAAGTTTTATGCTAATCAAGAAGAGTAGAATATATGCATGGAAAGCAGTTTGTGCAGTCATGAGTACAAAAATAATGTACTAATATTGTTTAAGTATTGAGTGAGAATACTAAATGAGTTGTGGCCGTGTCTTCATCACCAGCTGTTTCTCATATCTCGTACCTCTGTCACAGCAAAATGTTGCTGGTATTGAATACTCCAAAGTTCATTTTTGGATAGTTTGTAATTTTTTTTGTAATGTCTGACTGTCTGAGGATACTTTTTTTCCTCAGTGCCATAAAACTGCAAAAGATGCAGTCACAAACATTTGCAGGTGTTTGAGCTTTGAATTAGCATCATGGCAGCAGGCATCTTGGGTTTTGTCCCCAATAATGACTTTAATGGGTGCATTACTAAGTCATCAATTAATACGTGTTAGTTTACTGCAGGTGCACTGAGCAAAAATACCTCCGTGATGGCATCTTGGTAGCAATACTTATGCTGTTAACTGCACAGGAAGTCACATTTGTCAGGTAATGTTTTAAAAGAAACCAGAAACACTGGATAGGCTCCAGTTCAACAACTCAAAATAGCTGGAGAAGCCTAGCAGATGGCACCAGCATCCACCTGTCATGAAAAACAGTTAAGCCCTCAATAATGCATGGCTTAAGTCTATGTACAGGTAAATTGTGTTATCAAAAAAAGTTTTCTCAAAGAGTGAACTTTGAGAAAACATAGACCAACATTATCTTTGTACCGTGCTGTTTATTTCTCCTGTAAAGTTCGGCATTTTTTCATGGACATTTACAGAAAACAACCAACCTTTGTCCCCAACCACTAGTGGCCACTGGAGGAATGACAGTTTTAACACTTCTGTGTTGGCTAATTTTCATAGAGCTTTCAGTTTAGTATTGAGTAAAGGGTGTCAAGGGGGGTATTAACCCCAGCCCACATTCTGTTTATTTTAATATTTGTAACTGCACATTTGAGCTATTATCAGACCAGGTGGTAGCACAGAACTTTGTAAGGCTTGTGCTCCTTGAGCAAGAAAATGAACTGACAAGTGACCAAAACAAAACCATTCTGCCACATTAACCCAGTGAAACATAAGGCAGGTTTAAGGAGACACTCAACAATAAGTCTAAATTACAACACTTAACTACAAGAAAGAAAAAGCAGTTTGTAGTTTGTATGTATGTGACAGATTGATGACAATGTCGGGGAAATCTTGCCTGCACAGATGAGAAGTTCAACTGCAGATGGATGGTTACCGCAGGTTGCCTGCCTGCACTCTTTAATGAAGTGAGCAGGTTCATTTTAAACTCGGCAAAACATTTCATGCCCTTCAGAATCTCGCTCTCCATCAGCAGCAGGGCTGTCTGTCACGCTGACGGGCGCAGAGGCTCATGGGACTCTCATCGAGTGGCAGTGATAGTCCTCGCTACAGCTGCATGAACGACACCTGTAACACATGAAGGGTTTTTCTCTCCGGGGAGATATACACCTTTCCAAAAATATCTCTGCTCCGACTGAAGTGGTGCTGCGAAATAAAACTCAACCTGTTTTTAGCTGCTGTGTGGCCTTATTCACATGCAAACAACTTGGGAACACTTAATGCTTCTGAATTAATAGTAATATATGAAAACCCCATTGGAAATCTTGAAAGCCCGACTTGTCATTTTAGAAGTTAGAGCTGATGAAATCCAATGCAATTCAATACAGTTTAGCTAAGCTGCAGTTAAACCTACTTTATATACCAAGCTATACAAGAGACATTGGAGAAGGGGCAAAAAAATCTATGTGTAAATCTTTACTGATGGTTAATAAACTGTGCTGTCAGCGATGAGCAGTGCCCACAGATTTACAGATTAAATTTCTTTGCCAGTTGTAAACTGAAAGATTGGTTTGGGAGAAAGAAAAAGAATCCAAATAAATATGTTACACAGTGAAAGCTGTCAAATGACCCGAGCAAAGCACAGTAAGACATCAAATAGACTGTTTGACTATTTAATCTAGATTAAATTCATGTGCTTACAGTTAAAATCCTCCACTTCCTATTTTGGAAAAATAAACAACTAAATAAATAAATAAAAGCTGTTTGCTCAGTTTGCAATTATTTCCTATTATTGCCTCTGCGCACAAAACAGTTGGCAAAGAAAAATGCTTATGATCACCTCCTCAAACCAAACTACGAGGCTCTTCTGAGCAAAGAGCATAAAGTATTTAAATAAACAAAAGTCCAATCATGCTTCTACAGTGAGGATGACGGCTGTACTCTGCCTTCAAGGTTATAAAATTCAAAATAAACCTCCATTAAAACCAGCTTCATTTCTTTCTTCACTTTGAATCTTCTTCAGACTAAAACAACTCCAAACATAAATATGTTCTTCTCAGCACCGTTAATACTACTGCTGTGTCATGCTCTGTGCCAGAGGAACAAATAATAAAGCTACATGCTTTTTAAACTACAGACATGGTGTGGCAGTTGATACCTAAAATATGAGTTGTTTTTATTGGTGTAATATTTCCACTGTTGAATTTTCCAACCTTGTCACAAACAGTGCAAAAACACTGATTTTTCAAAAAACCCAGATTACATTCACCAGGGTGGAAGCAGTGAATAGCCTAAAAGCTGATGAGTGGAGAATGTTTGACCTTGAAATGATATGAATTTGTTTTATATTCAGTTTTTATCGGTGTTTTGATTCAGAGCTCACAGAAACCAAGCTATTATGGGAATAAATGCTCCTTCATGACTGATCGTGTCATCTGTTGTGAAGAGCTTTCTGAAAATGGCTCTCGTGCGATGCTTGTTTTTTGGGTTTTTTTTGGTTTTTAAAGCTGCAAAGTAGTGTTACAGTGCTTGTTCCTTTTTAACCCCTTAATGCCTCGTATATCATATTTGATACAGTTTTTCTGAGTTTTCTTCTAAATAAATTGCTCAATAAATTTTTAAACAATAAATTGCAACAAATGACAGATGTGAGAAATATAAAACAAATTAAAATTCATATATGCAAATTAAAAAAAATGTTTTGATTTTGTAATTGTCCACTATTAAAGAAATTTGAATTTCCTGGCGGTTCAGGCTTTAACGGGTAAAATTCATGCTATCTATGCATTTATAGAGAAGGAACCCTTAGCTTTGGGTTTATTAATGGATCTGCACAGCCAAGGTAGGGGAGGGGCCAGTTGCATTAAGAGATTTGATTGGGCAATCCAGTGTCTGTAATGAAAATGATCGAATGGGCTGCTGTCAGTGTTTGTACGACCGCTGCACAGGGGCCCTTAAAGCCAGCCTATTGGCCCAAAAGTGCGTCAGCTCACTAGGAAAATGCCCGGTATGCCAGATTACCACTCCATGCATTCATTTCTTCTGTGTGGCTGCTGTGTTCAGCCAACTCTCATTCTATGAAAAGTCAGATGAGGAAAAAGGATGTTTTGGAGCCGTTTTGCTTCGTAACAATCTCCATTAGTCAGTCTTTCTACTCTTTGTGTTTCTGACAAGTGAGTAAAACACATAATACGCAACTATTGCTACAGAGCTGTGTTCACCAAAAAAAAGTTAAAAATTCAGTGAACAACCAGCTGCTTGTGTAGACAGACTTTGCCACACAAATATCAGGATGTGGAGACAGAAGAAAAGGAGGGAACGCGTGAGATGGAAGTTTGGCAGGCAGAGCTGGAAGAGAGTCGAGAGGAAGGATGGATGAGGGAAGAGAGAGAGTAAATTGAAGATGTAGATGACAGCAGACAAAGGCAGCGATAACGACGATGATGATGGTGATTTGGCTGTCTGCTTGGAAATCATTTTGCAGCTTCCAGCCATCAGATTGCAAACAACAGCAGTGCAGAATGTGAACGCATAGAGCACAACAGATCGAGCCATAACAATGACATTCAAAACAAGTCAGTGCTGTAAGCTCACTGGAATACAAAACTTTAAAAAAAAGTTGAAATAAACTACGTTTCAAAACATGCCGTGACAAGCAAGACTTTAGCTTTTATTCAAAGATACGCATTTGTGATAAACAGTATTAACAATGTCAAAAGATTTGTTTTTCAGCAGCTTGAATTTATTCAGCTACAAAGGATTCCAAAGGTTACAGTTTATCACAGTGGGTAAATAAAATGCCATTTTATTCTCAAACCACCAGCACAAATTCTACTTTAAAAGTTTTATCTGGAGAGTCATTGCACCACAGTGGTGTAATCCATTAGGGGTACATACAGAGCATTCAGATAAATGACAGCAAAGTGGACTTTCCTGGTAAAGTGGTTTGTGACATTTCTGTCAACGCTACGGGCCAAAAGATTCAGTTTACTTGATACCAAAGACTATGAAAGACTGTCTGAAATGTTAACCCTGTGCAGTCTTTCAGCGCACGTTGACCCTACCTGTTGCAAAAAAAAGTTAGTCTGTATGAAAGTAAAGAGAAAATTACCCTACTTATCACTTGACTTTTGACCCAAGTTAAAATGTTGCTTTTGAATTTGTTTTCAAGCCAAGTTTCTAAAGTCTTATTTAATACAACATGATGTTCATTTTGGAAATTAGAGTCCCCGTCAAGACGAACTGGAAGATAAAGAAAGGTATCTATTAGCTTATGGGTATCTTGTGATTACTCCTGTATAAGCATGCAGTTTTCCAGTCAGGTGCACCCTTCACTCATCACTTCTGCAACATCCAAAATGATCAAGTCAAGATGTGTTTGTGGGTAAATTGTTGATTTCATCAGCATGATGACGTCTTACATCACTGACTTCACACATTCCTGAGGAAAAACTGCATCAACAGCCAAGAAATTCTACATTTTTAGTTTTTTTTTTCTTGTGATAATTTTGACAAAAGGTACAATTTTTTGAAAAAGCTACCTCTGAGGATTGCAAACTAGTGTTTTAGATCACATCTACCTTTGTGAGTATGGACGCCAGCCAGGATCCTGCTGAGCTAGTGTTTGGCTGGACTGCAGCATTCCCTACTAACAGTGGGAAGTTACACAATTGTTCAGCCTGATACCCCCTTTAACAATGTTTTTATTATTATTATTATTTTTAATCTATTGAAATGGTAAAATTTTAGAAGATACTGACAAAGCAGATGCAATTAAACAGAAAGTGTGATGAGTAACTTTAGACTGCACAATGGGGAGAACAAGTCATGTGTGAAATGCCAAGAAAACAATCTAGTATAGATTGTTTCCATTCATTTATTTATTGATTTATTGTCCCGAGTAGTTTTACAGAAAGGTCTCAAGAAACCTTTCTGTAAAACTAAAGGTTTCTTCAGAAAAAACCCCAAAAACAATACAAAATCATGAGACATAGTCCTGCAGTTATTAAAAAAAACACATGAAGGTAGGGTTCAGATATAACATAAACTGATTAACAATTGCACAAGGAACAAAGTGTTTTTGGTCTTATTACACCTTACTCATGATGTTCTGGATCTGTAGCCTGAAGGAAGCAGTTCAAATCCTCTGTCCCAGGGTGGGTCTGGCTCTCTGGCTCTCCTCAGTCGCTCGGGTCTTTCTACCTGCAGCTCACATATTACAGGTAGTGGATTCTGTGGGAGGCCTATTACTTCTTGGCTGCCCTCACGGCTTTGTTGTGCTATCTTTGGTTCTAACATTTCCAAAACAAGCAATAGAGTCATCATTTCTCTATCTTCATTGAAAAAGTGCAACTTGCTCAGTAAGTACAGGCAGTGATGGCTCTTCCTGACAGCTGCCTCCACATTGGAATCAAATTATTATCAATGACCATTCCAGGGTATTTATTTTAAAATGTTCCACCAATTCAGTATATCTACACTTCATATTGGTCTTCAATCGAGGGTGCGATGACTTTTTGAACTTGATTACCATGTCCTTGGTTTTCTCAGTGTTTATGTGTAGGTGTGGTTGGTTACTCCTTTGACAAATTCCTCCACCACTGGCCCATGTTTATCTACATCAGTATTAAGTGGACTAATGATGACTGCGTCCTGTTTGCATGCTGGCTTCTGCAGTTCTTGCTGAATAATAAAGACTAAAAACACTCAACACTTGTTGAGTTAGAATATTTGGCTGAATTGTATCAAAAGCAGATGAGAAGTCTGCAAATAGAAGTCTACTGTGAGTCCCAGAGCCCTCAAGGTGTGTCAAAAGGAGGTGAAGTAAAGTGATGCAAGCATCCTCTGCTCCCCTCTCTTTGCTCAGTCTCAGCAGCTGTGTGTCTTAGTGCCTGACCATTGTACAGTCTTCTACTGCTGTCTGTTTTAAAGACACAGAGAAAACACACCTGCAGGCTATGGGTTTGTTAATCAATTTACAAACAGTGCAGCGCTTAAACATTACTGTACTTAGTGCTGTTAACGGTACCGTAAGTGACAGTTACAGTGGCCTGAATGCTTTACTGAAGTATGAAGTTGCAATCTTTATTTACTTAATCAACAGTTTCAAATCTTCAAAGGATAGAGGCTTCTTTTCAATCTACTATTTTTATCAGACAGACGTCCTGAGCTATTTAACCAGATATACACTGATCAAACATAACCTTATGAGTACTGACAGGTGAAGTAAATAACAGTGAAATTGGTAAGTGCAAGGATTTAAGCTCTAAGAAAGCTGAACAATGTAATGCTAATTCTGCAGGTGCCAGAGTACACAGCGCATTGGAATTTTTTGTATATTGGGGCTGCAAAGCTGCAGAACAGTCAGGGTGCCCACGCTCACCATTGTCCACTGTTAAAAGCACCAACAATGGTTGCAACAACAATGAACTTCAGACCTGGACCACAGAGCAATGCGGATAGCTGCACATGTGCGTCGCCTACCTGGGGAACACTTTACACTACGATGCACTATGGGAAGAGGTCAAGTTGGCAGAGGCAGTGTACTGCTGGGAAACCTTGGGTCCTGCCTCCCACGTTGTTACCTTGACACGTAGCACCTTCCTAAGCATGGTTGCAGAGCCTATATACCCTCTCATAGTGTTCCCTGATGGTTGTGGCCTCTTGCAGCAGGATAATGCGCACTGCCACAGAAAATGAATGGTTCACAAATGGATTGAAGAGCACAACAGTGAGTTTGAGGTGTTGTCTTGGCTCACAAATTCCCCAAATCTCAATCCAATCAAGCATCTGTGGGATGTGCTGGACAAACAGTTTTAATCCATGAAGCCCCCACTTCGCAACATATGGGACTTAAAGGATCTGTTACTAACATCTTGGTGGCAGATATCGCAGCACACCTTTGGGGACCTTGTGGAGTCAATGGGTCAGAGCACAATATTAAGCAGGTGGCCATAACAGCATACATCTATTGAATGAATTACTTGGAGATCTTAGGTTGAGACTATATAGAAGTATTATTGCACGAAAATTCCTTTTCATGTAATAACTGTACACTGTATATTTGGGGCTTTTCACTTTTTCTAATTTAGAGAGTTTGCTTATTGGTTAGATGAAGCAGAATTGCAGTCTTGGTGGGTTTTTTGGTTTTTGTACAGACCAAACCTGATATACAGTAGGTCTACTGTATCTTCATCAATTACAAAAGCTAAATGCTGCTTTGATATTAATGCATGAGTAATACTAATATATCATAATCCTCACAGGGGCTATTTTCCTTTGGGTACTTTTACTTAACAGTCATTACAAGGGTGGATGGCACATATCAGCTATTTTACAGTTGTAAATTTTCAAATGACTTGCTCAGACGTGCCCTTAGAGAATCCTCAACTCCATCTGTGATGATAGCCTAGCTCTGTCCCCTGTCTTACCTGTACCCGAAGCAGTACATTGCCACCTGCTCAGCAACTGAATATCAATGAATTAGCCTAAACCTCACTTTATAAAGGCCTAAATTTAAAACTGTCACTTCACCTTTTCCAATAGTCAGAATCCTTTTACCAGGCTAATGAGGGGGAAAAAGCTAACTCCTGGCTTTTTAAAAACTCACCCAGGTGAATCCAGGTAAAAGCCAGTCATTCTGAGCAGAATGATTAGAGCCACTTCATTCATCTGACATGCAGGGAAAGTAGGAAGGATTGGCTTAAAAAGGATTTAATGCCTTCAGACAGCTGAGACATGCAGTGCATTGTAACGGAATAAGTAAAATGCACAAGTGTGGACTGAAGGGGGGGGGTTGCGTTGTGTAGAGGAGGATCGGACAGAAGGGAGACAGTGAGTCGGGAGGACCAGAATAGGACAGCCAGGATGTGTTCTGTCTAATAAGAAAAATCACCGTAAAGGAGCACATCTTTTCCATTTGACAGTTCTATTTGTGTTTTTTAAATTGCATATTGTAATTTTCACTAAATCGAAGCATTAGCTTAAATTTAGAAACACAGACAAGCAGAATGTAGGCCATAACATGCAGGCAAGAAGGCAGAAGGGATGGAAGAAAATGGGTACTGTGTTATTAGTAGCTGCCGTTAATTGCAATATAGTGTATTGTTTCTCACTCAAATGATAAAGCTTAATGTAAAAACTTAATGAGATGGAGCCGAAGAGGAAGGTCAGAATAGGAAAGAAGTTGTAGATAAAAAAAAAAAAAAAAAAAGGCTGAGAAAGGGAAAACTTGAAGCAGGGAAGGAAGCTGGAAAAAAGAGCTTGAGGAAGAAATAAGGCAATGTGAAATACAAACAGGAGAGCAGGAAGAAGATGGTGCCAAAAGTGGTGGGAGTAAACGGAGACAGCGGAGGAGGAAGAGTCAGACTGAAGCTTATCCAGTCACCTCGAACCCTCAGGGGGACTGACTGCTCATCTGGAGCGGAGGAGTGTCATACCGCATGCTCGCTGTCCATCTCACTCTTTAATAACCACTCCACGTGAGCTTGATTAACCACAATCTTTCAGGATAACCGGAAAACCTGTCTAAACTCTCAACCCTGACTTCTGCAAGATTTCAGCAATGACATCAGTTTGTCCTTTGAGATTTCCAACACCCATTAATTCTTCTCAGTTAATTTCTGATCATGCCATCACACAGCAGGTGAGCTTCTGGTTACATTAACCAAAGCATTTTAGTGTCCTTTTCAGTTAAAACTACATTATATGTTCATTTAACACTTAAACCTACAGTCCCAATAGCTAACAGTGGCATTTATGAAGTGTAAACAGTGTAAATAAATCTAAAAATAGAGGTGACAAACATGTAGGTTGCTGTCAGATTTACCGGTGACTCACAGTGACTCAACTTAAACAAGAAATTTAATCAGATGAGATCTCTGGGAGCTGGAGGCCAAAGTTACTTTCAAATAAAATCCTAATTAGTAATGTGAGATGGCACTTGTTTGCACAGTTTATGTTGAGGATGAAATCTACACACATTTAATCCGATCAAACTGGTAAAACGTGACTTTATTGCTTGTGCTATCATATGATTTTGCAACCTTTATGCCTCTCAATAAAGAACAATTGCAATGAAAGACAGGAACTGTAATGGAGGAATATCGGGACTTTTCTCATCTGCCATTCCCTGCCTTTCCTTCCCTCTTTTTCACACCTTCTCTTGTTGCTCATCAACATGTCGACTTGTCACCTTCCCATCTGTCGAGTTTCCTGGTCTCGATTTTGGCTCCCTCTCGTTCGCTCTTCTGGCTCACACATATATTCACTTTCTTTGTTTTAATTATTGGATGAGACACCTTTCCACCTTTACCTCTCTGTTGGTTTTCTTTCCTGTTGCGCTTTCTTAACGCTTGTAGTTCTCTCCTTCTCTCTATTTCTTTCCTTTATATTGATAGGATAGGTTAACATATATACCTACCGTATCAATCAATCTGAAATTGTCACTAAAAATGCTTCAATCTGAAGGTTACCGGGAGAGAGTCAGAACTGGCCCAGAATACATCTGAGAAAAGGTGGACCAGTTTAAACCCAAATAAAAATCACTAACAACTGTTTAAATGTGAACATGCGACCTTGAACTCTTCTAGACATCAGACATCAAATAACACGGTGTATTTGCCTCAGTGCAAATTCATCTTAAGTGGACTATTTTGGTCCTGTGCTGGGGAATTCTCAGAAATATGTTCCTCGCCCGAGTAGTGCTTTAGAACACAGCATTAACCTTGATTCTTCCTCTAGCTCTCCATTCAGAGCTTGATATTAAGGAACACCTGGAATCCACTGTTCAGTTTCTCTTGGTGTTGTTTCTCATTCTGGTTGCAGGTATGTGGAAAATGGAACTTATAAACCATGTTTAGGGAGTTTCTTTCTGTTACAATCTGATCCTGGTGTTATAGCCCAGCTCTCCGTTTGGTTGCCTGGTATTAAGATGAAGTCATCTTCAGCATGAAGTCCATATCGTTTGTTCATCTGTTAGTTAGCAGTCTTTCATCCACATTTTTCAAGATATCATGTTCAAATTTTGTGTGATGGTAGAAATCAATAACAGCTTGAGCTGGTTGAATTTTGATGAAAATCAGGTCAAAGTCAGGATGAGAAAATCAGTAATAACTTATCAACAGTTTTTATGGATTGTCTTTAAACTTGACAAGGATAAACTAGGTCTTGGGGGACATGCGTACCTGGGTTTGCTAAGGATTCGAGGTTGACCTTCAATGTTAGTGCCAAAGATCAGAGTTGACCTTGGAAAAAATTTCAAAAAAACATATAGAGTAAAATATCATATTATAGAAAGGGCATGGAGAGCTCAGTGTGACTCCATCCATCCATCCATCCATCCACAGATGGTGGTGTTTTAATTTTTGCCATATAATGTCACAGTGTTGCAAAATCACACCCTGCATGAATACATATTAAAATCTCAACTTTACTTATTAAAATGGTCTATTTGATTATCTTTACTCATATGGTTGAAGCTTAATTGGCTAAAATCGCTTCTAGAAGCTGTAATGCTTCAAGGTCAAAGGTCAAAGGTCAGGGTCACACAAATTAAAAAAAGGTTTAATTTCCATTGGATCATCAACAAACTTTAAAGCAACATATTAGTCACTTTGGGACTCAAGCACTTTCTTTCTTTCTTTAATCTCGTTATAACATTTTGTTTTCTATACACCGTTATGTCTTCACAATGACACAAAAACAGCAGATTTCAGTATTACCAACACTGACATCAGCACAAATGATCTATGAAAACAATGCTGATGCCTTTATTGGGGATTCCTATACTACCAATGCTAACATCAGCATAAATTATCTATAACAAACGTCGATGTCATCATATTGTAATAAAAAACAGGCTGACATCAGCATGTTATTATGAAAGCATCATAAAACATCAACACTTTAGCATAGCCCTTGCCCCTCGGGGGTAGTTGTGCTCTCTGAGTGCTCATGTGGAAAGATGGACTCTGGATAACAATTGTTTTTCTTTTTATTCATTTTTAACAGGTATTTCCTGCAGCTGTCTTGTTTTAGCCATTTTTAAATTGTGTTTTAGCTCTGAACTATTGCTTTAAATTCATTACATGTACTAGTGTTTTGTATTTTCCCTTTTTTCTTCAGTCATTAATCTGCTTTGTTTAGTTTTTGCTCTTACTGATGCAGAGAGCCACCTGTTACTGGTTTCCTTGGGTTCGAACTCATTTTCCTCTTTATGTAGGAGTTCCAGTATTATTTCTGACTCACTGGCTTATTTAATAAACTGTCTCTGCCAGTAACAGATCTGTGTGCTTTTACTATCAGCTGGTAATACAACAAAGTTCATAGATAGCTGCAAAGGTTGTATATTTCTCCTTCTCTGTCATCAAAAACAAGACTGTTTGTTGGGAACAAAAAGAGTTTAAATTATCTGAATTTGGAACTATCCCGGCATCTGTTAAGGAAACATGCCAGTTACAAGTTAATGAGACAACCTTTTTCGCTCTTAAACTACAACAGCAGGTAGTGTGGGCTGTCTGTGGTGAGACAGAAAGTAACTGGAGGTTGGAGTCACAGACAAGCAATTACCATTTTCCTTTTCATGGACAAGTAACTGCGCCTAGACTAATAATCCTGCTTTTCCTCTATTTTACACCCTGTTCTGATGGCCATACCTCACCACACTGCTTTTACCTGATTATACCAGTTTGTCAGTGCCGCTGGTGTCTTAAATTTTTGTACAGGGCGGCGATTTTCGTAAACCCAACAAAGCACGTTTTTTGTATTTAAACTTAACCAGTGAGTGAAATCAAAACGACTCAGAACATGATTTATGAATGATGGTGTCTAGGCATCCAGTATTGCCCCAGCCAGTACGTCAATGCACCAGTTCCAGTGTATATCTTATACACATCTCTATGCAGTATTGGCATCTAACAGAACAGCAAAATTTAACACCTTAAAACAAATTCAACGATCTACTTTTTTATCCCAGGAATCTCTAAAACAATGTCTGACTTCTTTCCAAACCATACCGTGGAGCTTATACTGATATTTTGGGATAGTAGAAGTACATTAATATTTAGAGGTGTCTTTTTGTTCAAACATTCAGCGTCTACTGTAGCCCTGTGATAGACTGCCAACCTGTCCAGGATGTTCCTTGCCTTACGCCCTACGACAGCTGGGATAAGCTCCAGCCCTCCTGCGAGCTTGAATTGGATAAGCAGTTTGGAAAATTGATGGATGGATGCCATGTCTACCTTTACTGAAAAGTTTTTTATATTTCCTTATGACAGCACCAAGAGTGTGGGTCTGAGCTTGCATTCAGTCCATCAAATCTGCCATACTTAACAGGGCTGCTGTGAAAGCATGAGAGGAGAGTAAAAGGATCTCCAGCATTTCAGCCTTTAACTCTCTTCAACATATTTTGCCCCTGCATAGCTTTCTGCTCTTCTGAGCCTGTGGTTGCTTTTCTCTGTGTGTTGTTGCTTCTTACCTGCCCATTTTTGAGTGTTAGTGCAAAATATCTGCTTTGAAGAACTGACACAAAACCTGAAATTTGCTTTTGACTTTTGAATAACAAGTAGACTGACTTGGCCTCAGGTCATGATATCTGTCCTTCTCCTCTTCCCTCTGTCCTCCTCTGTGGCGTCTCTCTCTCTCTCTCGCTGTCAGCACTGACCTGTCATGTTCTGACTCTCTTCTTAAACATACATGAAGTGTGTCCCCGAGAGTCGAGTTGGAGTTACATGACTCGTGTCCGCGGCAGTCGGAATAATTTAGTGACATGGAATAACCAATGAGAGGGCAAGCTGAGAATGAGTTTGGTAAAGGGTGCTTAGGGGATTTTAAAGCGGAGGGTCGAATTTACTGCGTAATTATACGAAGGGTTTGTTAATGGTTCTGCCTGGAGTAATGGTGGCTCTAATGTTATTCTGTTCTCTCCTCATCGTCTGACCAATTATGTGACAAGCCTTCAAAACACATGCTGGCTCGTCTTCCCGAGGGACTCCATCTTCATTTAACCAACATCTCTCTAAAATACAGATAAAGAATAACACAACAACAGTAAATACACAATGTTGTTAGAAATTGTAGAAATTAGCACAGTGTTTTAAAAGTGGGCTTATTGTCTGTACTTGAGTTTTAGGGGCTTTTTTGTGAACTTTCAAGGATTTTTTTTTCTTTTTTATTTGCTGTAGGTAAGCTGTTTTTAATTTATGGCCCTGGTACTCTGAAAACAATACACACATAATAAGCACAGATGCCTACTAGGTGTACATTAAAAAATAAAAGCACATCCTTGTTCCAGGCCTCAGAGTTGCCTGTCTTACATTTTCTCTAAACAATATGAGCTTTTCTTTCAGTGTTTTCCCCATTGTTCATTAGACCGATTCACATTCCCTTTGTGTTTCTTCATTGCCCAAAACCCAATTTGCTTGTCTCTCAGAAGTAAAGGCCTTTGTCTTTTTACAATAATCTGGTGCATCAGATACATTTGTTATAGATTTTTTTCTTCAGCAGAAAATAGGTTCACTTTGGGGTTTTTTTGGTGTTCTTTGTTCTTTGGTTATTGTGCTTCTGGGACTGAACCAGACTATTTGAATACTTGGTCAGGTGAGTTTTCAGTTTCAGTATTTACACTTCCAAAGAGTGTTTAGCTCACCTCACTGTTTCATGGTTGGAAATATCGTTATTAGATTTGATGATGTCTCCTACCCCTTTAGTGGATATAAATCTAGTGACTTTTTGAGCAAACAGTTGCAGTGCTGTCCTGGGAGTGGGGGTCTCGTCCTTCAGTCCCTCCGCCGCAGGGCCACCCCCTTCAGTGTCTGCTCCGGTCAGTGAGCGCCACAGAGCAGCAGCAGTGAATGAGCCGTTTGTTCATACACAGTATTGTCTTGTGGTTTGTTACCCACACAGAGGTTGTGTACTCTGTACAGTGAAAGAAAAGAGTAACAAAGACATGTTGTCACTAACTTTTTCTTGCTGAAATCACAGAACAGCTGATCGCTGAACTTATTTATACCTCGACTGGTGTCAGACAATATTATGGATAGGACTACATTTTGGGGACAAACAATCCTGTTATTGTACATAAAAAAATAAAAAATAAATAAATAAACATTTGGAGAAATTACTTAGCTGTGGGTAATATTCAGGGTATGGGGTTAGACTGCATATCAGGAAAATCTTGCCTGGGGGTCAGAAACCCCGGGTACATCGTCTCACCCCGACCCCTGACAGCCTTCAAGGAAAACAAACAGCCTCTAAGAGATCAATAGGAGGCAGCGTTATGCTGAGAAGTTTCAAGGCACAAGCAGGGGAACTAAGTTAAGTAGCAGTAGGGACTGCCTGCAATCAATTACTCATGCAGTAGTGCATTTCAGCCTGCCGGCAAGAGCAGCTGGCTAATTTATGTTGATGTAGAGTTTTATGTTTGCATTTTGCTCATTTTATATTTTTATCATTACTGTAAGGTGTTGTAACAATCTTTGGATTCAACTATGCAATTGTGCCCCTTTGTGGTAACACTTTATAATAAGCAGTGTTAATTAATAATTTGATGTTTCTCAATTAACTGATGACATCTCATAGTCATTGTTACTGCTCAAATTTGGTTTTTTTTTTAAAATGTTTATTAACAGTTTACTATGTTTTATAGATCTCCAAAAGTTGAATCTGTTCATCTGGACGTAGCGTTTTGTGGGAGAAACGTTTCGTCACTCATCCAAGTGACTTCTTCAGTCTCAGCTGAGACTGATATGTTTTATAGACATCAGTTGCAACTTTGCAATAGCAGTCCACAGATTGTTACTGCTATGAAGTTCTTTGTAAACCATTTGTGAAGCATGGATTGTATTTACAATAACAATTCACGCTAGCTGGTTAATAAATAACCTTTAGACAATGAGCCGTTTCATTTCAGTGTTTCTTAACAGAGCCTGTCTCATCTCTTGAAATCCAGTATTGTCAAAACCAAAACCTTTTGTAGCTGACGGTATGTAGTGGTGGATTTTTTTTTGTTTTATACTTTTGTTTCCATTTTTGTGATTTCACAGAATTTTCTGATCTCTCTAATATTTTATTTGGGTGGAAAATGAACTCTTCAGATTTAGTTTCATTGATGGAATTTGTCGATTTGAAGCATTCATTCAACTGGTTTGCATCTTTCTCCATCACGTTTTCTTCTGCTCCATCTCTCCAGTTCTCATACAAATCTCCCCCTTTCTCTCTTCTTATACTCCTTTTAACTTTTGCCATGTCTCTAATTTTTATTAATCTCTTTTTTCATCTTTTTACTTATTAAATTACCCACCACCACCGCCACCCCCACCCCTCTTGTCCAGCTTTCCTTCCATTCATCTATGTGTTCTACTCTGACCATCTCTGCCCTCCATCTCGTCTCCTCTGAGAAACACGTCCACAAAGACATCTGATGTGCCGCTTTTGCATGTACATTGGATAATGGGATTTGGACACAATGCATAATGACGGCATGCAGGAAGAAAGGACGGAAAGAAGGAAACCTGGGATATGAGGAAACATGAAAAGAAGCAGGAGAAATGGAAAAGACAGGAAAAGTCAAAATGAGTGTTTTGTGCATTTGAATGAATCAGCACACCAGTGGAGATGATGAATACATAAGTAATAAGTTAAAAACCATAAAATGACAGAAAAACATATTTTATATAAAGCACTCACTATCATGAGATTTTCTGGAAGTATTATCTTCTGGCTTCACTTCACATTTACTTTGCAGCAGAGTGTGGGTTGGGAAGTGTGAGGCTCTGGTTCTCAGCTGTAAAACGGTGGAGTGCCCACTCTAGGAGGAGAATGAGTTTCCGCCCCAAGCCGAGGAGTTCAAGTATTTCTGCGTGTTGTTCACACGGGAAAAGGGGACTGCCTGACAAAGTGGTGCTGCATCGGCAGTGATGTGGAAGCTGTAGTGAAGAAAGAGCTGGTCAATCTGCATTCCTGCCTTCATCTATCGCCGTGGACTGTGATGGCGGAAAGGATAAGATTGCAGATACTAGCAGTCACCTGGACTTCAGGCATGACTCAGATGATAACTGTTACTCCTACACATCAAAAGGACCCAGTTGAGGTGGTTCTGGCATCGGACCAGCCCCCCGGTGAAAGAGCCGGAATAAGTTGCTGGGGAAAAGGAGCCTTGGCTATTTGATTTTACAGGATTTCTTAAGCACTAATCTTTTCTTTATAGATACTTTAGCCTAATTTAGGGGTAGTAATAAAAGCCCAACAAACAGCCTTTGCCCCAGGGCTCACTCGAAGGGTAATGCAATCGCAGTACTTCTTTTAAAAATATTTTTATTAGAAGCTCCTCTGTTCTGTTTCCCTGTTTCTGTATTTACAGCCGTGTCTCGTATGTCTCATTATGAAATGGCTTTTTCTGCCATTTACATCGCAGTATTTTTATGACCTCACACTGTATGCGTATAACGACGGCCCGCCTGAGAACGAAGGAGGACGAGAAGAATCTCGGCATGGAGCCGCTAACAATCACATTACCTGAGATGTAATTTAATCAGTGAGGAATTGAAGGCCTCACTTAGACTCACCTTCTCGCCTCAGCTGAAGAGCACAGAGCAGATGCTGCTGATGTGCAGTTGACTCGGTGCATTTGCTGCATGTTAAATTACCAGTTGTCGGTAACGGGGAGCGGATCTCCTCTGGCCCTGTGACTTCCGCTGCCATCACCGTGAAAGCTGTCAACTCTGCGACGCACACACACACACTCTCACACATGATTGCACTCCCCCGTTATCCTTGCTGCGACCTGTCCTATCAGTGCTAATGAAGGTAGTGTGATGATGGCAGCGAAGTGCTAATATGAATGTGTGCCCTTCTGTTTTGTTTGTGTGTGTCCAATACAAGAGCTGCCACTCCTGCTTATAAACATGCAAATGGAGCTGTAAAGGGAACATTAAATTCCTCCCGATGCTGTTTGATGTTGAAATAGCTACTCTTATTCTGCACTCAGTGCTCTTTTTCCTCCCCTCCTCGTTCTTTCCTCCTCCCCTCAGCATCTTTCTCTTCCCCTTTAATTATCTTTCAGCTTCTCCCTGCCTCTCCATCACTTCATGTTTCCTCTGTCTGTCTCTCTTCAGCTGTTTCCTCTTTGCCCCTTAGCTCCTTGTGTCCTTCCCCTTCCTCCTTTTCTCTCCTCCTTCCCGCAGTTTCCTCCATCTCTCCTTAACTCTCTCCCTCTCTCTTTGCTCCGAACACTTACTTCCTGTCTTCGTTCTCACCCTCTCTGTTTTGTTCACATTTCCTGGTACTCGCTCACTCTGACCCACTCTCCCTCCCAGACGCTGCTCCATTTCAAGCACTTTATTACATAATTATGCAAATTCAAACTAATTTAAAGACACTTTATTACACCGTTACAACCTGTTATTTAATGTTTTATTGATTGCATATTTTGACTTATTACCCCAACCTTAATTTGACATTTTAATATATAATATTTATGACTGAGTGTGGTAATATGTAAGCCTGGACCTTCACAATGATGTGGCAAGGCCGTGCTGATGCAGGGGAATCGTGAGGGTTATCACAATGCCAGTTTACCAAAACACTACTACTATAATTCAGGTTCAAACAGAATATATGATCAGTACAATGTTTATATCTCAAACAACCTCCACAAATGTGGTGAGGAGCTGGTGAGGAGGCACATTTAGGATGTGTTTCCTGTGCTTCCTCTTCACAGCAGACATCTTGACTTGTCACACCAGAGAAAGTGCAGGTGCATTAGGTGTGTTAGATGAAAGCTGCATTTCACTTAGGGATGCCCAGCTTTTCTGCACGCTGGTTCACTGTCATGGTTCACTATAAACCTCACGGCACTCTTTTCTAGTGTGCCAAGTCAGAATGTCCTCCGTGAAACATGTTTATTGCATATCCTACATGCTTTAATGGGGACCTGTGCTGCTTTAGTGGATGCTCATATCAACTCTTACCCCCTCGGAGGTCTATTAGTGTAGTTTTCACATGCTGTCTTTGTGGAGGAAAGCGCTAAGCCAGGTAAAAGAGTCAAGTAATAAAGTCAGAGTATGTACACATAATGGTAAATTGACACCCTAAAATGAGAGCAGGCTGGTAGAACAGCAGGTTTTGTTAGGGACACATAAAATCTGTGGCATCCATTGTGTGCACTTTTTGTGCTTTGGTAACACTTCTAACCAAATGATGCACACTTTTCCAAGGAAACATGGTTTAACCCAGAATCCACACCAACCATATCATTTTTATGTTAAATATGCCCGGCTCAGTTCAGTCTTAGCTTTGTAATAGTTAAACTAAAACCACCTGAAATGAAAACCTACTTTACCACGAGAAAGCCCACTGGAACAAGGCAGTGATGGAACAAAAGATTAAAAGATGAAAGACAGAAATTGATAGACTTGGGTAGAGAATAGAACCAAGCAACTGGAGAATTATGAGATTTAAAGTGGGAGGAAGGGAAAGGAAAAGAAAAACAGTTTAGAAGGGAAATGAGGGGTGAAAGACAAAGAGAGGAGGAAGCAGTATGCAACAGAAAGGATGATTTGAATTTCAGGTCAGAAATGGAATGGAATAACATGCTGAAGTGAGTGTTGCAGTGATATATTGCCCATTTTCATCCTTGTTGAAAAAGCCAAATACTTTTGCATTTGGTGCACAGATGAATCAAACGCCCGGCTGCATGAATAATTTCTTATTTGTCAGCAGGATTTGTTTTTTTTTTAACTCGCATTTCAAAAGCACAAAATAATTATTCTGCTATGGACCACAGACCAAGGGCATAGTCCTTTCAGACAACATCTAGGTTTTTATTTGTTATTATTATTTATTTATTTTCCTGCTTACATTTTCTCTCATTCTTTTTTTGACTGTTGCTTAGTGCTGCTCTTCCTCTCCAGTGACGGCTCGAGTGGTGAGCTGTGCACCGTGGAACATATTGATTATTTCTTATGATGTTTTTTTTTTTGTTCACACTTTCATTATCCAGCTCTCAGGGGCTCAAGATCCATCTGTTCATCATTTGTGTAGTGACAAATATACACAACTCAAATTTTCACATAGTTTTTTTTTTCTGCAAAGGCTCGTTCAAGTCTGCAAAACTTTTTTTAATTAAAAAAAATAATAATTTTATCAATTTTATCCATGGTTCAGACATTTTGCACTAAATATTTTTGAATTTTAGCAAAGGTTGTTAATCTCTGGCTCTCTTCCACAGCATGTCTTTATCCTGTTTTCCTTCTCTCACCCCAACCTGTCCCAGCAGATGGCCCCGCCCCTCCCTGAGCCTGGTTCTGCTGGAGGTTTCTTCCTGTTAAAAGGGAGTTTTTCCTTCCCGCTGTCGCCAAAGTGCTTGCTCATAGGGGGTCATATGATTGTTGGGTTTTTCTCTGCATGTATTATTTTAGGGTCTACCCAACAAAATAAAATGCCTTGAGGTGACTGTTGTTGCGATTTCTATATAAGTAAACTTGAATTGAATTGAACTGGAAGCTGGAGGTGCCTGAGTCAGATGGTTGACATACTTGCAGTAGTTTCTACAACCAAATTGTGGCTGTAAGACAACATATTAGACAACATCACTTCATTACCAGAGTGCAGAGCTCTGCTGAAAGTTGAAGGCTCTACTAAATGCCACTTCAGCAATAGACATGCACTGACAGACTGACTGGAATCTCCAGATTTCCAGCAATCTCTGCCCTGAGTAGAGACGTACATCCAATTATGAGCTAGTTCGTTTCATGCACATGTCTCACACAGAGCTGTACAGTCAAATAGCTGCACGCACACTTACAGCCACACACTAACGTTTTGTTAGCATGCACGTGGGGGATCAGCATGAAAATGTGAAATAAAGGTGGGTGTTCAGCAGCTTATTTTCAGCTCATTAGTTGGACCTCTTTACCATAGCAGGACACTTTATTTTAACTTAGATGAGAGATGATCCTGTAACAGTTTGGGAGGAATTGTCAAGTTTACCAATTTATCTTATTATGAAAATAAAATTGTGCAAAGAAGAAAAGTTGGTTTGTGTATGCATATACTTAGTTCTTAAAAATAAAATTGGAATAGGCAAAAATCATAAATGGCAGGTCACACAGAATTGGCCAAAAAATTTGCTGCATCTCTGTTGAAGATGCGTATGTGGCCATTTTCTGGTGGAGGACAGTCTCCTTTAAACCATTCTACTCATGTCTCCTCATTGACTTGCTGTTTAAAATCCAGCAATTCAGGCTTTGAGAGAATGACTGTTCAGAGCGTCTTCATGATGACATCTCTAGATGTCTCACAGAATATTCTGTGATGATTTATGAATATTACAGATACACGTAACCCATTTAGTTCACACACCACATTCTGCGCTCCTGTAGTCTCCTTCACTGCAGAATCTGTGAATCACACAGGAGTCACGATAGCCTTTTCAGCTGTCAGGCTGCCCCTCCCTTTGGTGTTCATGGTCACAAGCCTTTCATTTGTGTTGTGTGATTCAACCCGAGCTCATTTCTCTCTCTCATACACTGTGTGGTTGTGTGTGTGTGTGTGTGCGCACAATAGCATAAAATACAAGCAGTATTCTCCCCACTGTAAGAGCAGACACAGCTCTGCTGGTGCGTTCAAAACCAGAGGACAGGACTCTGGCCCATAGTGGCTCTGTCATGAAAAGTAATGAACTATGAATTATATCAGTCGATATGAGAAGGAGTGAATGAGTGAGAGAGTCCAAAAGAGAGCAGGAAGGAAGAGAAAGGGGGGAGATACTGATAAAAATTTCATTGAATATTTGCTGCAGAGGGCTAGCATTTCTTTATTTATTAAATCTTCTCTTTTTTATTTTACTAAGTGTTATGGCATGTCTAGGGCTGGCCAGACTACAACATGAAGGTGATCCATCCTCAGACCACAAGCAGCCACGAAACACAGTTGGTACAATTTTACGATTTATTTACAATATGTTATTTTAATTTGGCTTTTAACACTGAGAAGGTGCTGAATGCAAGTTCACAGTGGACTTTATGCCAAAACAACAAACAAAACTGAATTATTTACCAAACATATCTAAAATGAATAAACCAGGTAATAATAAGATACCTCACTAACAAAGACCAACAGGAGAAAACTAGGATCAAAATAAAAGGCAGTCCACCCCTACAAACTCCTCGACGTAGCAAACAACATGAAAGGTTTTTAGAATATGCTTCACAGATAAAGGTGTGGCTGGTTGGGATGAGCAGAAGATGAATGACTGGCCGGCGCTATGGAGGGCCAGGAGTGACAAAATGAATTATTTAAATACGCCATTAAATAATTAATTAAATGTGTCATTAATTAAATACAATTTGAAATAAATAATTTATTAAGTGTTAAATGAATGGGCATTTAATTATTGAAATATTTATTTAATTAATTTATTCCAATTAATTAATTAATGAGACATGTATTATTTATTTACTGATGTATTTAATTAATTCATTTTGTCACTCCTGGCCCTGCGTAGACCGCAGTAGCGTCATCATCTATGTCATCTCTATTTACTAGTGCTGTCAATGTTAATCTCATTAAAATGACGTTAACGCCATATCCCCATTATGGGGTGCGTGGGGCTGCACGCCGCTAACGCTTTAACAAGCTAACCCTGCTAATGCGTTGACGCCGTGCAGCCCCACACACAGGCGATCCGCGCTAACTCGCTAATGGAGATTTGCCACGTTAATGCAGTTATGGTGTTAATGTCATTTTAACGAGATTAACCCTGACAGCACTATTATTTAGGTAACCAGTCTGTATCCCTCCATCTTCTGGGTCCACCAATCACAGAGAGGCACCTGTACACTTAGATTTACATATTGAAAGCAGCACCTTACAACATCAGTCCTAACTTAGCAGTTTTGCGATAATTTAAGGATTTAAAATAATGGAGAAAAAAGTTGCATTGAGATTTAATTGGCGGTATCCTCTGTGTCAGCAATGGGAGGTAGGGCAAGTTAATTTGCTTGATTCCCTTGAACAACCATTAATGCTTCTAGCATTACAAAATGCTGTTCAGTGTAAGGGCAACACCTAATTAGCACCAAAGTCCATCCAACGAAAGCTAAAATAATATAGCACAATCCCATGGCTGTAGCTGAGGAAAAGCTTGATCATGTAGAAAGTCTGTCACACAGCCAAGTAGTCCAACAAAGGCACACCTGACTACCAAGAGGATGTGGTTTACGTTCATACAAGGCTCTTTCACAACTAAAGCACAAGTTCAGACAACCATCATTTTATTTAAATGCAGTGTTAATGCTGTGAAGAGCTGGAATTTAGCCCATTTTTATTAGACAGTATTTGGTGAAATGCAGAGACAAAGAGAAAGAGACGCACAAGTGATATAACGTCTGATGAGTGAGAAAGACGTTGGTCCTTCTCGCTTTGAGCCGTTTTTTGTGTACTGCATGGTAAATGTAACAGTACTGTAAGTGAAAGGAAGCAGGAACCAGGTTCACATTAACATGTTTAATATTAAACAAACAAACAAAAAAATCAGTCGTGTCTTGTTCACCCCTTCATTCCCGGGCATCGTGCTGGTGAGGCTCAAGGTGGAAGACATAATGTAGGGATTCAGTAGAGACAAACAGATACTTTATTAAAGCCTAAACTTTATTTTTTTTATTTTTTAAATGTTGAGTACTTACATCATTTTCCAGTATTCATATAACTTCACCAGATAACATGAAATTCACTCTTATCTATTTTTCACTCATCTCCATAACTTACCTCGTAACTGTTTTGATCTGTTCACTGCTCATACTGAGGCTGCTGGCTTGTGGTTGGCTCTGAGTTCACTGAAGGTGACAGTAATTAGGGTCTGATTAGATTTGTGGTTGGAAATGTTTTCACGGTGGACTCCTGCAGTTTACTTTGGCAAACTTTGTGTCTTTACTCCCAGTGAGAAGCTAAAGACATGTTAGTGTGTTGCTGTTGTGTGCCCTGTAGTTGGCTGGTCAATCAATGCATGTCCTTTTGATTGATTGATCTATTTTTAGTTTGGTCAGTTTCTGTAGTTTTTTTTTTTTTTCATTTCAGTAACAAAGAATGATGCAACTGTTTTTTGAACCCACTCCTTTCTCAACATCCATTTTAAAGCTTCATTGAAATGATACTTTATTCATGACGAATAAAAAAAAATATTGTCGAATTGTTTCTTCGCTCTTTTCACAAAACAAAAAAATGTACCACTGTAGTCAAAGACTTTCATTTTCACCGACAACATTTTCTGCTTTTTTCCAACCACACTTCCCCAAGAGCCAGATGAGCAAGAGCAAGAGTTGCTGCTTCCAGATGCACAGGCAGTGTTAGCAGGCTACATCAGCTTAATTATCCTCTATGAAAACTGGAAAACTTTCCAACTGGATTGAGAGTATCTGCTGACCAATGAGCTGATTTTGGCATCATCTGATTTTCTAGGATTAAAGCTGAGCTTGACTCTGTGACCTGTCTGAAGTCTGTCTACCCTCAGGTTCATGACTATAACATTATCAGCTATCCCCTTGTAAACTGTGACTTTCCCAGTAATAGTGTATCCGGAAAGTATTCACAGTGCTTAATTCTTCCACATTTCGTCATGTTACAACCTTATTCCAAAACTTATTAAATTCGTTTTTCATCTCAAAATTCTACATACCTCATGATAATGAAGTGAAAAAAAAACTATGAAATTCTTTTTTGCTTTCTTATTAAAAATAACTAAATAATATTCACTTTGTTATCTGTTAGAATTTTGAATTAAAAATTAATCCATTTTGGAATAAAGCTGTAATATGACAAAATGTGGAACAAGTGAAGCACTGTGAGGTGAGGCGAGTGTCCAATGGAGCTTTTTACCTTCTTCCTTTGGGCATTCTTGTTATTTTGCTTTTTAAAAACTGTCACTATAATCCTGGGTGGGCATAACTCTAAACGCAGAGCTTCTACAGAGGCATCTTGTATATTAATGGTTTTATTGCATGACTGCAATTGAACAAGTGAGAAGTTGCAGATCTCACCTTTGTAGGGAATTCTTATGTAGATGTGGAGGCACCTGTTTGGCACTCAGTAGTAATGTTCTTACATTTTTCATGAGGATCTGCTTTGATTCAAATCTGCTTGAAATATGTTCTATTTTTCTTTCTTTTAGCGAGCGCTGGCTTTCCCACTGAAACAGACTGCCAGCACTTGGCGGCATATTGAAAAGCCATGGATAAAGGTAGATTTAGAATGGAAGAAATCCATTTCCAGTTGGTGTTTGCACTATAAGTTGTTTCAAGTTTCAGTACTAAAATTTAAAGATGAGTCTTCTGCATTTCTCTTTCAAAAATGCTGAATAATTATATTCATGGCCAAATGCATTCAAGATAAACTCTCTGTAAACAAGGTTTTTCCTATGTAAACATCCTAACAGGCTCTTATTTTTTTATAGTTCTGTAACAGTTGTGCAAGCTTTCAGTACAATATCTATACATATGTGCGTGAAGTGATCTTTTCTTTGAAAAGGTGGTGATCACAAAGCTATCTTCCTGTAATGATTTATTCATTTTTTTCTTTCCTCCTGAAAATATATTCAGGAATATGTAGCATCAACATGAGAGTTGCAGATAAGAGGATATAAGATGAAGAGAGATGGTGAATAAATGCTGACAAATCCCTGACTTTCATTACACCGAGCATGAAATGGTTCTTGATCATTTCAGCTAACTCTCTCTCCATTGCTGTTTTTTCATCTGTCTCGTTAACTCTCCATCTTGCTCTCTGCGCATCTCTTTTTTACTTTTGAATAAGTTGTCATGGTTACAAAGAAATCTTTTCTGCAACAGCCTGCAAAAAGGCTGAATGTTTTCACTGATGGAAAAATCACACCAACCAGCTTTGGTGCTTATTAGGGCAGGACTATAAACCATTAGGACATCCTCCATATCAAACAGAGAGACAGGCAGTCTTTGTCATGTCTCTGCCCAAATGGATCATTTGAACAGTCTCTCTCTAATGTACTGCACACCTCCCGTCTGAGATATTTCTCTGATTACACTGGGGAATTTGATGTTCTTGTCACTTGTAATGGACTGAATGAAAAATGATGTATAAAAATCAAAAGTACTTTTTGATAATTTTGTCCTCATCTTAAGATAAATGTTCATAGATACTGGGATTGAGAAAAAATATGTGATAAGATATTAGAATTCTTTGTTTTATATACATATATATATATATTGCTTTTTAATGTTTGATGGGTTCTCCAATTCCTTGATAACTTTTTTGTCAAAATGTAACCATTTTTTGCCTCCTTTTTTGCAAATTTTTCCACCTGTTTTTCCAGCGTACTAGATGTGAGTTTCTGAATCTGAAATGAAACAGTATTGATTCATCGTGTTCATCACAAGCACTCTGTGAATCTGTTACTTGCTTATTGTTTCTGTTGTGTAATTTGAAATAACTGCTGCCCTGACAGCTCCACTTGTAGTTGCCAAGCTGTGAAGGAGTTTAGTGTGATTGGTTAGAAGAAAACACAACAGCGAGGTGAGTGTGGCCAATGACGGAATAGTGAGCTAAAGGTAACAGGCTTATCACCAAGTGCCTGAGTAAAACTGACAAACCAATAACATGAAACACTGTGTTTCATGTTTGGTAATCGGGATGGAATCTAAAGTTTTCTGTCTTTTTTTAATTATTCATAATCAGCATGGAATTAATATTCCTGTAAAGTTAAGACAAACAAACCAACAAAGAGTTTTCTGCTAAAAGGAGCTGTTGAAACAGGTGTTACCCCCATCACCATCACCATGTACGGGGACCCTCACATCCAATGGGATGTATTTATTTATTAACCTTTCATTGTTATGAAACATTTCTGTCTAAACAGAATCAAATGTTTCCCAGTCAACAAACTTGCACTTCATGATGCCCTTTCTATCTTCTCATGGTGACTTTGTTATCACATCACAGAAAGTTTGACTTTAGTGGTAGATTAGGTTGTCTACTAATCTGGAGGATCAGTGTGGAGTCCACATGGTGAGGAGTCCTTGGGTGGGATACTGAATCTCCACTGCCCCTGATGGATCCATCAGAAATAGATTTTTTTTTAAAGTGCATGGATTAAAGTGCTGTATGAATGTGTGTATAAGTGGATGAATGTGGCTTTTGGTGTAGAAGTGCTTTGAGTGCTCAGCAAGAGCAGAAAAGTGCTGAATAAATACCATTTTCTATTTTAAACAGGAGTATTACCCCTTTTTGTCACGGCTGATGCATCGAGGCACAGGTGCCAAAAGCTTGTGTCTATTTCATGATCTGAGATTAGAATAGGTTGAGTTTTTTTTTTCTTTTTCTTTTTACTTGATGTTAAACAACACAATGTTTTATTTTATTAAGCGACTGGTCAGTCAGTCTCTGGCCTTAGTGAAGGGTATACTGTAATGATTTTCCTTTAACTCACTTATCTGTCATAGACCAATAGACTTGCTTGCCCCCTTTTTTGTGACAACTAACACAGTTATTATAAAAGAAGATGCTTTAAATAATAACAATAATTTAAACAATGTAAAAAAAGAATACGCATTAATTGTTGATGACATATAATTGCATTCAGTACCTTTGACCAATTATGTGGGCAGCCGGTGGCAAAATTCATGTCAGTGTCAAATCAGGACAAGCCTTTATGAATAGAAGTAGAGGGTTTACCACAAGGTGCAAACCACTGGTTCCACTTTAGAGCAAGAAGAAGAGAATAGATTTAACCACAGAGAGCCTGCATAATTCTGAAAAAATATGTTTGGACAGATGAAACCAAGATTTATTGGACAAGAAAAGTATGGAGCCGAGAAACATGATCTGAAGGATCCCACATTATCTGCCAAACATGGTGCAGGCAGTGATATGCTATATATGGGCATGTATGGCTCTATATTAAAAAATATTTTTTATAGCTTCTAAAAATTGGTTAAATAGTTAATGGATTTTAGGGGGTAATACCTTCAATTAAAGCCGAAGAGCTGGGGGACATCATCATGGTGGCAGTGGTTTATGGTGTACAGAGGCCAAAAAATAAAGAAATATATACACTGTGTCCAACAATTTATAGTCATAACTGTATGGTTATGGATTGGTTAAATTTCAGCTTCTGGTTAATGTTAAGGAAAAAAACTGGATTCTGACCTCAAAATGCTTTCTACGTTAATGGCACAGTATTTCTAAAGCTAGCATCAGTATTGAATCAGATCTAAATACTTGACATCCGATTCATCTTACTGAAAATCTACGCTAAGATGAGCTTCTTTCTGTGTAGCCCAGGATTTCTTCAGACGAGCTTTTCTCTGCCCCTCTGTGAGCTGGAATAGATGTAGGCCTGGGTAAACTTTATTGCTACAAATGAAAAGGTGGATTAACCAGGGTGAGCCGAGTGTTATCCTCCACTGAATCCCTGAATTATTTCTTTTTCAACATTGATGGGTCTATTTCTTCCCCCGTTTTCCTTTTTTTTCCTCCCCCGTCTTTCTGTTCTTTAATTTCTTCTTTTCAGCTGTAGCCCCATGATATTTATTTTTCTCTTGCCTCCCAGCTAGGATGCTCATAAAACAGGTACTAATTCCACTGAGAACGTTTCTTCCTCCACTGTTTGATGCACAGCTGTCACATGTCTCAGTGATAAATTCATCGATTACATCAGGCTCCATCTGAGCTCTGCTGTTGTGTAGGTATAATACATAGAGCCTGGTTTCCCGCTGAGAGTCTGTCAAGCTCCTGCTTCACTCGGTCATTCTTTTTTTTTCTTTTCTGTCTTCACGTGACTCTACCTCGTGGTCACAAGTTGTTTTGTTTTGCAGGAAATTATGTTAATTTTATCACAGTCAACATTACTGATGTAAATATAATATTTACTAAAACTTATTTGTTTTCATTCACTTTTAAAAACATATTGAATCTAAAAAATATGTATATGTGATGACTTTAAAGTTGGCTAAACATTAAGCACTGGTGTAGAAGAGACTAACAAAGCTGTGTAGGTTTTTTATGGATCAAGCCGCTATTAACTGCTTCTACAGAAGCTTCCATGACAGACAAAACTTGTGTCACTGTGTCTCTAGCTAGCTTATGAAAATAAGATGAACATTTTAACTGAAATTTGCAAATATGAATAAAGTGTAAAACTGCATAAATAAGGTGAACCAAAATATAAATTCCATCAGACTTCCATCTCAGTCCCTGTTTATTTATTTTTTACAAATTATATGTTAAATTCTGGAAAATTATCCCAACATTTATAAAAACATAACAATAATATAAGAATATAAGATAATATAAGAATATAATAAGAATAATAAGAAAGGGGTATTGGGATATTCATGCTTAACAGTGTAGTAAAGGTAGCAGTTACCAGTGACCTACCCTGAATAAAAATGATAATGATGATGATAATACTAATAATAATAATAATAATAATAATAAAGAAAAAATCAAGTGATTTCTTTTAAATTTCAAATACTTGTATGAGTAGTGACATAAGAAGGTGAAAAAAACAAAACTGAGACAAAAATGTTTAATTATGTTTTGGGTTTTTTTGGTTTTCAAAACAAAAGTGATTCCTGAGGCTTTAGCAGGTGTTTCTTTGGTACATGTAGAGTAAAATCTGGGCAGTTAGCATTAGCGCTGGCAGCTCAGCACACTCTGAGAAGAAATCTGTACACAAACATTCATAGAAAAGGAACTCACAGGTCTTTAAAAAGTGCTCGAAGAGATCACACATACAACACCGATCTTGTAAAGGGTCTTTAGAGTAAAGGCACTCAGTAAAACGTGACACTTAAAAATACATGAAGCACCCCTTATATCCAGTTGCTTCCTGTTACAAAGCCAATGCCATTGCCTCTTTGGGATTTCTGGTGATTTCTGTCATTGATCCATTTATGAATAACAGAATAAACCATTGAGATGAAACCTTGCACTTACTGAGAGGTGACTCGTTGCATCTTATCTCTGCCTTGAAAAGTAAAATAATGAACTATTATGCTATTAACTATTCCTCTGAGTTGACATTGTTGGGGAGAGAAATGGTTGTTAAATTTACATTGCAGGTTAAAGAGATTCTTAAATTCATCTTCTGGATTTTTCCTGCAGCAGCTGCTGGTTCATACCAGTAGCAGACCTATTTGATGGTACCCATTTCAGTGAAGCACTTCAGTGAATCATGTTTCTGTGCCACGCAGCACTCTTTGTCTTATTCTCTGTATTGCGTACCCTCTCGCTGTCTGCGTCTGTCTCCCTCTTCTGTTGCACTCTTCTTTCTCTCCGTCTCTCTCCCCGTCTCTTACTTTTATTCTAGTCACAGTTTCCAAGATTTTCTTTCTTTCCCTTCCACCTTATCTTTATTTCTCATGCTCTCTCTCAACCTCCTCCACCTCCTGCTGCTCTTTCAGAGTTTCTTGCTGCTGTCACTGCTGGTTCCCTGCATCTCTGCGCTGTACTGTAGTGCGTGCGGGGGGAAAAGCAAGAGAATTTGAAATGGTAGGGTGGAAGTAAGAAGCAGAGGCAGAGTAAAGGATAAAAGGATAGTGGAAGTAAAAGGAAAAAAAGGGAAGTGAGGGTGGGGGGTGTGACATTGTAGCCTACACTCAGCTGCAATCCAGCTTTACCTGGCAGAAGGGATGGAGACATTTCTTACTCGTGCCACTGCGAGCCTCGAGGCAGACTTTTTCTCAGGTGTAAAAGCAGGTGAAACAGAAATACTGAAGACCTCGGGGGCCTGCCAGATGTCAGGCAACATCAGCTGCTTGTGGGCACAGCAGCGGGTTAGAAGCCTTCCATTATAACATTCCTGCAAGGAAAGTCAAACACTTTCCAGTCATGAAATGGGTAGTCATGAATTCAGAGGCACAGACACAAGTGCCTTCTTTTTGTAAAAATGCCATCAGAGGTGCGTGGTCTACGAGGTTACATCTGTAGCTGATGTGCTGAAGGTGTTCTCGCTGTTTCGGCTGCTGAAGGCTGAGATGATCATATACACAACTGTATTCCAGTGTTACTCTGATATAATGGCAGCTGTGGTGTTTTATGGCTGTTATGGTTATATAAAAGGGTAGAAATTTATTTTAATATAACCGAAAATGAATTCACTCAGCCTCATGATTTTCTGTTTGTTTGTTTGTTTGCTAATGACAAGTTAAAGTTGCAGTTCAGTTTTGCCCAAATCTCGTGCATATAAACCGTGAAGTGAATTATCATTTTTGTGCATACATTGCATGACCATGCTGAAAGTTGGGCTTTTTCCACCTTTTTTTTATTTTGAAGCAGTGGCTATAGACCTGCCAGTTTCCCTTTGAGAAGTGGAGACAAAGTCAACTGAATCCACCATTTGTTGCTCATAAAGGAGTCAAATCTCATTTCACTTGTGCTCCTTTACTGTTCATTGTGCTGAATTTAAAACAGAAAAATAGGTAAAATGACTGAGAGCTCTTGTATTGACAGCGGTTCTGTGCTGTGAACCTGGATGGGAAAGGTTATGACAGCAGGCTTTTAGCCTCATTTTTGAGACATTTTTTGAACAAGTATAAACCGGTTAATATCCATTAAATATTCTGAATGTGACACAATTTGCAGTAGATTTGGCATTATTCAGTTTATTACGATAACTGGAAATGATGCTGAAAAAACTGGGTTGATGCTTGTTTTATTATTTATAGGTATCTCTTCGATAATTATTCTGATCTAAGAGTTTGTGACTGGAGTATATTTTGAGTTGATTGTGCATTTGAGTCGCAGTTGCATGCCAAAAAAGGTGCTAGGTTCAAGGATCAAGGATTCTGGTCAGCTTGGGCCTTTCTGTTTGGAGTTTGCATGTTTTTCATGTGCTTTCTTTGGGTACTGCAGCTCCTCCCACAGTCCAAAGACAGCGGCCATAGTAACTGTAGTACAATCAACAATTCCATAGCTTGTGGAACCATCTTTATCAGCAATAACTTGAAGTAATAATTTTCTAGATGACTTTATCAGTCTTTTTAAATCACTGTGGAAGAGTTTTGATCCACTCATAACAAGGGTGGTTCAGTTTGAGGTTTGCTGTCACTTGCAAGTTCCCATCACAACATTTCAATCAGGTTGAAGTCTGGACTTTGTACAATTGCATTACCTTGGTTCCTTTCTTTGTCAACCACTCTGGTGTGCACAAGATTGTTCTTCTGTTGCATAAACTTGTTTCAGCCAAGCTTTAGCTGTCGGACATTTGACTCTAGAATACTTTGGTATACAGAGAAGTTCATGGTTGACACATTGACTGCAAGGTGCCCAGGTTCTGTGGCTATATTGGAAACCCATGTCATGAAGCTCCCAGTACACAGTTTTTGTGTTGGTGTTAACACCAGAGGTGCTTTAGAGCTCTGCAGATCCTGAGTCAACAGGTCGTTGCCACCTCAGCACTCAGCAACCCCACTCTTTAACTTGAGGTTGTCCGGCTGAGATGCTGTGGTTTCAAAATGCTTCCACTTTGTAATAATTCTACTCTTTGCACTGTTGGTATCTTATTACAGTCACATGCTGAAATTCAGTGAGCTCTTTAGAACAACCAAATCTTTCATAAATGTTTGCAGAGGTAGACTGATTTTATCCACCTGTGGGAATGGGCCTGCACACATCTGAATTAATATTAATCAAACTCACCAAATTCAATCGAATTTTTTTCAATATAGTCAGATGTTGGGCTGCTAACAGTTTAGTTACTATGGTATATCACTTTTTCATCTTGTTTCTGCAGTGTATATTTTTTGTGTTTCCACGACTGATTACCGTTGATTAAGGGTTACTTGAGTTGTTAAGGCTTTCTTTCAGTGAGGTTGCTTGTTTTTGGGAGCATGCAGGATGGCTTCATTAGGATGCTTTGATGTGCTCTTTTTCAGGTGCTTTTAGGGTAGATGTTTCATTACAAAACATCAAAGGCAAAGCCGTCTCTTTCTCTCTCACTATCTCTGTCTTGCACCAATACTACAGTACTTGCTTCTTTTCAAGTATTAAAAGTGCGCTCAAGACCTTCATGGCTTACACTCATATTGTTCTTCTGCAAGCCTCTCGCTGTTGTAGTTGAAGTCGGGGAAACAATTTAGTGACTTTACCGCTTTATCTCACGTCCTCATCTTGTCTTTGCTTCACCTCAAGGTCTCAGCACCTCAACAATGCGATTTCCTCTTAGAAATGTGTTTTGTCTTTAGCACAGAATCCCTGATGTTTGTTCCCTGCAGTGAAGGTCTCAGCTCTACCTTCACAGCTCTGGTTACTTGAGTCTTGTTTCTGGACTTTTTCTTTTTCCTTTTGCTTCTTTATTTCTTTCTAATAAAAAGAAGCAAAAATTGCTCAACGTTTCTGCTATTTTTAATTTCTATAAGAAGTAATAAGGTTAAAAATTGTGTGTTGTAGATTTCCTAGAACTTTAGCATTAGACACAGGATGACAAGGATAAGAATAGAGTAGAAGTGCGCAGAGATTAATGCTGTGGGTTCATGGATGCACTCAGTAGATATCGTAGAAATCCGTTAATAAAAAATAAGATGGCAAATCATACAAAAGATGCTTTGCTGGAAACAAAGAGAACTTTGTTGCAAATTAAATGAGACAAATTAATAACAAATTAATGCCTTAAAAACAGCAGAAACATATCATCATTCCCATTTTCTATTCCACTCAAATTGATTGATTTCATATTAGAGGTACATATAAGAACTCATCTGCTCTCCAATCTGTGTTGCAGGTACTTCACCAATATATCCATAGGTGGACGGGACTATTCTTTCAACAGTGACGGCTACTTATCCAAACCGCTGCTTGATGTTATCTCCTATTCCAATGGGAGAGGCTGGGAGGAGGTCAGTACATATCTGTGTAAATTGGCACTAATTACCCAAACGTAGCAACTAGATAGGCTAACCACAATTTCACACACCATCAAACACGCTAACTCATCACTGCTCAATTTCACCTTTTATGCTCTCTCTGCCTGAAGCTCATCTCTTCTTCCTCCTTTCCTCTCTCCAATATTAGATCTCCCCCAGGCTCCCTCCTTTCTATCCTTCTACTCCTGTCTGTGTTTTTCAGCCTTGTTAGTAGGTGCTAATGCACAGTCCAATATCTTTGCCATCAGGGGCCATCTGGAGCAGTTGTACAGTAATAGTACTAAATCCAAGGTCTTCCCTCTGTGGGTACTTTCAATTCCTCAAGCTTTCCTTCGACCTGAGAGAAACAAGTAAACCTTTGTGTTCTTCCCACTGTGTTCCATTTGCTCCTGACCTTTAAGACTCAATATGTTTACTGGCAAGCAGCAGACTCAAGGTCTCCCTAATTTTGAGAATGAAAACCTTAAAGGAAAAAAAATCTACCTTTTAAAGAAACACACACACACACACACACACACACACACACACACACACACACACACACAAGCACATTGTTTTAACTGCATAGCATCACAGTAAGTCCCTCATTGTTGTAGTGTGTTACCTGCCTACAGTCGCTCAACACTGACCTAAAAGTTCAGCACTATGCAGCATTTAAGGAGTATTCATGTAAGAATCTGGACAAAAGATCCATTTAAAATGATTTAAGGAGCATTTAAAGAGAAGATGACACAGAATCCTGTGAATACATGTCTTTGAGGAACAACAAATACCAATATTTTTTACAGCAAATTATAGTATGCAAACTAAAATAATATTAGAATCACAAGTATTTTTGCAAATTATTTTTAACAATAAGGAAATATTGTTTTGAACAAATCTGTCAATACTGTAATTTTTGAAGGAAATTTCAATCACGTGATTGTTTATGTTAATGTCTCTCACATCACCACTTCTGTTCCTCATGTTGCTTCAGTTTCTTGAAGTTTGCAGGCATCCATTTATACACTGTTCTCTCAAAGTCCTGCCGTAACATTTCAGTCAGAGTGAATTTTGGTCAGGCCACTCAAAACTCAAATTATTGTCTTTTCAGCCATTCAGTTGTAGATTTGAGTTGTGCTTGGATCTTTGTCCTTTTGCATAACCCACTTTTGGCCAAGCTTTAGCTGTCAGACAGATGGCCTCACATTTGACTCTAGAATACTTTGATGTACAGAGGAGTTTGTGACAGTGACAGCAAGGTACCCAGTTCCTGTGGCTGCAAAAGCCCAAATTACCCCCCCACCACCATGTTTGGCAATTGGTATGAAGTGTTTGAGCTATATTTTGTTTTCTGCAAATGTGCCGCTGTGCATTTTGTCCAAACATGTCCTCTTTGATCTTGTCTGTCCAAGGGACATTGTTCCAGGACTCCTGTGGGTTATGCAGATGCAACTTTGCAAAGCGTTCTTTTTAGAAGTTGGACGCTTTACTCCTGGGAACCCTTCTAACCAGGCCACACTTATCCAGTGTTTTGTTTTGTTTTTTCTTACTTTCATGAACTTTCACATTTAGGATGGTAACTGTTTTTACCCTGCAGGGGTAAAAGCTCACCCAGGTCCAAGATTGTGAATGCAATAACTCGAGAAAAAGATGATGTAGGAGTTTGAACTTTATACTGTAGGTGCATCTGCTAAAAATCTTGGACAAGTTTGAATTTCAGTGAACTCGAGGACCTAAAGGCCGAAGTCAGAGGTCAGGTTTTCTCAAAGTCTTGTAAATGCAATAACTGACGAACGATGTCACCAAGGATTTCGAAGTTATTTACCATGGCGACTGAAAATCTCAGAAAATTTTAAATCTCAGTGACCTTGACTTCAAGGTCGAGGTCAGATGTCAACTTTTCTGAAAATCACCTAGAACTTCAAATTCATACCATAGGTGCATCTACTATAGGAGGCTGAGGCACCACTGGCACTGGCTGCCAGCATTTTTAGGTTTCTCAGAGCGTAGTACAATATGACTTAGGGTGTATTTGCTGGGGCATACACGCCTGCAAAGATCAGCAAATAGCCAAAACATCTGCTTTTACAGAGGTGGTCATACTGCAATTGCAAGATTTGGTCCTCATTGTATTATGTTGATCATACAGCATAAGATTATAGTGAACTAAACCATGAAATATGAACAATATATCAAAGAGACAGTAAGAAACTGTGGAAGTATTTGAGAGAACAAATGAAATGTTTTGCTCTGTTTGATGTCAGATTCAGTTGTACAGTCTCATTTTGCCATTCTTTTGTCACCAGCTTCACTTCTTCTCTGTGTGTCATGGTAAATATATGATCTGAGAGGGCCTCTAAGACTCTCTCTTCACTTGCCCACATTCTTGATAAAACATATTAACTTGACAGTGCTGCACTGCAATGCTTTTTGTAGTTTGAGGGTGGTGGTGGTGATGGTGGTGATTGTTTTGCAGCAGATAACAAGCCTCACATCAAGATTCAGATCAGTGACAATATTGACGATGCTTAGTAACTGCTGAACAAGGGGCACTTATTTATTAAGTCTCAGCTTTTTTAGCTATGTTTTTTCTCACCCCGTCTCTCTTTGCTTTTGAGCTTTGTATTTCTTCAGTCTTCTGGCAATAGTTAACCTTACACGAGAGCCGAGATTTATAGTTCTGCCTGGTGCTAAGAGGCAGCAAACTGAAGTACTGCTCTATCAGTGGGAATCATAGTACAATCTTCAGCCGTTTTCTGAAGCATCTCACCTTTACTGTATTGAATTTTTGCTGAATGAAGGCTGCAATACTGACAGAGGAGATAGGCTTCTGACTTGTTTTCCATACGCTTGGGAAAGATAGTTTTTTTTTTTTTTTAACCTGTCTGCAGCAAGCAGAGAAACTGAAAGAGTTTATGTTGCACTGTTGCTCACAAAGGTGACTGTTGTGCTGCTCTTTTATATCTTATGCTCAGGTTATTTTGTAGAGAAATTCCCCGATAGGGAAGTTTACCCCAACTGTGTCGAGCATTTCAGCATTTAGCTCATCATCTTTGGTTTACCAGGCCACAGCCACACAAAACGGCAGATTTACAGAAATGCTAACTAGGTGACAAACATACTGTACTTGGCATTTAGGGGTGAAAAAAGAGCATTTATCAACTTAAGGATGAGAAATGCAATGGAAATTAGAGATAAAAGAACAGTGTGTTTAAATTCATCATGGACACGAACACAATTTCTAATGTTAGCTACAGAAGTTTTTCTCAGTATTATTGTAGGGTCTTTACCTCTATCAATCAACAACATGCTGTGGATGAACAAAAGAGAAATGTAAATCAAATCAGTATTTGTTGTGACCACCCTTTGCCTTCAAAACAGCATCAGTTCTTCTAAGTACACTTGCACACAGTTTTTGAAGGAACTCGGCTGGTAGGTTGTTCCAAATCTTGGAGAACTAACCACAGGTCTTCTGTGGATGTAGGCTTCCTCACATCCTTCTGTCTCTTCATGTAATCCCAGAAACACTCGATGATGACGAGATCAGGACTCTGTGGGGGTCGTACCATCACTTCCAGTACTTCTTGTTCTTCTTTATGCTGAAGATAGTTCTTAATGACTTTGGCTGTGTGTTTGGGGTCGTTGTCCTGCTGCAGAAAACATTTGGGGCCAATAAACAATCATTTATATTTCTTAAAGCATTCTTTGTTTACAGCATTTTTCACACCTGCCTGAAACTTTTGCACAGTGCTGTAATATAAAAGAAAATTTAAAAAAGTAAATGATATTGTTGCACACAGGCTTCCTTATAGATCTCAAACCAGATGTGGAGGTTATTTCTGAGACTGTTAGAACTTAATGTTTCATTTTATTGTTTGCTGGATTGTTACTTGTTCAGACTTCTATTTGAATTATAAGCATGGCTTACATGCTTTCTGTTAGGTTAAAATTTCTTTAACTTTGACATTGTGCAAAAGTCTTGAGCGACCCTTAATTTCTCTTGATGTAGTATAAGAGAGGCCGGACTCTGTGCTCTCCAGGCTTTATGAAGGTGTTTCAAAGTTGGCTGCTTTTTAAATCATTTTCAGTTCAGTCCTTGTACCTGAAGGGGAATATATTCTGAAGCTAGGTTTTAACTTTGCAAACATACAAATGAAAGTGTAGTATTGTCTGTAGAAGGCTCTTATTTCATGATCATTAGGAGGTGGTGATACTTTCAATGTAAAGTGCAGCAGTGGAACAACAAATACTAAATAAGAAAAGAAAAAATCCCTCATTTGAACTTTGTCATTAAGTTCAGGAAGTACAAAGTAGAGGATTGTTTTTATAACAGTGTTCTGTAAATATTTTGCCAATGATTCCTGTACATTTTACCAGTGATAGGATAGAGAGAATATTTGGAACAGGATTTGGAAGTCATTGTCCTTCTGCAGCAGGTCGCAGAGCTGTTTGAATGCACTAATGTTAGCTATAGAAGATTTATATTAACTGTAATGTTTGACAAAGGAATCCGCTGTGATGTCGATGATAGTCTGCACTCTCTTACCTGTGGAGTTGCTTTGGGCCTTAAAATTACTGCAGAGATTTACCAGAAATGTGCAGAGCACAGAAGGGGTTAAATAAAAAAAATACAGGTGGTTCACAGCTAATGATGAAAGCACAGTTATGCTTTCATCATTAGGATTGAGACACTCCTACAGTTTCCCACAGATTTTGGGAGGTTTATTCCCTACATCCAAGTTGAGGGGTCATATGATGACAATGATGCTTTGCTTCACAATCTCAAGAATGATATATCAATTATATAAAATGGGTATCAGGTGTTACTAATCTCTAGATTGCATAGTTTAAAAAAAATGTAGTCTGTGGGAGCAGGAAACGCTGTTTGTATAGTCGCTCATTAATGACTGTTAATTCTCTCCTCCATGTCAGAACATGCTTCATGCTCACAGGGAGATCATTTGTTACTGGACGTTTCAGCTGGTCAATGTGAGCGCAATAATCATATCATGTGATTTAAGGCCATATGTGCTGGACACCGTGTACATCAACAGGGATCTTGGTTCACATTGCTTGTTGGACTCTGCTGGGATGCTACTGATTCTAGTCCATACTTTTTAAGGGCCAACTTTTAGATGCAGCCAAGGGTGTAAAGTTCAGTCCTCTCAGGATCTTTTCTCTGCTTTTTGCAGATGATGCAGTTCTGTTGGTTTTACGTGATGAGGAACTGTGGCAGTGAATAGATGAATGGATTATAATGTTGTCTAATTTGTTGTAAGAATAATGCTGGAAATGAAAGGATTCTTGTTGATTTTTGATGTTCAGCTGTCAAGCCTTATTTCACATGAGGATTTGAAAATCTTGTTCTGTAAATTTTATGAAGTAAGCTGTTATGTGATGCAACAGTACAGCAAGTCGTATTGCATTTGTTTGTTCTTTGAGAGAAGCGTAAACATTGGAGTTTACAGAGGATCAATGAGCAAATAAAATAAGAACGATGACTACCTTTTTAATCAATGTGATAAGAAAGCTATAATCTTAAACCACACAAGGCCTAATCCAATTTCAGTTGAGTTTAAAAGTGTAATAAGAGTTTTACAATCTCACAACACAGAGGGATCACAATGTACGTGCACTGTGGACTTGATAAGAGTTGTGGATCGATTACAGTGATTCAGAAGGTACTTTACGGGAGACCAGGCTTTCAGAGTGGACTTGTACACAGTGTACACTCCCAGCCACCTATGGAGGATAGATGCTCAGAAAATAATATTAGGTTTTAAAAACGAATGCAAATTGTTAAAATAATATGCAGAATAAGTGTGGTGACAATAAGAAAACCATTTGAGGCATTTTGGTTAGACTGATCAGTGATCGATAATGTCAGCACAGGTGATGCATGTATTAGATTGCATCACTAAAAAAGCTGCAGTGTAGGTATGATTTTATCTAATTTTTTTTACAAAACAAACCTACAGTTTTGGAGTTTACTGATTTTTTTGAGGTCTGTGCCATTGCTCCCCTTTAAAATCTCAAGGCCACAGCCTTAGAACTTTTCAAAGTCTCCATGTCTCTGCTCATCAATACTTACCTGTTCTTATCAAAAGCCTTTTTTCATATTTAATGAGAATTAAAAATACAGCAACTCCTGTTTGAGTCAGATATAGACACAGCCTCTATAGCTGGATCTAGAGACTGAATGCTCACATCTTGATGTCTTGTTTTGATCTCTGTGTATATCAGAATATATTTAATTAACTCACTCTTTACTCAAGCTTCATGATGCCGACACCATAATTTATAATGCTTTTAGAATCGTCTTGTCTCTGCAGCTTTATGAGAGGTTTTGCTTGGAGAGCTTGATTACTACAATTTGCAGCTGTTGTGTACGTACATGACAGACCAGCAGAGTAAAATAGAGGCAGACATCACTTAATAGTGGTTTATGAGGCCACTGTTGAAAAAAAATTGCATGTATTCTTACTGGTTTAAACTATGTAAAATAAAACTGATGGGTAGGACCAAAGAGTCAAAGATAACTTTCACAAAAGAACTAAAACCTCATTTATTATTCAATTGCCAGATTTACTGATATAGATGTAAACTCATAGGCAGCTCTTATTTTAAGAATATTTATAGTCTTGTAATTGAATGTGTTTTGCTACTTAGTAAAAGCAGACTGTTGTAACAGTGAGTTGGCCAGAAACAATCTTTGCAATTGCTACTCTCATCACTGAGTGTTTGAGTGTTTGGTCTTTGAATGAAAAGGGTCCTCTGGTGCTCAGATAGTGATGTGTATTACCTTTGCAGCTGCAGCAGCAATGATTTGTTTTATAGTAAACAGAAGACGAGCTGTGTTACAATGAGCTGTGCCTGTGTCTCTGTGTGTGAGAGTACACAGAAGTAAAAATATAAAGAAAATCAAATATTCTAAATATTGATTTTAAAAGCCTGTGTAGGACGTGGTGGGGATTATTGTCAAATTATTGACAAGAGAAGGGTAGAAAATCAATGTTCTGTATGATTATCGATCCTGCAAAGCATTTTTGGTCCAATGACTGCAAAACTAATTATTCCTTCAGACAATGTCTACCAGAGTATTATGCTATGAAAAAGGTGCCTCAAACAGTGATGAGGAAGTGATGAAGTTGAGCAGGGCATAGTCACAATGGCGACTTTATGTGATGGTGTTATAATTCAATTCAATTTTATTTATATAGCACCAAATCGCAACAACACTCACCTCAAGGCGCTTTATATTGCACAGTAGATCGTACAATAATAGATAAAGAGAAAAACCCAACAATCATATGACCCCCCTATGAGCAAGCATTTTGGCGACAGTGGGAAGGAAAAACTCCCTTTTAACAGGAAGAAACCTCCGGCAGAACCAGGCTCAGGGAGGGGCGGGGCCATCTGCTGCGACTGGTTGGGGTGAGAGAAGGCTGTAAGTGCACAATATAAGCTGACCTTATGAGGGCCAGATGCTTGAAATGAGTTTTCAACATAAGGTACCCAGTCTCAGGCTTAGAGATGACGTGGACAAGGAACGTAAACATTTTCTAATTATATTGCACTATATTTTAAACCAACATACAAATATAGAAGTGACCAGATATTTGCAGCTACATGTCCTGAAATAAGCTGATTGTGGGTTTGAATGCTCTACAGGTTGGCTGGTGGGAGAACGGACACCTGCGACTACGGTATCACCCCTGGTCTCGCTATGGCTCTTTCTTGAAGCCCCTGGATGACTCCCAACATCTTCGAGTGGTCACATTGGAGGAGAGGCCCTTTGTCATAGTGGAACCTGCTGACCCAGGCACTGGCTCCTGCATCCGGGACTCTGTACCCTGCCGCATGCCCGTTAACTCCAGGTAATTCACAACCACCACCCCTGGATGGACGAACAGTGAAGTGAAAACATCAAATAATCCATTCATTGCATTGCAAACAAATATTCAATTATTCAAGTGTCTAGCTGTTTCCACACATCAACTCCACACGAGATCAGGAGAACATTTGGAAATGCCGTTCCTCACAAGTAGAGGGAATATATTCGGCTCTGGGCTCAGTTTTCCTACTGGTAGCTAGGAATGAGGAGACATCAGATTGCTGTGATTTTGTTGAAAATGTAATGTGCTGTTCTCTCATGGGTATGAACAAGACACGCATAATTGCTCAGTTAAACACCATTTAATGTACAATCTGTCATTTGCATTCTCATACACTGCTCTAGCTGGTAATGTCAAACTTTTCGGGTTTTCATGCATGTATAAAAACTGGTTGAGATGGTATTTTAGTTTATATGATTTATGTATATAAAGGCAATCTTCTAAGCAATAAACAAAACAAAACACTTCTAAACACGCCACAAATTAAATGGTTATTCATACCATCCAAAAATCCATCTTTAGCCTGAAAATGTGCACGTCTACACTAAGCTACTGAAAGTGCCACACTGTCTTCATCACTGCAGTGGTGAAACCTTTGGTTTGGCTCACAGAGAGAGATCATATATTGGATGTACGGTGGCCCTGAGAGGTCAGGTGCATTGCAACTTATAACAACATCAGCAAATAGGAAAATACTGCAAAAGCATACAAAAAAATAGAAGTTAAAAAGGAAATAGTGTCACAAAACAGCTGCAGAAGTGACAGAAACTGAAACATGCAACAGCACTTCAAATAACAAGGAGGTTTGTTGGTGTTGTGAGATGTTCTTATTGCATAATTCAAATAATACTGATGATATATTTTTGCAATTAGTTTTTTTCCCCATCATATTATTTTCTCCTCACAATCTCTTCTGTTGTGTTTACTGAGTCCTTTTGTTTATCCGTTTATTTATTTATTTTTAGCTTTTGCTGTATTTTTCCCATTTGCTGGCTTTTCTTAATTTGCAGGGCGTTTGACCTCCAACAACCACCATAGGTATACGCAAAAATATGAAAAACAAAGTAATTGCTGTGAAAACAAATAGAAATAGAGTTGCAATATGTTTTTGTAACAATCTGAAAGAGGTGGCAAGGCAAGATGACCTGTAGTTTGGCCATAAGCTGAGAGAAACAGAAGACTAGATACCCCAATTTTCTATCTGCGAATACATCAAGAGTGTTACAACAAGAGGTGCTTCAGTACATAATAAGTGTTTTCTCCTAGTGTTATTTTCTCTGAGCTCTTATCAGCTGGTAAACTGTAGTAGAAAGTGAGAAAGAAGTTTCAAAAAGTTGTTAGATAAAGACCATCCTGAAACCACAAGGTCCTCTGCCTTAATCCATTGTAAAATTGAGCTGTCTGGCCACACATCAAAGAACAGGACAGTAAATCGTTATTGTTTCCAGGTGGAGTGTACATACAGAAAAAGGTTTAAAGAAAGGCTTTCCTTCTGCGATCAGTCGATTAAAGACTAAAAAACAGCTGAATTATTTTGGCTGAATTTGAGAAAATACATTTGTGTCACAGCATCTCTGTCTCTCTATCTGTGTGTATATATGAAGTTAGTTGACATCAGATTAAAGAGTGTTGAAAGAAACATAGATTTCTTACAGCTCTTTAATAAAAGCATGATGGAAGAAGCAAAGCAAAGGCAGGTTAATCTTTTCTTTCTTTTCTTGTCCTGCAGTTAAGTTTCATCTGAGGCAAACATTGAAAGACTGACAGAAATTGAGCACTGTGTGTGTGTGTGTGTGTGTGTGTGTGTGTGTGTGTGTGTGTGTGTGTGTGTGTGTGTGTGTGTGTGTGTGTGTGTGTGTGTGTGTGTGTGTGTGTGTGTGTGTGTGTGTGTTCTGCACCCCTTGTCTCTCCCAGATAAGCTTCCTTCCTGCCAGTATATGACCTGGCCAACAGAGAGATAACAAGTTCATCCTTCATCAGTTATTTTGGCTGAGAGTCAAGTTTGCTCTTTTACTAATCAGCCCACTTCTTTTTATTACGTTCCATTATATACATTTCTATACTTGCTTCTTACTCTCATTTTTCTGTTTTTCATTACACATATAAGCATTTTCTGTTTGGCTGATTTGCTGTCGTTTTTCTTAACCTGTCACAGCTCCCTTGATCTTGCTGCACTGTGTTTGCGAAGCTGTTTTTCCTTTTATTTTCTCCTGTGATCACCACCAAGGTCACTGTTGTTTGCTCAGTTTTTAAAATAAACACACACAAAAAAAATACCTGAGTACAAACAGGCACTAAAATGCAACTATATTTTTCTCAACTTGTTTCTTGCCCTTTTTCAGTATCATATCACTCCTGTAAAAATGCCTTGAAAAATACACATGCACAAAAAATGGTCAGTCATACTGTAAAAGGATCTTGAGTAACAGAACTGTAGATATTCAGTCATCATACTTGATCAGAGGAATGTGTTTTTGTTTAAGTGCCTGAACATTGACCAATGAATCACAGAGCACTGAAAATATACAGCATATCTGGATGTGATTCATGTAATAGCCTTATCAGAAATGGAAGGGCGACTGTCAAGAAGCCATTCATAAGCAAGGGTGAGGAATGCTGACACAAAATTACTGACAACAAATGTTTCAGTTCAAATTGTCAATTTGAACTGAAACATTTGTTGTCAGTTCAAACATTTGAGGAAGGGAGGAAGTTAGGAGACAGATACAACTCTGAGTGTCTACAGCCAAGATCAAAACACGGAGGCTCTGTTATAGTTTGGAGCTGCTTTTCAGTCAGTGGTTTGGGGGATCTTGTAAAAATTGATGGAGTTGTAAATGCAGAAAAGTGCCAGCAGATTTTGATTCGCCATGCAGGGCTATCTGGAAGGCATCTGATTGGCCACAGCTTGATTTTTCAGTATGACGATGATGCCAAACTGACAGTGCATCAAACACATACCTGTATAGAAAAACATACAGTGGGACACTATCAGCCATTGAATGGTCTCCCTAGAGCAGGGATGTCCAACTCCAGCCCTTGAGGGCCAATGTCCTGCAGGTTTTAGGCTACGTCCACACGTACCCGGGTATTTTTGAAAACACAGATTTTTCTACAAATTTGCACCTTTCGTCCACACGTAAACGGCGTTTTCAGTAACTGAAAACAGAGATTTTTAAAAACGCCTGCCAGGGTGGAGATTTTCGAAAACTCTGTTTTTGCATTTACGTGTGGACGAGGAAAACGGAGAAAATGCAGCGTCAAAGGTGTGCGCCTTTTTTGACGTCACACTGTGCCCCACGTTATTGTTTCGGTGAAATGAATTTCTAGAATGGTGGACTTAGACAAAATACTGTTAATGTTAATTTTACTCGCTGCAGTGTTTAAATGCTTACATATACACGCACAGTTACTGTCCCTCCATACATAGGACTCAGTTCTGCTTCTATGCACAATCTTTGTTTACTCTTTCCCACTCAGGCTTCTAGACTTCTGATTGGCCAACATTTCTACACGGTTAGGAATATATTGCCACCTGTTGCTTTGGCATGTTCCTAGCAGCGTTTTCCTTCATTATTGCATTTACGTGTGGACGGGATTATTTTTTAAAGACAAAAACAGAAAATCTCCATTTTCAAAAATACCCGTGTACGTGTGGACGTAGCCTTAGATGTGTCCTTGATCCAACACAGCTGATTTAAATGGCTAAATTACCTCCTCAACATGTCTTGAAGTTCTCCAGAGGCCTGTAATGAACTAATCATTTGATTAAGGTCTGTTGACCCAGGGTGAGATCTAAAACCTGCAGGACACCGGCCCTTGAGGCCTGGAGTTGGACACCCCTGCCCTAGAGCCTGGATCTCAACATTATTGAAGCAATGTAGGGTCATTTTGACAGATAACAGAACAAACATTAGCAGTGTCCAAAGAAGAGCTTTGAATGCCCTTCAAGAAGCCTGAAGAACAATTCCTGAAGAAAGCAATTACACGAAAGTTTGCCTAAAAGAGCTCAGGAAGTGTTGAAGAGTAAAGACAATCATACCAAATACTGACTTTCAAAAAAAATACACCAACCAAACCATTTAAATTTCACATGATCATTCCATTCAAACTTATTTTAGCAGTTTCTGTAATAGTAATTTTATAATCTATACAAACATAAAGAGGAGTTAAATATTTCGATCTTGTGGGTTTGACCTTGTTTTGTCAGTTAAGACTGCCAAATGCACATTCGGCATTGTTAGAGAACAGAGCCAAGAGGGGACCATAGCTAAGTGACTGAAGGACCATCAAATGGCCACGAGCTATAAAGAGCTGATGGAGGGCACAGAAGGCACTTGACTGATAGTCATCTAAATGTACTTGGATTCCCATATGTCCATATAGATGTGCATGATGCTTTGGTAAAGTGTTTGCTGTATGAAGCAAGGGAGAAGGGAGACATTTGAAGGTCTTTGCGGGAAATTTGTTTCTTTAAATTGGAAATAAGTGCAAAAAAGGAGTGTATTTCCATTTTAATAATGCAACACTTTTTCCTCCTGAACTGTCTGACCCGTCGAGCGTTGCTTCCCCATACACAACAGCCAAACTGTCAGTATCGATCCACTCACAGTCCCTCGATAATAATTCATACCTTCCTCGCCTTCCTCAGCTTTTAGTTCTTCCTCCGTTATGAGCACCTCAGGGGGAGAACATATGCTCATTTTCTCACTCCCCAAGAACCTCACTTCTTTCATTTTCAATTTCTTTAACAGAAAAGAACCTTGTTTAGATCAAAGTGACCTGAAAAACAATCTTACAACTTGTTTTTAAGAGAGTGTTTTAACTATGTCACCTTTCTCTCATCATCTCGACAGTCTGGTGGTGGATGGTGTTAGACCCATGAAGCACTGCTGTAAAGGGTTCTGCATCGATGTCCTAAAGCGCCTCGCAAAGATTGTAGGCTTCACCTATGACCTTTACCTGGTGACAAATGGGAGGCATGGGAAAAACATTGATGGGGAGTGGAACGGCATGGTAGGAGAGGTAAGCCTTCTAAACCTCTTGTATGCTGCCTGTTATTTGTGGGACCAGGGGGGATGTGGGCAACGTTGCGCTCCCATTAAGTCGGCAGGAGATCTATTCACATTGTTGATTCAACATCTGTGTAAAAGGTGGAGCCAGCCTAGCAGGACAATAGGAAACAGGCACTGCTGTTGTAAACATCTCTATATTTAGGAGACACCAAGGTTTTTAAGGTCTAGGCAGAGGACTGACTCAACCAGCATATAGATGACATGCTTCTGATTACAGGGTGTTGGCTAAAATTACACAGTGACAGACACTAGAATAGGCTGGCACATCTATGCATTTATCCACTCATTTGTCCAGTCTCTTATTCAGGTTAAGACCACACTGCTACCTGTAACAGTAGGCATGATACTGAGTCAATAATCTTCATCGTGATAATTCAGGAGTTTTATATTTTGTTTCATAAGCGTAAGAACCCTAGTTTTCTGAGTGACAGCTGTGTGCTTGGTTTGTCCTCGATGAAATTAATAAATTTGATCCCTTATTTGTTTAAAACAAAGCATAATACTTTGTTTTGTTTAACTCTTGCATGAAAAAAGAAAAGTATAAATTTGTACTACATTTTTTGCCATTAGTTCTTCTCCTTAGCAAAGCTGTTTACGTTCTGTTCAAGGATGTTTGTATTTAATGCACAAGTAAAGAACTTGTATCTAACTCTTGTCACTCTGTGACAGAATGCAAATAGCAGCATGTGGGAGAGATAAAGTGAAAGTTCATAAAAATGTGTGCTCAGTAGCAAAAAGATCCAGCTTGCACATAGCATTTCCTCTGGGAGTGTGTTCTAAAATTTCGCAGCCCGGCTCACAAACACACCATGACCCTTTTTTGTATGTCTCAGTAAGATATTGTAGTTATGTTTTTAATTCTCCGTTTTCCCAGTACACAGTGCTGCTATCATTTTTCCTATTCTGTTTTTCTTTCTTTTGTTGTGTTTACAAAAAGGGGTTTGATTCAAGGGCTCCTGTGAAATTCTTTTTATCCTGCCTCAAACCCTTTAAAACGTGACCCACTGAGAGAGAGGATTGGACCTGAATCGAAGATGGAGCGAGGAAATATGGAGGGAGTCTGTCAGAAAGATTAGTGCTGGAGAAGTGTGTGTGTGTGTGTGTGTGTGTGTGTGTGTGTGTGTGTGTGTGTGTGATAGAGAGAGAGAGACAATGCAGACTGTGAGATTGCTTGTACATGACCATGTGTGTGTTGGCAGATACCATGGTGTTTCTGTGATGCCAGTCCCCCTGCGGCGGCTGGATTAATGAAGTTGGTTTAACATGGAGTTAAACATGGGGATGCAAATTATCACAGTCTATGTGTATTTGTGTGTGTGGACTTTGTGAGGGCAGTTTTACTTCATACAAAAGAAGACAGTTTTGGAAAAAGTCATATATTTCTGGTGTGCACTCATTCTAAGGTTGAAGATTGCATGTTGTTTTTGCATAAGCATTTACTTGACTTGGCATGGGCTCCACACGTCTGTGCTGTGCAGTACTTTGTAACATGTTATCCTATTTGACAACATTCCAAAAACATTTGTGCATTGCCAGGAATATTTGGCTTTCCATATTTTCAAGTAATCGTTCGATAGGATGGAGATCAGGCGAGTGCAGAGTGAAGTCCATGGCACACCTTGAATGTGCGGCCTCAAACTACTGCAATGCTTTTGGTTTGTTGGGTCTCATTTGTATGGTGGTGCATTGAATCCTTCTCCACAATGATTAATGTTTGACACTCCTGAGCTTCCAAAGATATTCCTAGAAGAGCACATCTTTAATTGTTTTTGTATGTAAATGTGGCTGTAATGCCAGCATGCAAAGACTTTGTTTCTCTTTCTCACTCTATTGCCCTTCATCCTTTTCCAGTAATTTGCCCAAAACCTTTGTTTACCATGGTCAAACCAACTCATGGTGTCTTCTTGAGACACTGAAGGCCTGTTGACTATTGGATTACTCTGCATGTTTAAAAATTATGCTTACAGGATATCCAAAGCATTACAATGTGGAGTCTACTGGTCCTGAGTAAATATTATTATTATGTGATCACATTGTGAGGACAGGCTGTGTATGCTGTGCTTCATTCTCAGATAGGCCTCACAGATGCAGGTGGCACCTCACCCGCTCCTACCCCCCACCCCGCCTTCTTTCTTGCATCCCAGCTGCCTCTTGCTCAGCTTTGCTAAGTAACTCATTAAGCTGCCTAATTATCTCAGCAGACAAACACATGTGCACAGGGACAGCTCCACCCACATGAACCTTCTTTTTTCCCTTTTAGTTTACCTGTGATATGCAATTCTGTTGAAAATATGCAGCAGTGCACTTTTTTATTTGTTTGTCCTTTTCCTCCTCTGTGCTGCTATTTCATCCTGTTCCAACCAACCAACCATCATATCCTGTCAAAGTTACATATCACCAAGACAAATGCGTATAATCCCTCAGACATCAGCAAACCTCAGTGACCTTGCTTCTCAAGTGAAAGACTTTATAGTTGGGCAGTTTTTACTATTTTTCATAATTTCTATCAGAATCTATATTATGACCTTCTTCCCTGAATGCCTTTCAATCAGCCAGTAATTTCCTACATTCTTAAAGTTATTTTTTTCTTCACCCTTTACAGCGAATCACCCTAGTATAATAATTTTTGTTCGCAGCTTGAAGTCTATGCAGCAATGAAGCACTTCCTGGAGAGGAGTGTCACAGGTGTTGCTTTCAGACCTCGCTGTATTCAAAAATCTTGAAATTAACAAGTTGAATTAAATGGAGTAATTACCATGGAGTGATTGAGTTTGACAAGCAGAGAAGCAACTAATGACAGGTTATGAAAAGTGCAAAACCTGTGCGTCATCAGACTCTTAGAGAAGTTTATGGTCTCCAGAGGCTTCACAAACTATTTTTCCAATAAAAAAACTTTAGTGGTTCAACAGTTTCTGGCTGGACTTATTCGAAGGAGGTTGATTGATCTCATACAGAGAGTGTGTTGACTTGCTCAGTATGTATATCATAGGCAATAAAGGGCGTCAATATAGATTTTTTCTTTTCTTTTCGGTCACTCTCATCTGTGCTTCTTTGAACAACACAATGTATTTGAGGCTGTGAGGTTTATCTATTAACCAATAAGTATAAAGTATCAAAAAAAGAGAAGACACAGAGTAATTCCAGTGCAACAGTTATCGACACTTGAATTTATTACATTTTATTTATTTGAATAGTCAGTCAAATACATTGTGATCAAGTGTATCTGCAAATTTTAATCCAAATAGTACACTGTAAGATAGTGCTGTAAAAAATCTGTCAAATACTTACATCAATATGCTTCCTGGGGTATATTTGTGCTCAGCAATACATTTTGAATACCAATACACTTTTGGAGCGATGTTTAAAGTATTGGCTGTATCTCAAATAACTGAACCCACCATGTTTTAAGCTGACTTTGGACTTTATTTTGAGGACTGTCCAATAATGTCCAATAATGTATTTCAAAAAATACATAAAAAAAAAACATTTTCTTTTAAATTTCTGGCAGGAGATAACATGACAACTGATGAGTAATAGCTGGCAGTTGCTGTAATGTGGCCATCTGAGCTTGCTGGGTTGTAATCGACTTCAGTTATAAAATACAGAGTGTTTAAGTGGAATTGTAAGAAAAGAAAGCTAGATAATTCAAATGTATTGTTCATAAGCAAACAGAGGGGAAAAAGTGAAGGAATACAGCTGTGCACTGTAATTCAGAGCATGGTATCATTCGAGTAGCATGATATAGGAGAACAGTTGGAGAACTGTAAAGCTAACCCACCGGCAGCTTTGCTGCCAGTATTTTACTGATAATCTACACATAAATCTTTAACAGGGTGGCTGTGGAAGTGAAAAAGGAACAGAAGTAAAAAATAAAAATGTAACACTCTGCATCATTAAAATTTAACTGTATCACACAAACTTTCATTATTGCAGCTGCTGATTTGCTGCATCTGTAGCAGTTATCATCTGTCACCATCTTTATAGGTGTAATTTACCATATTTAATCATTAGTGATTGCATTACAGACATATCTGAACAACATCAGTAACAAAACTGAAGGTAACTGTAAGATGCCATTTCACATGGGAGACAACCATCTATTACCAACACGGTCTCCTGAAACAACACTGATTCTTATAATGCAATAAAGTTAAAGTTACTAGGTTAAAAAAAACAATCAGTGGATTGGAGTTTATTGTATGTAAATATCAACATTATTAATGTAGGTATAAAAAAATGAAATAGATAGTTTTTCATGTTGGTCCCTTTGCCAACCTAAAACTCGACCGTTCCACTGGCCTCTCTTGCAGCACCAGCCAGGAAATGAGCTGCTAAACTGTGACTGAAGTTGTCCAGTTGCAGGAGGTTAAATTAAAATCCTAATTAGAGGAATGCTGCTATACTAACGAAAGTGGGAGTGTCAGAAGCAGCCAGTTAAACGCTCAGTATTTGGTCTTTTAATGTTTCTTGCAAAAAGTTAAAAGATCAAACACAAAGAATTTTTAATTATTTCTGCAGTGCCTAGTTGGTGATTAGTGGTATAGTAGAAGTTGAGAATTCATCATGGAAAAATGATGGAACAACTTTTCAGTCAATTGTCCAATCACTTTTCAGCCTTTGAAAATGGAAGACTGATTAAAAATGGCTGTACGTGCAAACAGTCCATGCAATGCTTTTGATAAACCCTGTAAATTAAAACTTTGGTTGCTTCACTTGCAAAAAAAATTTGTTGTTTCCCAAATAGTCACGACACTAACTGTATATATAATTCCTAAAATTATTTGCCAAAAGAGTCCCATATACAGATTTGTAACACCCCACTGTTATTATCCAACTCACAGTTGATAACTGTATGAAACAATGTATCAATCAGTGCTTAAGATTTTAACAAATAAGGAGAAAGAACATTTTAGAGGAGGCTACTTCATGAGCCTGATGAAAAGCATCTCCGTTGTGTCTGCTGAGAGACTGCAGAGCCTTTTGTCTTCCACAGACTTTTGGTGCCAGGCCAGAACTGACTAATGAACTTCTGGTCAGCAGCCAGCTCCTCTAACCTCCACAGTCCCTCTGCTGCAGTCAAGTAACCTCTGTTTCCTGCCAGGTGAAACACCAACAGGGCTGTGAATCCCCTGACTTCTTCACCTTCTGTCTGCCTGAGCCTCGTTTACAGCTGCCTGAGGAGCTGTGAGGAGGACCACAGCACAGCTTCATGTTGCAAGTCATGACAAAAGGATCCCTATGCTGTTTGTTCAAGGTGTTTTAGTTATAGATAGTTATAGAGCATAACATTGTAGCTCTATCCTACCAACTGCCATCCATTGAGACCAAAGAGGTATATTTTGGTTAGTGCTTTTTGAAAATACACATTTACCAAGAGACCCCAGTCAAAAGATTATGCCACAGATTAAAAGAAGAGCTGGTCTGGCTACATTCCAAGAACTAATCCAAGAAGCGATGAAGAAAATTCCACCTGTTAATGTGACTGTCCAGTGCTTGGCTGGAAAACCTACATGATAAAGTGCCCTGAGCATTGCACGAGGTAAATTTGTGTGCTATAACTGCCTATAGTCTGTTCATCTTGTTGCTTTCTTATTTTCTGGTGAGAGTGAGAGGTTGGATCTTGCCAGGAAAAGTCAAGATTCTTCCTTGTGGGTTTTCGGTCTCCACCAGGACTGATCATTTCAAGAATTCTGTTCATAATTTTTAAGGACAAAACTTCTAGCAGTAGTCAGGGGATAGAGGGTGTCAGACTTGGTGGTCTCAGGAGCTCTGCTTTTGTGGTTCTCTCTGGGTGACCTGCAGCTTGGTTTGCAACTGATTGCAAAGCAGCTGGGATAGGCTTTAGCAGTTCCAAATCTGAGGCCATTGTTCTTAAAAGTAAAATGATGGAGTATCCACTGCAGGTTAGAGATGAGTCGCTGCCCCAACTAGAGGATTTGAAGTATCCTGTAATCTTATTCACAAGTGAGGGGAGAGTGAATTAGGACAACAACAAGCTGGTGAGGATGCTTCTCTGGTCTCTTGTGGTGAATAGAAAGCTGGGCAGAAAGCAAAAATTGTCGATTTACAAATTGATCTTTGTTTCTATCCTCACCTACAGTCACAAGTCGGTAGTGACTGGATAGTGACAGGTGTTGTTTGTGTGCCAACACAGAGTTTTTTTCCTCCAGGGTATGGACTTCTTTCAGATTTGCCACAGCACATCAGCTTAAATCAGGTGTTCTTGGTGTGTAGTAGCTGTAAAAGTCATTAAAAGCACTAAAAGTTTGTTATAGTTTTGCTCATATAAATAGGCACAGCATGCTGATCTGAAATGATAGGTCTACACAGAACCAAGTTCTGGCATTTCTCCTGCACAATGACTATGAGAAACTGTTGTTTCCTTGCCATCTATTACTGTATACCACAAAAATTTAAAAATTATTTAAAAAAAATTGAATCAGATTTGAGTGAATTTGTTTTTTCTTGGTTCTTTTTACCTTGTATATAATATTTTATAGTTCTTTGTGTTTAACTTCAGATCTCCTGTTTTACAGGTGGTGTCCAACAGGGCAGACATGGCCATCGGCTCACTCACCATTAATGAAGAGAGATCAGAGGTTGTTGAGTTTTCGGTTCCATTTGTGGAGACTGGCATCAGTGTCATGGTTTCGCGCAGTAACGGCACAGTATCACCTTCTGCTTTCCTTGGTAAGATGTTTTTAATAACGTACACTTTAGCATTCTATAAGTCTGTCATTTCTCCGCTCTCAAAGTTTAATAGAAATATTTTAGTGGAGTAGAACTAAGTCGAGGTGGGTTTAGTCAAGGAAGGCTGCAAAGTCAAGCTTAGTACCTGTAACATGCCTGCCTACCTGCAGATGCAAGCTACTTTGCAACCCATCTCCACCCTAGCTCCTTCTGTGTCATCTTGTGTCTTACTTACTGGGGTCAGGTTGTATATTTTCCCTTGGTATTGCTATCTGAGAAGTCTGAAGTTCTGGTGAAGTTTTTTAGTGAATTTATGCTGAAATTACTCATTTTTTAATTTAGCTTTTTTCAGTCTTTTTTCCCATGAAGTATTTTAATACTGAATCAAAACCATCAGGAAAAATTGGCAAAAATGCTTAAATCAATACCTTATTTGCTTCTATAAGCTGTGTCTAAACATCTGATAGAGCTCTGCCACTGGTGAAGAGCCGGTCTTACATCTCACAGTTTGAAAACCTCATCAATTCAAGTTTATTTGTATAACATTCAGAGTTGTTTCAATGAGGAGAGGCTCACCTACAATCCAAAAACAATAACTGACATTGCATTCGTAGTTTATGAGATTGCTGAATATGAACACCCTGGATTATAAGTCTATGTAGGAATGTTTATTCTCCATGTTCAGCTTTAAAGTAGGGATCATAAAGTCAGTAGTCTATTTGTATTCCACAGAATTCTGTATACACAACATTAAAATGGGATTTATAGATGTGCATGAAGCATCACAAACCATTTTCAAGCTCTCTAATGCAAAATGAAATTCTACTCTAAGTGGTGCTACATAAGGAGAAGGTAAGAATCCCTTTACAAAGCAGTTCAGGTCAGCTGTGGATGAAAGACGGGGGTAGACTGTGAAGAAAATATCGCTAAACTAAATTTTAATTTTAAATTTGTGCACTGCACTAAATGAAATACTGGGCTTATAATAGCCCCAGTAGAAAGCATAAAGAATATATACTTAGAAGCACTCACATGTTATGCACTCTCTCTGTGCCCTACTTAGCTGTGTAGTTTTGAAACAAACCAAAGGGGTTTTTGCTGTTTTATTTTTGTCATCAGTGGGATTTTATTCCCTTGCACAGGTAAAGATGAGCTCATCAAAATAATTGAAATTTACATGTTCAAATAGTTTTACTAAAAAGGCAAAAGAGACATCCTGACTGAGTCAGGTAGAGCTGTATGTAGTTATGTAGTGAGAGCTGTGTGGCAGTAGTTAGAGAGAGATTAGAAGAACAAACAGCTCTTAAAGTATTGACCAAATATCATTTTACCGCTAGTGTGGAAAATCCTTCTAAATCCACCTCATTGCCCAAGTGTTTACAAGAGGCCCCGAGGTCTTATTATACAGCAGGCTGGTACTCATGTAAAAGCAGAACATTTTTAACTTGGAGGCCTGACCTCCTGTCTCGTGTTGAATTTAAAGTTTTTACTGAGTTTTCTTGCTTTTGGTTTGACTAGCTGTTTGGCTGGATTTAGGCACCAAAACCACTTTGATCAGGTTAAAGAAAAGAACACAGTTTGTGTTAAAATACACTCTCGAATCTCAGTTTTATCAGTGTTGTGAATGGAGGATAACACAGGTGAAGGAGGCTGACTATACAGGAGCCACATATAGGACTGATTGCAGTGAATAATAATGGGAGGGAACAGTTAACATTCAAAGCAGGTGGTTCAAGGAGACTGAATTAAACGACTGTTCGAGGGGTCGTAATGCAAGACAGCCCTTGTCTTGGATATTTTCATTACATGCTTTTTCTAAAGCATGCACCGTGAAGATTGTGGAAGCTGTACAACTGTTTTACATATTAATATGAATTTTAACAGAAAATAAGTTTTATAGATAGCTACAAAAATGAAGGAAGCATCCTTTAATGTTCAGCTGAACACCCAGAAAGTTGATTCTGACTTCATCTCAGCTCACTGCAGGTTTCCCAAACCTTATAAACAGTCATTTGCATAATGGTCAAAACTTGCACAACTGACTAACATCGGGCTGTCAGAGCCATTGTTAGTCAGTCCCTTGTAGTTTCTCCTGCTGAAAACGCAATGTCAAGGTGAACACAATCAGCTTTGTGGGATTTCCTTACCTGGGCGATTTGTGAAGCATTTGTCAAGATCTTCAGCTGAACATTTTGTGATTAGAAAACTATTGTTTGCTGACCATCAACAACACCATGCAAATGCTGCACAGTCCTATCTATAATGGAGAGGACAGCTGTAACAGGGCATAGCAATTCAAAGTCAATCTGAATCAAAATTAATTTAATGAAACTGTGGGGTTATACGAGGTGCAAATAAAAATCTCAACTCAACTCCAGACAAAAACCATAGCTAAAACAAATTTAACGTAAGATGTATAAGACTTCAGCACTGCTGCTACCTGGAAGTCCTGCCGTGTCCACATCCACCTGCGTTAGACTGTATCTCTTATACAGTGTCACAACAGTGACCCTGCAACCTGAGTTTCAGAGGAGAGGACAAAGTTGCAGGGAGTCGAGTAGAACGTGACGGCAGTCACCGATAATCTTGGTTGCCAAACAATTTTTTACAGTGTTGAGGTACACAATGGTGCAGTACAAATCAGAGTTCGTTTGCCACGGGACATTACTGTGCAGCTCTGACCCTGGGGTCCTATTCACAATGCATGATGTCCAAAAATATAAGCTTGAACATCTGAGACTCTTTCACACTTCCTGGAACATGGTTATCATTAAATCACAACTACATGAGTCATCAAAAGAGGACCCAGATGCATAAGCTATTATTCACTAATGGACTTTACAATGCTTTAGTTTCCTTTAATCTTAAGGATTGTTGAAGGGTTAAATTAATGTACTAAAACAGCCTTGATAGCTTACATAACGCTGTACAGTACTGTACATTTTTTCTGAATTATATAAGTGGCCTTCATTTCTGGCGTGATTTTTTTCTTCCAATTGAAAAGGTTCAAGCTCCCAGCTTTGCATCTCAAAGCACAGCTCAAAATGCACAGTTAGCTTTACTATTCTCAACATTCAAAGAAGCCCCCACAGCAATCCAAGCTAACTTTTTTTTTCTCCAGTCAATTTTTAAAAATACAGCTTATGCCTCAATCAAAGTTGGCCTCTCCTAAGATAACACCTCTTAATTTACAAATCTTCTTAGACTAATTCCAGGCACCTCCAACCATGAAAAGATGGAATTTGAGAAGAGTAGAGAGTTGGAAGCAAAGAGAAATGACAACAAAGAAAGGGAGGGATGGATGAAGAATGTGCTTAAGAGAAAGAGATGGTGTTACACAGAGAGAGAAAGTCCTGTCATGTACCACTATAAACCCAACACAAACGAGAGAGAGAGAGGTTGAGTGGCTTTGATAGAGAGACTGATAGAGCTGTGTCAGATGCTCTCAGATATTTTAATCTGAGCAGCGGCTGGTTGACATGCTGCTCCGCATTTGTGTGTGTGTGTCGTGCAGACCAGATGAGATCATACCCTGTAGCAAAAATGACTTGTTAACACAGAGCAGCGTCTCAGGCGACTACTTTTTAAACCCTCCATCTGTGCTTAAAACCTGCCTGTGTGAATGAAGCGCACATTTTACTGCCACACATACTGTATGCATCAGACCTGCAGAACATCTATACACTGTATGACTAATTATATCATAAATAGCTGGAAATAATCTTCCTATCATATTGCCATGTATTGTCCGTTTCTCTATAGCCCTTAAAGCCCAGCCTGTAATAAAAGTGCAATGATTTTTTGTTCTATATTTTTGGTTGTTTAATAACAACCAAGTCTGCTCTAAAAGTTCACTAATATTCTTCCATCATAGACCTGACTCCTTCGCAGTACTCCTTAAGGGATTGATTTCATACTTGCACAGCTGCAGTAGTACATCTATCCATCTGTCAGAGGAGATTTAAGAGACAATCTGAAACATGTCATGGTTGGACGGAGGTGCAAGGCTCCCAAGGCCATTTTATCTTAAGTCTGCTGGGCCACAGGGCTGACAGCAAGTCCATACTGTTGCTTTGGCTGTTTGTGTGTGCGTCTGTGTGTGTATTGGCACACATGAACGCATGGAATATAAAAGAAAAAATTAAGGTCAAACAGAGGTAAGAGTGAGCACAAACACATAAGGAAAGGTCAGCGGTGAAGGAAATAATCAAGTGAGGAAGAAGTGCTCTGAGAGACAGGGCAATCCTTTCTGATGGAGGAGTCTCACCTAACAAGAGGTGAAGAGGGAAACACGTGCATGCCAACAACAGGCCAACTGTGAGAAAGCCAGCTGCAATATGTGGACGCACCGCATGATGCTGAACTTGTTTAACATGCACTTGCTGTTCGTTAGGCCTTGTGAAGAAAAACAGAATGAATGGTAATGAATCCTAGGGATCTGATACCATTGTGGGTGACACAGTGGTGTAGAGGTTAGCATTGATGCTTTGCAGCAAAAAGGTGAAAGGTTTGAATCCACCAGTGAGCTGCTGTCAGTTTAATTAGTGGTTCTAAATTGAACATAGGTTTAAATGTCAGTTGATGGTTAATGTGATGAGCTGGTGCACCTATGATAGATAAAATAGGCTCCAAAACCTAGAATTGGACAAGCAGTTAAGAAAATGTGTGTCATTTGTAAAATCTTTGCCTCTTTTTATTAGTTTTTGTTTCTCCTTTCAATGTGGAAGAAAAGGTCATTGGCTAGGGTTTTTATTATAACGATATTATCTTGATGATAAGAATCTCTGAAAATGTTAATGTATGAAATTAAAAGAGACATGCCACATTTGGGTTATTTTTCATATTTTTACATTTAAATGACAATACAGTAAATCCGTGAAGGTTCTCAGACATCCAGGTCATTGTAGTCTAAGGAGCTTGGAAAAAACACTGTCTGGACTTCTTTAAGTTGCTTGAAGACTTGGCGATCCATCTGCATCTAAAGGACAAAGGTCACCCTTTCGAGGACGCCAATGTTCACATTTTGGACAGAGAGGACAGATGGTTTGAAAGAGGAGTGAAAGAAGCCATTTACGTCCACTGTGAGCAACCATCTTTGAACAGAGGCGGTGGTTTACGAAACCAACTGTCTGCCATCTATAATCCAGTTTTGAGATCCCTTCCCAGACGCCTTAACGCCCACTCACATCCTGGGCCATCTGACCTCAGGAAATCACATGATAGGGTGGGGCCAGGTTTCACAATGAGCTCACCCGAAACCCTGGCTGATTGTGACCCACATCCGTTTTCACACCTTGGCTCGTGTGATTAGGTGTTAATGGGGGGGTCCATGTCCCTCTTGGGAGAAACTCCCACAGAGCTTAAATCTGGGACTTTCCACCATTTGACAGCAGAACTGAAGAGAGGTGAAACGTCTTCAAGCAACTCAAAGAAGTCCAGACGTTTCTTTTTTCCAAGCTCCTTAGACGACAATACAGTAAATTAAACCAACAAGAATAAAGCAGTACAGTACTTATAGAGGCTAATTTATCTTAAATAAAATAGATGCATTCTGCAGTGGACTCACTGGTTTGATGTCCTCAAAGTTGGGCTGAGCTCCTTCCTTCTGTTTTCAGTCTCATGCTCTTCTGTCAGGTTCTTGTACATGTTCAGTTTGAAAAGCATGAAAACATTTTCTACGGCTTTAAATATTTAAGACTGTCCTGCCGGGGTCCCCTTTTTTCAAACCTGACATCCTCTGAAGCAGCATTTTCTCACTAAAACCTTGTTTGATGTCTCTGCTCTGGTCTTTCTCTGAACTTTTCTTTCATGGTAGCAAAACATGACATGAGAATGCATGCAGATACCTCCTGCACTTTGAACTGCACATGTTTGAAATTTTCCAAGGGTGCCCTGTGCATATTCCCAGAACATTCTCAGGTTAGGGAATGATCCATTAATAATAAGGAAGTAACTTATTTATCCTGATTTGTTGTTACTCACATTTGATTGCATATCTGTAACTGTAAAAATGACTAATTAACAGATTTGAAATACCTAAACATTAATTTAATGAGCAAGCTTCTCTCAGCATCAATGAGAAAGATGAAATAAAAATGACTGTACAAGGATACTCAGAAAGAACCACATGCTTCCCCTGACCAGAGCAAAATGATCTTGATCCAGACCATGAATGAATGCATTTCTTTCCTTTTGCAGTTCTTCACATTTCTACCAAGTTTAATGAAATTCAGCTTGGTAGTTTATGTGTAACCCTGCTGTCATAGAGATGAATAAAACCATGCCAAACGCATGCTGCACTGCCGCCTCGACTCTCGCTTTTGGCAGAGAAATGGCTGACTCTGCAGTTTTTATTGTCCTGGTGCGTTTACTTCCCTGCAGCGTGCATTAGTGCTTCTTTCAAAGCGGGGTCCTCGGTGGCTTTAACTCTAGATCATAATTAAACCTGTGGGCAAATTATACTCTGCCATGACCCTCACAGTTTTCTAAAGATTTGGTTTCTTTGTTGTGCTACTGAATGAAAATGTTATTTATTATTTCTGTTTTTTATTCCTTTACATAATATTTTCAAATCTCTACAATCTAAACTCAGAGTAATAATTGTGACGTATTTAATTCTCTAAAGCCTCAGTGACCTTTGTGAATGTGAAATAGACACAAAGGTCTTATTACAGACACAGAAACTCCAGACTACAAAGCTGAGAGTGAGACAGGACACACACTCAAAGCCTGGATAATAACAAACACTTAAACTGTCAAGGGACCCAGTAAAGAGGGATGTGAAAATTGAGCGACTGAAGAGAAATAAAGACAGAGAAGGTGTGTGTGTGTGTGTGTGCGTGTGTGTGCGTGTGTGTGCGTGTGTGTGCGTGTGTGTGCATGTGTGTGCATGTGTGTGCGTGTGTGTGTGTGTGTGTGTGTGTGCGTGTGTGTGTGTGTGTGTTTGTTTTGTTGTTTTGAAGAATGGTCAGCTGCAGTAGAAAGGCTGCCACTCATATTGCCATTTCAGAGGTAAAAGCTTTTATACACTAACAGTAAAACAAAACTCCCAAGTCATAATTTGTGAGGAGCTTCTTAAGAGTTTCTGTGAGCTTAGTGAATTCAGCTTCTCAAAAAATTCTATGTGTGTGTGTGTGTGTGTGTGTGTGTGTGTGTGTGTGTGTGTGTGTGTGTGTGTGTGTGTGTGTCTGTGTGTGTGTGTCTGTGTGTGTGTGTTTGTGTCTCTACAAGTTAAAGTCAATAAAAGTGAGTGAACATTAGATAACTAGATAATGTTATCTAATGTTCAAAGACTACTTCACTGATTTAGCATTGCATTCTCAGCACTGTTGTGTCCAGATGGGCAGCTTATGAGCCAACAGGTGAAATTAAGCTGTATTTTTTTTCAAATGCAAGTAACTGTTTAAATGAAATATTATAATGTTTCATATTCCAATATTTCACTTTTCTCGAAGTTTTGTTATCATTCTATATTAAGAAACAAACATGACAAAGCAGCAGTGTTACAGTTGTTAATATTACCTCCTATACAGGATTCAGTCATTGTATTGGTATTAATATTCCCAGAGACATTAAAATATATGAGGTAACTGTACTTCTATATGTGTGCCTCTGCACAGTTAAGCTTCAAATGTGTAGTGGCAGGCAACCTACTTGTACTTATCGTTTTCCTTGGCCTGCTGTATACGTAATGCAGATTAGCATACCATTTACTGAAGTACTCTGGTGGGATGAGGCTGAGAAGGTGATCGTAATTGTTTATGGCACTCTGGATTAAGCCGGTAATTATACCAAATTGTTGTGAAACTTTGTGCACATGCTATAGAAGCAAATCAAATAACAACTACTTAAACTTGCGTTACAGCAATTCAGCTGTTTCTAATTGTGATACCATACCAACACCATGACTACCTGTGCATGCTGACCCAGTATCAGTGTTGAACTAGTAAGCTGTATTCCTCATTGTGAGCATTGGTGCATGAGGTAAAATCTCAAAATAAATTAAGCAGATGAACTGTATTTATGCACTTTATTCTTTAATGACATTACTGTGTTAAATATGTCATAACATGTTTCCTATGCTGTTCAGCTTCTAATTGCATAGATCAGTTAAATCAGCACTCAGTTTTATAATGTTGTTACCATTCTCACTAAAACAGACTTATGACATAAGGTGACTTTTCTGGGTTATTCCAACTCTGGTTCTGTAGAGAACTAGGGTCACCAGTTTGAATCTGTCTATTACTGCTGGGAACATGCTGGCAACCAAATTGAATTAATAATATTGTCACTTTACTAAACAACCGCTGCTAAAATGCCCTTGAGCAAGGCCACATACACCTTATTAACCCAACCCTAGCTTCTTGTACTCCAGTGGCTCTGCTTGCTGGCACCAGTACCAGACTGTGGTTAAAGCTGGTGGCTTCCAGGTGTGAATATTAAAGAGTCCATCTTTGAAAAAGAGCACGTGTGTTGAATTGACTTTCCCTGTTTAAATGCACTCCTCTGCAAAATGGTGATGTAGCTGCTGGAAACCAAACATCACTGAGAGAGTACATAACAGAATGAAACAATACAGCTCAATGGATCCTAACTCAAAGCTAATAGCACTACAAAACCCAGCAGACTCATGTCATCGATAAGTGAAAGTGAAATAAACCTGATCAAGTTCAATTTTGATTCAACCACACAAACACACAAATACCTCCCGACACCTGCAGGTCAATAAATCCACTGCTGTGTCTAATCTGAACTCACAATTCCCCAAACTTTGCTTGTTCAGCGTTCGCTGCTGCTGAGTTTGAAAATGCCTTTACACCAAAGAATGTAATCAAACACATCGAATCACCTTTAAGTCACTTCCCTCAGAATATACCTAAGAGAAGCTCGGCACTGCTTACAAAACTCATACAGGAAATGCTTTGAAATGGTTAAAGAAAAAAATCACTTGAAATGTCTCACAGATACACAAAAGTGACTGGCTACAAAATAGTCATTTGTTTGATGCTTAATTGAAATTAAGTACAAGCCACAGAAATGTTGTTTGTAATTCTTTAAACCCACTCGAGCATTGCAACACTGCTGCAGTTCTGCTGCTATTGCCACACAAATTAGCTGCTTTACATTTTGCTATCAATTTATCTACGACCATGGCAGCTTAATTCTATCTAGTGACGCTGCAATAAATCCTTTTTTTCTGTGGGCACTTCAACAAGGACCGTATTGATTCTTCATTGGTGCCATGCCAGGCACATGTACATTAACTCTGCTTGTAGTGGTTTTGTTCCATTGCACTGTAGTCTGTCGTGCCTGTGAAGTGTTCCTAAAATTAGATATTACAAAGATTATTCTACTCGGTAGTATAATTTTCAACATTCTGTTAATGACTGTTATTATGTACGCTCTCCTCTGCTATAACACTAAACACAGAAAACAAAACAATCATTAAACCATTTTCTTTGTATAGGAAAAGTCATTCACAAAACAAGCAGGCAACCAGTATTTATTTATTGGCTTTTGTTAAAAACTTCACTGAGTGCTTTTCAAAAATCAGAACGCGTCATTCAAAACTAGATTTAGAACCTGAAAATAAATAAATTAATATGAAAATTTAAAGAAAAGTTGAAGAAAACATTTAAAGCGACAGTGGGCTAGATTCAGCACAAATCCAGCAAACGTATCCATCCAGTCCAACTCTTGATTTAATTTAAAATCATTATAAATTTATAATTCATTGATTCTTATGCAACTTTGATGTTGTTTTTGTGACACACAGTTTATTACATTATTAATCATCCATAATGTTGCATGGCAAACTTAAGAGGGTTTCACATATACTAAAACAAACTCAGCATTTATTTTCATTGTAAAACTTTAATGTGGGTTGCAATGAATAATGTTTTATACTAAAAAAACAAACAAACTATTGTTCTGTACTCATCCTTTTCCCTGGGACTGTTGTTCATCTATCTTTTTTAAATGTTCTTTCTCTCTAAATGACATTTTAAGGTTGAGGTGACTTTATTGTCTCCCTAAAGGAGAAAACTGTTTTGCATGAAAGGAACTGCTGCATGAAACCAGATATTACTAAACATCACAATAAAAACATATTAAATGGGTGCACATAAAAAAGCAACATCTGAGCAAAGCTGTTTGCACTGTCAACCTTAAACTGATGCAAACATGCACATCTTCATACATAAATTGCAAGCGCCAGCACCTCTCGCTTTACATGTTTAACAGCACACAAGCTATTGGTAAAAACTGCAGTTATCTTGGAGCCTCCCTGCTGCTCCTGAAGAACTTGTTCTTTAATAAATGTAACTGTCAGGTGGACAGATTGTTTCAAACGATTGTGTTTAAACAGAGGGACCTTGTGCACACATATTGTACTTACACACTTGGGAAGAAAGATTAAATCCTCGCTCTCCAAAATGATCTTATTTGTAGGCAGATCTGTATTTCATTCTGGATAGTCAAACAAAGATTAGTTTGCAAATATTAAATGGACTGGTTCTTGTGCATTTCTACTCTACCTGAGCACTCAACGTGCTTTAAATGACATGTGTTATTCACCTATTCGTACAAGCATTTTTTCCTGTGCCTAAGTGCTTTCCGTCAGTGATTTGCCCAAGAATATTTGGCATGTATATTGGAACGGCAGGGATCAAACCACCAACTTTCCTGTTAGTAGATGACCCACAGCCACCCCACCTAAAGCACACCATCTGAAACTGATTAGGTCAGATATAGCATCAAAAGGAGAAGCTGGTGTGGAGCTGGGTTGCAAAGTAGCTTGCAGATGCATAGCAACTTTAGGCGGGCGAAAGCAGCGTAAACCACACTCCCAGATGGAATTTGTCATTTTAAGTTGTGTAATCTGAGCCATCAGGTTGATATGGGCTGGCACTGACATCAGCTCTTTTGCTGTGATTTCAGCTAAGCTTGATTTTGTGCCTGCTTGTACGAGCATTAAGCTCGATTAAAATTCAGGTCTTTAGCCTCCTTGTGATTATGATGCATATCTAGTTTCATGCTTTTTGTGTTAAAAATGTATCATCCATGCATGATTTATTTGAAAATGTTTCTACCAAAATTTAATAAATGAAAATGATTATCATAAACAGAATGAAATGAAATTATTATTCAATTTAACAATGAAAACCTAGCTGAAATTGTAATGCATCATTGCAGTCCTTGTGGCACACGGGTTGGCAGCCCATGCAGCCTTAAAAGCATATTAACCCTGTCTGGCAGTAAGTTTAATGGATAAATCCTGAGCCTCTCCACCTGCTCCCTCACTATGTGTCTCTCTGCACGGGAGCCACAGCTAAAAGCCTCGTATATAAACAGTGCTTGATACTCTTTGGTATGTCAGCACACAGTCACGTTTGATTTAGCATCTCATCCTGGAAGTAACACAGGGAGAGACTAAAGTGTTGATGAGGCGACCCAGTAGCTCAGCCCATCTCTCCGGTGCTGTTTGATTAGTGTTACATCTGCCAATGTCGGTCTAGGCAGCAAATCCCTCACTAATTTGGCAAATCTCAGAAGAATCTGCTTGTTTCCTCTGCCGGCGGTTAGACTAGCACCCATTACTTGATATGAGGAGAGACAATTTCCTCCTGTCTACATCCAGACGTCTAACAATTTAATACAAGACTGCTCATTTGCTGTGTCATGCAGCTACACAGTGGCAGAAACAGAAAGTGTCAATGTGTAAAATTATTTAGCACACATTTCTTTTCCTGAAATGTATAATATATGGATGCTCGCTCCATATTCATGGACATAATAAAAACATTGAAATCAAATCCCTGACTCGGACTTAGATGTTTTATATCATTTTTGATTAAAATATTTACATCCCATTCGATATTTCATCACTTCTGTGATCCTTCCTGCTTTGAGATATGTCTTTCCTCTCATTACAATTTTTGTTTTGGTTGAATTTACTATGAATCTGAGCTGAGACAGAACAGAGCCAACAACAGAATGACCTACAGTATCTAGCTTTGTTACTATCTTGGTACTACATATCTTGGTTTCTATTTCTCTCTGTATTTTTCAAAATGTTCAAATGCAGTCTTTTTACAAAGGCAAAAAAAGCTCAGTTGTACCAGTGGTAAGGTCCCACTTAGAGCTTGACACTCTGCAGTGTCTGAGTATTTCAGGGTAAAAGGATCAAGCTCCTGTCTAAATTAATATGGAGCGAGCCATAACTACAATTTCAATGGTTACTGGGATGTGAAAACTGTGTTTACTGTATAGAATCAACCGTCAGAGTGGATAAAACCCTGTAACAAGTTCAGTGACTTTGCACCAAAATATAGTTTAAAAAGTTTTTTCTTTTTTTAATTTCACTTGGAGGTTGAAATAAAAAAGTGATTTCATTTGCAGGTTGGGGCAGCACGGTGGCACGGTGGTTAGCACTGTTACCTCACAGCAAGAAGGTCCTGAGTTCAATTCCACTATCAGGCCAGAGTCTTTCTGTGTGGAGTTTGCATGTTCTCCCCACGTTTGCGTGGGTTCTCCCGGCTTCCTCCCACAGTCCAAAGACATACACTTAGTGGGGATAGGTTAATTGGAAACACTAAATTGCAACCTGTTCAGTGTGTACCCTGCCTCTCGCCCTAAGACAGCTGGGATAGGCTCCAGTGCGACCTGTGACCTTGAAAAGGATAAGCGGAAGTGAATGGATGGATGGACTTGCAGGTTGTACTTGTACTACAGACACTATGATTGTCTGTAGCTCATCCCAGCAAACTATCTAACAACTTCTCTTTGTTGCTGCCTCTTGTTTAGGTGAGGTTCACAGTGACATTTAGAAACGTGCAGTGAAACGTTTTTGCTTGCTAGTTTAAAACCCTGTGCATATTGGAGGAGCAGACTTTTTTTTATAACATCCACTGCACCAGAAAAAGTTGGTGCATAGGATGACAAGGGTCTTCTCAAACTTATAGTTGTTAGGCATCAATCTTTGTTCACTATCCACACAGATTTCCATTTTATGAAGTGGTAATTAGTAAATGTCAGGAGAACTTCCTAAAGTTTTCCTATTCGTTCTTGTGTGTGTGTGTTGGTGTATTGCAGAGCCCTACAGCCCAGCGGTGTGGGTGATGATGTTTGTGATGTGCCTGTCGGTCGTGGCTGTCACAGTCTTCATCTTTGAGTTCTTCAGCCCCGTGGGATACAACCGCAGCCTGCAGAGTGCTAAGAGTAAGTGACGGAGTCGCTCCAGTGTCTGCACGCCAATCAACCCACCACCACTGCTCATTTCACAACATTATTACCAACTTGTCACTTTGTCAGTTATGTAAGCGAGGGGGGGCTGATTTGAGGAGGGTGTTTGTCCAAATTATTATAATTAAGCGTTCCACTTTTTTTTGACTGCACATGATTCAAAACAATCACTTCACACCCACAATGTGGCTTATTTAATAATAATGAAACAAACACTGACTGCGTGGTGGTTGATGTTGACGTTTTTACAGTACTTGTCACTTCACCATTATTGCAACTATTTACTGTGTGCGTCTCTGCCCAGACACGTTTATTTTTAATTAGAACCTGGAAAAGTTGTTCATTATGTTCTAATAAACTGACACAAGTAGAAGTAAACTCATTTCATGTGACAGGTAGATGTCTGTGCACTTCAGCTTTCATCTCTCTTTATAAGCATGTTTAAATCTTATTCTTATCTTATTATATAATCGTTCCTATTGTTTATATCCTGACAAAAGTCTAATAAGTGTATATGATAAAAGTTGCTGAGGTTTAAAGGTCTACTTACCAGTTTTTGGCTGTTGCAGAGACTTGTGGATCTCTGTAGTCCTCTTTTTTCCAACATTTCCAGGGTGTCAAATACTAGTGTTTAGTCAAAAGCTGGCAGCTTCCCAGAAATACAAAACTTTCACACACTGACCATTGCAATGTTAGATAGTATAAGACGTACTATATAGCAGTCCTTTTTTTCCAAGAGCATAAAGCTCATGGAAGGGTTGGTGTTGACCTACTTCACCAGTTTGGTAGCAGGAAGATGGTCCACTTTGGGAGCTGTTAACATGTTTTTTGCTTTCCCTCACTACTTAGTCAGAGTTAATCACCAGATTTAGGAAAATATTACGGTCCCTACACATTAAACATTTAAAAGTACTGTTTGAGTTTAAGGAAGATCTCTATGTTGCCAGTTCCCAACTTGTCCTCACGCTTCAGAGGCTTTGACAAAACAACAGCATGTAAAAGCAGCCGAGGTAACATATTATCCATTCTATGACTTAAATACGTCAAATTAACTTCCACTTTACTCAAATACAATAGACACTATAAAGTGCCTCGTGTGCTTAATTTGTGCACTCATTACTTGAAGAAAAGGTACTTCAGATACTTCAAAGTAATCCTCTCCACACATCTGTACCATACCTACATGCTGACTGTGTTTCCATGAATGTGCAACTTCACCTTTAATGTTGAACAATCAGCTATAGTCAGGGTCTTTTTGTTCTTTTATTTCTCATCCTTCTGAGACTTCACAGCGTAATGACCTTACATTCAACACGAGGGTGTCTGCTGCCAGGTTTAATAACTTTAAATAAGTCCTCTTCTCAGTTACGTCTGTTTGAACTTTCAACATGAGACATTTCTTAGATCACTGCAGGGCAGCTGGTCCAAACAATCACTGCAACTCAGCATGTTAATGTTGACGTTCTGTATTGCCAAATATAACAGCAACAGCGTCCACGTGTCTAATTTCTACTTTAATTTCAAAGTCTGGGCTCTGTCCCTGTATTTCCAATTAAAAGTCTGAAAGCAACAGTGTACTGTTACTGTTCAGATAACAACGTGCTTCTGTTTGCTAGCATTACTTTATTTTAGGGAGACTTGCAAATATTTCTTTCACAATGTCACCAAGGCCACACAGTTATGCATTGCTCTTTAATGGAGGTTAACCAGACTATTATAAAACCAGCTAGTTTCTGTCCTTGAAGCATCTTGCAATACTTTTTCAGAGTACAGAATACTTTCAATAGTGTTCTGTAACTTTTGAGATACTTTTCATACTTTTCATACGTTTTATAAAACTGTTTCTTCTGCATCTCATTGTCATGAAAATTCCTGTTGGATTGGTCCAGCCCCACAGAAGCTCCACTACTTGTTACCTGTTGGCTTTGCTTTCTGTGAAACCACAAAAGACTAACTTTTACCCAGAACCATTCCTGGACCTCAGTAATGATTTTATGTGACGATAGGACTAAAAGGAAATCTTTATAAATGGGTGAAAATGGGAAATATATCAACTACTATTACTACTGCTAGTAGTAGTTATAGAGGATGACAGTACATGCTATAAAATATTTCCTCTGTGGCAGCGGAGCTGAATCAGCCTGTTAGAGATGGTGCACCACTGCCTACCAGTAAATGGTGCAAAGGCTGCTCAGGACTATCCATCATAGATGATAGTTCAGTGGCCTTCTCTGTATGGATGTGAGCAACATGTAAAAAATCTTAATTTCTTTCTTGTTATTCAAAGAGTGATGGGTTTCTTCTGAACAGCATTAAATTCGGATATCTAAGTCATCTCTTAATATTTTTTTGAAAATAGCTGTACCCCTGCACCATTTTGGCTTTAATTCATCACCCAACACAATTTCCAGTAATTTCTTAAGCAGGTACTACTTTCCTTCATCGACACACTGTCTGTCTGTCTGTTTCTCAGAGTCAGGGGGATCTAAGTTCACCATAGGGAAATCTGTCTGGCTGCTCTGGGCTCTGGTCTTCAATAACTCTGTGCCTGTGGAGAATCCCAGAGGAACCACCAGCAAGATCATGGTAAATTTAGTCAACTGAATGGCTGTTTTTTTACTTTGTTTTTTTAATTTATTTATTGTGTGGATGACTGATCAAACCAGAGCATCAATTACCGTCAACTCCAGGTCCAATATGTATTGGTCAAATTTTAACCATTTTAATTGTTTTAATAGCAAAAACTTTAGCACTTGCCAAATCAGTCATTTGGGACATTTCTTTAAAAAAATCCACTGACCAGCTCAGTAGGACCAAACAGCTTGAATGACCACAGAAGAGCAGTAAAATGCATGTCCATTAAATTTGTTCCATGTTTAAGAAAAATAGCCTCATAACATCTAACCAAGTCAAGAATGTTCTTGAGGAGGAAGGTTTATCATCATCAAGGTCTACAATGAGCAGCTGACTTCATGAAATACAGAGAACTTACAACAAAGTGGAGTAGCACTGTTTTGCAGTGGTTGCCTCACAGCGAGAGCGTCCTGGATTTGAATTCACTGTGTGGCATTTCCATGGTCTCCTCATACTTGGATGGGTTTTCTCTGAGAGCTCCAGCTTTCTCCACATTACAAAGTTTGAGCTAATTGGTGATTTTAAATTGGTCATAGGTGTGAATGTGAGTGTAAATGGTTGTTTATGTCTTTGTGTATGGACTGCCAATTTGTCCAGGGTGTACCTTTGTGACAGCTGGAGCAGATTTGAGATCGAGAACTGGGTATGCAGAAGAAAATGGATGGATACAACAATGTATAAATCACTAGTTACGCACAAGAACAAGAAGACCAGAAAACACATAAAAGAGCCTGCAGAGTTCTGGAAAAGATTCTTTGGACAGATGAAACCAAGATTAGAGATCAGAAAGGAAAGTAAGGAGAGAAAGAGCTCATCATCCAAAACATAGCACAACATCTGTCAAACACAGTGGAGGGAATGTTTTGGCATGCATACCTGCCAATAGAACCGCGCTGTTAGTGTTTATTGGCTGTAACTGCTAATAAAAGTAGCAGGATGATTTCTGAAGTGTAGAGGGTTGTACTCTGTGCTCAGATTCAGCCAAATGCTGGCAAACAGTGCAAATGGATAGTGAACCAAAGCATACTGGGAAAAGGAACCCAGGAGTTTCTTAAGGCAATGGAATGGGAGATGAGAAATGGAATTTCAACCAAGGCTCTTAACCCTATTCAGTCTTATAAAACCGAAGGCCGACAGAGAAAGAGTAACTGAAGGGTGAGTGCAGGGAAGGTCTTTACTGCGGCCACCCTCAGGAGGTAACACAGCGTTTGGGGATCACCACGGGTTCTAGACTTTAGTGCGTCATTGAATAAAAAGGATTTTCATACTTGATTTTCATTAAATATTGAAAACAATCATTTTTACTTAAAATGATGTTAATTTGTGGTGGTCTACAGAAGCAAAATTATAAAACTTCTATCTGTTAACAAGCCTATATTAATGATTTGTGGGTCAAAAGTAGTTCAACTTTTGTCTCATTGGAATTCAAATGACTACATTCTCACTATCAAGCAAATACCTGTGTGACATTAAACTGTAGTCATTAAAATGTCGTGTTACAGTGTAATCTATGTGTCTACAAAACTCAATTATTTAACAGACTGTTTAGTTACTTGTTTCACCGTGGTGGTCCTTTCAGTACCTGCTGTTACTTTGGGCTTGCAATCTCTAATGCAGAGTAAAGCCACAGGAGGGGAAAACTCGAGGTGTATTTTGTTCGACTGCTTGCCCAAGTGCTTTTCAACAAAACCCCAATCATCTTAAGAGCTCATTAGCTGCTTGATAGGCTTCACAAAAGGGGGTTAGAGCAGAGAAGATGATTATTCAACATCGTATGAGTGCTTTTTTTTAACCTGGATGTAAAGTTAGTTGTATGTCAGCCTGCAGGTAAGAGTTATTAATGGTTTCCTTGCCCATCAAACCATTTCCCATGTTCAATTTAAGATTAAAAAATCCACTGAAGAGAAAACTGTGTATTTAAGGTTCCCCTTTAGCAGCACCAGCACTCTGTATCTGATGTGTTTTTGCAACACTTGCCAGCCAAAATATTCTACGAGGCAACCACGTCTAATTAAAAGGAAAAAAGAAAGAATGATTACAAGATAAATCCAATTTTAATGGAGGTTTATTTGCCAAATGACTTCCACTTCATTTTTCATACCTGCCTAAGCCTATTCAGGGTTATCAGTAAGTACCCCACTATGTGCTGGAAGGATAATTGTCAACCATTTATTATTGATATTAAACATTTAAACAGATTTTACATCAGTCCACGGGTCGATAACTTCCCAAGCAGTCCATCGTTCAAGCCTCCACTGAGGAGTTATTTTTTTTAATTATGCTGATTTGCCACAGTTAGTAGGGGTGTGCATTTACTACCTTAATCACTAAGAAAATTATGCAAATTAACTTTTGGCACAAACAGAGTACTGTGGAAACAAATAGTCCTATTCACCACCAATTGCAAGTGCAAATTTATTGCTCAGGCTAATCCACATCTCTGCTTCCTGGCTGAATGTCAGCATTCAACCATCTTATAGCAATAAAAGCAGCTCTTCTGAACGGCTAAATGTCTTCATACCGAATTGCCCAAAAAACCTTTTGAAGAATCGTATCAATTTGCTAAAGTCATTTGGTGTAGTTAATATATTTCGATTCCTTACTCAGACAGCAATACTACAATGTGAAAACTGCCATTATCTGGTGAAAATCTTGTGTTTAAATAAAAAACAAAATGAAATATTAACCTCACTTGTTGCAGTTCTCTCATAAAAGTCATAATCTTTATCTGATTTAATGTGGCTGCAGTGCTCGTTAAGGGCTTTTTGTATACCTCTGCACCACTTCATGAAAACACACACACACACAAACTGACCCGATGCGCCACCTTCAGGCCATGACAAACACTGCAAACTCTTCCTCTGAAGGCTGTTGTTTGGTTGTTCCTGGATTGTCGCTGAATATGATACCCAGTCATATGATGCCCACTAGTGATACCCACAGTCATCAGGAGGAAGTTTGCATCAGTTTGGCACAGAAGTTGATTACTCTTTAAGTAAACGTCAAGAAGAAGAAGAACTCCTGAAGAAGACGGTGACATTGGAATTACATGCCAAAATAGGACCTCCGAGGAGCGATCTAAAAACTGCAGTGGTGCTGGAAGCACTCCAGAGGGGTGCAAATATGTAACCTTGAAGGGGATGCTTCAAGGTGATTTCAAATTTAAATCCAGTGGAGTGTTTTTACCTTTTTTAACAATTTTTGATTTCTCACCTTATGTTTGCGTTTCTTTAAAAACTATTAAAACAAATCAGTCAGCCACAGTTTTGTACTGGAGTCTCCAGGCCGTTCTCTAATCTTTCTTCTTCTTCAAAAGGCAGACTTTTTTTATTTGTGCTGCAAAAGATAATCCACTTTGTTTATGCTGAATGCATTTGATCACATCTTTAACAAAAACATATTAATTTCTGCCAACGAGTGTCTGTGCAAGAAAAACAAGATTATGTAGCAAATAACCAATCAAATAGCTATAGGCTAACAGACAATCAGCCCAAGCCTGGAATAAATTTGCACCATCTGTTTTCCGAGCTAAAGGCTATGTGTATGAAATAGCAGTTCAACTGCTTGAATGATGAAGGATGTAGCGCTTGAAGCTTGAATTATACGAAGTTCTAAACATAACATATCACACCAAGTCCCCCTACTTTGTGGAGATGCAATATAAAATAACTTTTACACAATATTTTTTTTTTTATTTGAAACATACTGTTTAAATATAATTAATTACTTAAATTACATATTTCAAAATTGTGCTTAAATACTAAACCAAGTGCTATGGTTCAACTAGCATATCATCAATGGTCCTAATTGAATTTTAAGGTGGGCAGAAGGTATTTTTATATTCACTGTGATGGATGTGATGATGTAAGGTGTGCATTACGAGAAAAAGGAATTTTCTTTCTTCCCATATTTAAAAATCTGCAACTAGTTTAATATTATTGCAATTTAAGTTCATTTAATTGTGCGACAGATTCCTGTGTTGCAGCTTTAGGAGGCAGAAATGCCACGCTGGAAAGTATGCACCGGCCCTCCAGGCAAGACAGAGTTTCAGAGCTGTGAGTTTAGCGATGAAATGCCAGGGAGTGGAAATAGTGTCACTGGAATCCTAAAATACTTTCACACCTGTCAGGCTCAGTCCTCATTGATCTTACTCCACCACACTTCTACCTTCAGGTGCTGGTGTGGGCCTTTTTCGCTGTCATCTTCCTGGCCTCCTACACTGCCAACCTGGCTGCCTTCATGATCCAGGAGGAGTATATCGACACGGTGTCAGGGCTGTCAGATAAGAAGGTATGATATGGATGGATGGATGGATAAGTGATTTACAAACAGGTGAATAGTCATATGATGGACTGAATGGTTAGCAAGAAATTCCACATATTTGATGTTGAGAGATTCATGGGTATTTTACGTGATTTAAAACTTACAACACCAAAGTCCCCCAGACTCGGCTTCTTCTTTCAAAGTAAATACAACCGTGTTTCCAAAAACATGGAATGCTGTGTAAAATGAAAAATAAATGAATAGAGAGAGATGCTAACATGTTCTCCGGGTCAAAGGTCATTTTGGGTGGAATAAAGAAGCAGGGAGAAGCCGAAATCTCTTCACTGGGCTCACAAATCCAAATTTTAATTCGTCTTTGCACATCACAGAGAGTATATCACCCTTCTGTTATCGACGCAGACTAAAAGAAACTACAGTTCCTTTCCCCTCATACCTTCAGCAAACCAACATCCTTTTGGAATCAGGGTTGTAAATATGATTATGCCACAAATATTGCACTCTCTCATGTCTGTCTTTAAGAGAGCACATCAGAATAGCTTAAGTTAACAGAAGTGGAAAACTGTGTACTTTCCTTTTTTGATTATTTTTATTTTTCCAGTGCAGTTTCACCACAACTCACAAAACTGTGTCCCGCTGCTTTGACACTTTAAAACCTCATCTGTTTTATCAGTCTCTCTTTGCTTCTGAGCTCTTTAGAAAAGTGTAGCACAGGGGCTCTTCTTTGAAAGTGAAGTCTTTGAATCTTTGTAGCTCTTCATCCTGCAGCACGGATCGGTCACTGTCACTGTCACTTTAATCTCAGCCCACCTCCTCTTTTTCTTCTTCTTCTTGTGCAGTTTCAGCAGCCGACAGAGCAGTACCCACCACTGCGTTTCGGCACGGTGCCAAATGGCAGCACTGAGGAGAACATCCGCTCCAACTATCCCAACATGCACCAGTATATGATTCGCAACAACCAGAAGGGTGTAGAGGAAGCCATTGACAACCTCAAGACTGGGTAAGGATAGGAGAACTATTAGTAACCACTTGGAGTGTGGATTTGTCATGTGAAATAGAAGAAATTAAAGCCTACGTGTTCGGTTAGATACGAACAGAACAATATTGGAAAACGGTAGATCGGGACTTGGAAGAGCACGAAGTAAAAAATGTCAGATATTGTTACGACCGAACGCAACCACACTCTGCGTGCACTAGACAGCTCATTTCTACAAATATACTTCTGCTGTCATCCACTCTTTAAAACAGCACCCAGATTCAAGTTAAAGCTGCACATTTTTGACAACAGCACTTACTTTAAACAGATACCGTGCCATCTCCCCTGGTTTTTATATATCTTTTATTTTTAACTTGAGGCGGTGTTGTCGTCCACGCTCGGTTCAATTACAGGAGCCCTTTTTGCCTGACTCAACCTGTTAGCGCATTGATCTGCCTTGCCTCGGGAGCCACAGCAAACTGTTGTAACCTGTGCAGCCCCATCAGGATCATGGCTACTAAATGCAGTTGGAGAAGAGGTGTGGAGGGGTGGAAACTTTTAAATAATACATGCTAGCAGCAACCGCAGTGCGGTGGGAAAATCACGCCATCTCAGCATTGGCTGACACTCGGGTGCCTCTTGTCTTCAACAAGGGGGGGGGGGGGCTTATTATACGGCTGTGGGACTACAAAGTACACACAGCACTTTCCATAAAATATACACTCGCTCATTGCGTTTGATGTGGGAGCGGGTGAGGTGGAGGGGAAAGGGGGGAGTGATGCAGATTAGGGTTCAAATGTTTAATGGGACAAGCAAACACACACACACACACACACACACAAGCCAGCAAGCAGCGGGCGCAGTCTTTAGTAGATTTGACGTAGCGTGTTATTAAAACACAACGATGCATTCCTTTTTATCATACTCACTTGTCCTTCTTGTCCCTCTTACATTAATTTTCCACCTCTCTCTCTATCTCACTTCAATCAGTCTGTCCGTCGTCTCTTTCATTACACACTGTTTATCTCCCTCTTCCTTATCCTTCCCTCTCATCCTGACATTATATACAAAGGAAATATCCGTCGAGGCAAAGTGATATGAAGATTTCTGTTTGATTTGCCTGCCATGGCACTGAGCACCGCCTCTCCATCTCATCTTTTCTCCTCCTGTGCTTTCCTTTTCTTCTCATGATGATTTTTTCTGTCCTTTGACTGGTCTATTCCTCCCTACTCATTAACTCCTTGCTCCCAGTTCATCAACTCCTGTGCGCTTCCTTTGCCCCCCAATAATAATATCTGAACTTCCCTTTTCTCTCCTTTTGCTGTCACCCACCTCCCCCCCTCCTGCTTTATGTACCCTCTTTGTCACCTTTTTTAAAAAAATCTTCCACCCTTCAACTGAGCGCTTTCCCCCCAGGAAGAATTTGGTGGATCTGTGCAGCTCCCTGAGTGTGAATATAAATGAATGTGAAGTAGAAGAGCAGGTGTAGTGACAAATCTATCATCCGCTTCTCAGATGTACATCACCAGTGTGAGCTGAGCTGTTACATTTAATCCATTACTTGATGATGAACTGTTGTAATTCACTTTTGATGTATATCCATTTTGCACTGGTTCCACTCCAGTAGCAGATTTCAAATGATTCATTTTTTTCCTATACTTTAATCTTTTTAATTATTACTGTTACTACTGGATCACTGGAGAAGATTGTTCCTGCAGTAATTTATATTTGGTGGTATGTCTCTGCCCTTGCATGTGCACAGATAGAAAGCCTGAGGTGAGAGAGCAGCATGCAGAAACAAACCGGCATCAGTGAGAAGTGATATAGCAGTGATTAAATGAGATGTGGCATTAAAAGAAGAAGCTAGGACGGAGCTGGGTTTCAGATGTGCAGCAACCACAGGGAGGCTCGCTGTTATCAGCCGGTCTGTGAGGATTACAGTCTGAGCTTCAGTTCTTGTCTTTCCTGAACTAATGCTAGTCTTAATATTTTAGATTATTATAACTAAGAATTTCCTCATTTTCCCAAAGAGTGAAACCACAGGCTGTGTAATTATCACACCATATGATGTAGTGTGTGAATTTAGGAAACCCTCCCATGACACCATGGGAGTTGCAGTTTTGAGAATAGGACTGGGTCAGTTTCTAATTCCTAAGATATGTACAGCTGGATAATGTTGCAAAGAAGAAATGCATATAAATGCAACTGCATCACAGAAAACTCCTTATATCTGCAACATGATTCAGATTTGAACCACATTATCCAAGGTAGCTACAAAACCACTGCTGTAGAAAATAATTTGAAGCAGGTTTGATTGAATATGTGTGATAACAGATCATTTTTCAGACATATCACCAATGAAACACCTTCCTCTACCTTCTAGCAGACTCAGTGGGCTGCTTTTCATTGTAATAAATGTAATAGTAACTTTAGGATAAAAAATATAAACTTTATTTTAAACCATTATCTTCTCCTGAACATTACCAACTACCTTTTGAGCTTAAAACGAAATCAAAGACCTGCCAACGTAACAAAGGAAATGTCCAAAACATGCTTTTACTGCTGTTTTAACCTAGAAACACACCTCGGGTTGCTGCTGTTCAGCAGGGTGAAATTACCACCACTAAACGAGGTGCTGCTAGGGACTGATAACAACATATAATGGGTATTCGATGGGCTGATAAGATTTGAAACAGGTGGGTATGACTAATGCAGTCTAACAGCTTTGATAACAGCCTTTACATAACACATTTACAAACTGATCTGCCGTTAGATGAATTTCCTAGTGCGCTTAAAGTATCGTCATTCACAGTGATTTATGGTCTATTTCTTTTTCAGTTAGATTAAATGTTGCCGAAATATACTAAGCCTTACCCAGTCATGTGGTGACTTTGACACAAGGCTTGTGTAAACTTCCTGCACATTTATGTAAAAAACTGCATTTTTTGTGAGTAGCTGCAGTCAGAAATTACAACAACTGTTGAATTTTTCCTTCTGAGCAAAAGTGAATTACACATCCTTTGCTTAAATTAGCCCGTCCCCTGTCGCTGCATTCAATTATGCTCTATTCAAGCTATTGTAGGAGGAGAATTGGCATCTCTTCCTCCATTTATGAATGTTTCACTGTGTGATTGTTGAAAGTTGGTGAAAAATTGTGTTTAGAAAGAACCCTCTGTTTGCTGATGTCTTTGTAGAGACATTTGTCTCAGTGCTGGTTTGTCCATCATATCTTGTCATTTTGTTCTCTAGTTGCTTTTGTCATTTAGATCCAGGTCAGTGATTTCCATTGCTCTGTTGTAATTTTCCTCCTTCACTTCTCCCCTGCAGAAAACTAGATGCCTTCATTTATGATGCTGCAGTGTTGAACTACATGGCCAGGAAGGACGAGGGCTGCAAGGTAGGAAATGCATCTGTGCACAGTGATTTCACACCTCTGCACAGTGAAGCTTTCGTGCATACGGGCAACCATTGCTCAAGTTTCTTCGTCCTATTACCGTGTGCAAAAAAAAAAAAAAAAGCACAACAAGCATGCTAAATGAGCACTTGTACAAGATGTACATCTACATTAAATAAATCAAACACATCCAATGCATTTATATTTTCCCCTTGCGGCCTGTAGCTGGTTAATATTGTCATTTCTGGTTGGCACTGGTGTTGATTTATTTATAAGTTTGTATTTGATACGGCTCCCACAGCAAGAATGAAAATCCTTCCTGGTGATCATTTATAATAAGGTCTGTGGGAGGCCTGAGCTCCCAGCAGCCTCATACAACAGCCACTGCTGCAGTAATTATTACAACTGATGTGGATCTATATTAATTCCTCCACTGAAACAATATCCCACACTCTGGGATGTCGATATTAGACCTCAGCCAACTGAATTTATGCGACCATGACAGTACACAAAGAAATTACAGTTAAAATGAAACTAATTTATCTTTTGCTCATTGCCATCTGCGTCTTCATATCTGGCTCTCTGTGAATTAATGTGTTTGTGTGTATACGTGGATTTATGGACCTTTATGTGTTTAATTCAAAAAGGTTATGACCATCGGCTCTGGTAAGGTGTTTGCCACTACGGGTTACGGTATTGCACTGCACAAGAATTCCCGCTGGAAACGCCCACTGGACCTGGCTCTGCTGCAGTTAGTTGGAGATGGTAAGTTAAAAAGGGCCCAGAAAGCAACATGTAAGACAGGTTAGCAGGAAGGACGAAGCAGAGAACAAGAAGCATATAGTTAACGCTCATCTTACCAACTTGAAAACCCCAATAAGTAATAATAAAAGTTAATTAAGTAATTAATGTCATCTAAAGAGAAAAAATAGCAGAAAGCCAATCACAACTTGGTTGTGTCCTTCGCCTGCTCCTGGGCCTCCTCTTGGCAGGAGGAGCCCAAAACACCTCACCTAGAAGGTGCCCAGGAAGCATCCTAGTCAGATGCCCGTACCACCTCCAGTGGCTCCTTTCAGTGTGGAGGCATAGAGTTGTGGTCAAGAAAGTGTCCACATTACTGCAGTAACTGCATTACTACTGCCACTTCGGTATGTTTGTCAATCTCTCCCTCTCACTCATGCACAAACTTAAGCTCCTCCACCCTTTTCCAGCTGGGAACCATGGCATCAGACTTGGAGGAGCTAATTGTCTCCCAGTGCAAGCTGGAAGATATGAATCAATGAAGTCATGATCTCCAGAGCAGAACCTGAAATCTGAGACCATTGAACTGATACCCCCACCCTCTGGGTGTGCCTGGACATTCTGTCCATAAATATTTTAAACAGAATTGATGACAAAGGGACGCCCTGTCTGCCCAGTCTGACTTATGTCTGCTGATACGAACCACGCTCTCACTAGAGTTGTTTCAGAAACAGCTAAAAGCAACTGAAGCTAGTCAGACACTTCGGGCACTGATAACACCCAATTTGCCTCATGTTTTGCTCGGGGCATGCTGGCCTGTAACAGGAGGAGGAACAGTTACTACCTTGCTGTCTATATTTCAGGAGCAAAGGTAATACTTTTGTCAAGTAGGTCTTCCAGCTGAGCATTAGACAGTCACATCAGGAGGTAGAGTTTTCCTGTCTCCTAGGAGAGTCATTGCTGCTCAGATTGGGGTTCACAATGTAGTATCAGCTCTTTTTATATACAGGATGAGCATCGCATGCCCCAGCTCTCTCAGGTGCAGTTAATCCAGCCACATCCCCAATATTCGCATTACTTCCAATCTGGGGAGTTCCCCAAGTGCATGATGAAAGTAACAATTTTTTAAATGATTGACAGAGTTTTATTATTTTCACTGGATGCTGTATTTTACTTTAATTTTAGACTCAACCTTCAGACCGGGATCCCCTGAGACCCCAAACCATCGTTCCTTCAAAAAACACCAATCAACGTATAAACAGAAAATAATGATATCAAATCATTAGAAACAAAGTGACAAAGTCATAAAATATTGAACTGTTAAAAAAGTTCTGTGAGATCTTTGAGAGGTCTGCACAGACCCCGGATGATGGTTAAAGGAGACCGATTACACCTTCACTGGATTCTCATGCTAAACAGGGCCAAACTTTTAAATAATGAGTTCAGTGTATCTATATGGTATAAGTAGCTGAAATGGCAGTGAATCAAAATCAAAATCTGCTCTAAACTCAGTGTTTCAGTCAGTTTTTGTTCTACTCTTGGCTCTATATGATGTTAGTTCTTGCTAAGAGCATGGAGGTCCCAAACATCTGCTGTTGAAATCTTCTGTTGAGCAGAGCTAACTCATCAGACAACTGGATTAAACATACAGTCTCCTCAAAGCTAAAGGAGTGAATTTCAGTCAGTGGATATTATATATGTATACGTAAGAGAAATAAGGATTATGCCGAGCTACATGTCATGCAAAGCTACTCTGTTACAGCTCAGTTAGCTTAATAAGTTACATGATTTTGATCGCCATTGTTGGTCGCCATTTTCTTTGCACTCCCACCGCATTTCATGTAATCCCCTTACTGCCCACCAGCAAACAGCACATTCAAAGGAAGAGTAGTCATATGTCAAAAACATTTATTACATTCATGTCTGTATTCATGACTGCAGTACTGAGGACTATATTAATTTTCCTTTTTAAATGATCCTTTCATTAATGCGTCCTAATTACTGGGCTAATTACTACAGACGTAAAAGGTAATTCTGATACGCTACTTATGCCGTTCGTCCCTCCTACGTCATAACCGCTCCACAAACCAAGACATGTCAAAACCTTTGATTGAGAATTACTAAGGAATCTGCTCATCAGACCCCAAAATATGGAGTTAAAACGCAAGGTCACCAAGTTATGCGCCTCTGTAAACAAAATCAAAAACCTTGCAGAATCTAAATATGCTGTTCAACCTCACTGACATGGGTGGATTGGGCAGGTGGCAACACTTTTGGTGAAAATGCAGCTAAAACTTACATTTTTATGGTAACAGCAGGTTGTCCAGGAGTCCTCTTTATGAAGATTATCCAAGTTTTATACATTTTAAAAATGGCTGGGTCATGATGTTCAGGAAGTGCTTGTACTGGAGAAAAAGGTTTTATTTATTTATTTAGTTATTTTTTAAGGTTTCTAGTTCTTTAATTCCACTGCAAATGAATAATGATCAAAGAGTTTATGCAGGTTTTATGCTGATGGTTGAGTGTTATAGGAGGATAAAGCTGGGGGTGAGGAAGAGAGAAGAGAGAAAAGGTAAGAGGGATGTGGATGGAGAAAGGTGTGATAGGTGAGGGTCAGTAGAGAAATTAAAGAGGTGGTGGTTGTGAGAGAGATGAAGATCAATGGAGAAGGTCAGAGGGAGGAGGAGCAGAGAGGAAGAGGGAGGGTCGTGTGATCTCTGCTAAAGCTAAAGATAACACGTACACACACTTGCACACACACCATTTCTCTTTTTCTGGTTCATACACTCAGTAACATTTCCCATATTCTCTGTCTGACCTGATTACACACAAATACACATACTGCACAGCAGACTTCCAACAGACTTCACTCCTCTAAATATTTTACCCTCAAAGTTATTGTTTGGTTTGTTGCATACACATTTTTGCCTAATGTTATTTTCCCCATCCTCTGACTTTATAGTCTGATAGTAATTTCAGCCTCTTTGTGTTTTCTTAGGTCTCTGTTGAATTTCAAGTTTTTGATTGTGTTGCTCATGATGATGTAAAAAGATCACAGAAACAGGATTTAAACCCAGGTCTTCTCAGCCTTTGTTCATGCTGCTATGACGATATCACATTTGGTGATCTTGAACATTTCCAAGAACTCTGGCTATTTATGTGTTAATCACATTTTTATTTACATATTGGTCATTAGTAGCTCAGTAATGGCAAAGCGTCCAAAGAAGATTGATGAGTGGATCTTTTTAACACAGAAAGAAACAGAAGACAAAAGAGGTTTGAAAAAAACACAGATCTGAGGAGCAGTGAAGGAGCTCAAAGTGCTCATTGGTACCACAGAGTACATTTAAACAGTGGTATTGTTAACCAGCCTGTTTCTCACTATTTCAGTCCTGGTTTCTTAGCATACAGCTGAAATACTGAACATTTGAACCTCTGAGTTGTTTTTTTTAAATAGGTTCCAATAAAGTTACAGCAAATCCTGCAGATAAGTGAACATGATCTGTGGCACCAATTCAACATGATACCACTGAAAACAAGAGAAGGTTCATAGAATTTTGTGGATTACAGCCAAAGGAAAACATGAGATAAATGTACATTTCCAGTTGTATTTGAACATCCATCCATCTTCCACTTATCCAGGTGCAGGGTTCAGGGAGGCAGGAGTCTCTTTCAGTGGCTTGCTGTCTTGTCAGAGGACAGGAGGTACAGTGAGGAAGAGCCTGGACAGGTCACCAGTCTGTCACAGTCACATTTGAACTTTCAAACTTTCCAAGTGTGACAAAATAAGAAAATTGTACTAAATAACTAGAGACCCAGCTTTGGTCTTGTGCTTTATTTCTAACCAAATGAAATGTTCTGTTATCTTTCCTTTATGTGTCAGCACTGATTCTGGATAAAAATGTATTAAACTGCATTTGAACTAAGAGAAAAAAGAATATCAGGGATGAATTTGTACCCAGTGAACTACAAGGACTACAACATTCATTCAGATGAATTCTGGTGTTAGATATTTGTAGACTATGTTTCAAAAACATAGTTTAATATACTTTATAGAACCTGTAGGCTGTTGTCAGCTGGGCCAAAGACTTCCTGTTCAATGCACGAAGGAATTCAGTTATGCATTTAAAATTTTACGAGCCTTACTTTGAAATACTGAAGGAAAACAGATGTTGTAAGGGATTTTTAAGGAGCATACAATTATCCTGGTTCATAGAAAATTATAAATAATAATGCAAAAAAACATTGTTAAGACCACAGAGAGAAGGGATGAATGCAGGTCTGGAGTCTGTGTGTGTGAGAGTCGAGAGGGACACAGCAGGAAGATCCTGACAGCCTGGTGGACGAAGCTGGATGGAAATTAGCTCCTAAACATTGTCAGATGCTGCCTGGATCTATGCAGTGTTATGATGTAACAAAAAATTGCTTAAAATTATCCAGTAAATGTCAGTATATTAATTAAACCATGTGACAATGCCAATAAAAAAACCACTGACAAACAGGAAAGTTGGAAAAGTCACAAAGACGATTTGCACACACATATCTGACAACAAAAGACATAAAAAATGAAATAAAACTATCCTTTAAAAACCAACGCCACACACATTCTTACTGGCTGTCATTTCTCATACCAAAAATATTTGATATATTTATATGCAAATATCTGATTACATGGCTTATAAGTCTTATTTATGTTGATAAATAACTTACAGTGGCATTTAAATTCTGGCATCTGCAAAGCTGACACATGATTGGTTCCTATAGTATTTCATAGTGAAAAGCTAGAAAAGCCAAATTGAGCAGATATCATTAAAATGCATCAGGCTTTAGGTAAAGTTGGTTCCTCCTGATCTGAACAGATTAGAGAGAGTAGAAGAAGTGGATAAAAATCTGAAAAGCACACCTGCATAAATAGGACACAGTAATGATGTTATTTATCCAGGGCTGTGAATAACATCCATGTTCTGTGTAATAATCCCAATTTGATTAAAAAACAATAATTGTGTGAAATGCACTAGAGGACCTGCTGAAACTGCATTTCACATATTTGGCTAATTGTGATAATTGCGCTCTTTAAAATCTCACCACCGAGCTACAGCAGTTTCATAACCAACCCCAAAGACATGACATGAATTCATTATGCACTGCACAAGCAGCCTGGCCCTTTAAGAGGTCCTATAATGTTTCCTAGTAATGCATCTCTTTGTTAGAGTGCTGTCGTTTCCTTTCTTAGCACATGACTGGTCAGTCACCAAATTGCCTACTCTGGGGAGCAATTTAGCCTCTTCGCAATTAGAGAGAGCGAGAGGCAGGTGGAAAATGCCTCAGCGGCAGCGGTGACAGCATCTCCCAGGGGAAGAGAACACTGGAGGCTGATGGCATGTGATATAAAATGTTCAAACAGAGATGTGTGAGTTTGTCCTTAAAATGAGACGTCTAGCTGTTTGGTTGGATGACAACCACGACTGCAAAGCTGTCGATGTAGAAAAAATAGAAGAAATTATTTTTAAATGCTGGGTCCTTAAACTTTTTAACATATTGTTAAAAAGTCCAAGTTTCTTCTACTTTTGTTGTTTGTTTCCGGCTTCTGAGAGGGTTTTAGTTCCCATTTAGTACCAGTGTAGCATTGAGAAGTCATGTTTGATCAGGATTTGGTTACATGCAGGTAAGGTAAAATCTCAACAATTTTGTTATTTAACGCCTTTTTAAAATATTTTTTGTGCATTTCTAAATAACAGCTGAACACAGAACAGGAAGTCTTAGCCTTAGCCTCTTAGCCTTAGACCCTTGTTGCAGCTCTGAAATACTGACTGATCAGTTCCCTCATGAATCTTCTTTGTGGGAACACGGGCAATTTCCCTACGAGTCTTGTAAACATTCTTGAACTAGCCTTTCTCAGTTCAATCATTTATCTATTGCCTGATAAAGAATCGTGTCTTCTTTTAGCTACCATCTGTTATAGCAGCTACCACCTGTTGAACTCTGATTTTGTCGCGCTGCTGACCCTCATTTGCTAAAGTATAAAGAGGAAAATTCAAAGGACAGCAGATGCACAGCAATACTTTTGATAAAGAAAACTGCTTGAAGATGAGGCATCTGTGTGTCAGGTCCCACGTGGCTCCACTGTATTTCCAAGAAATAAACTTTCTTCAAAGCGATGCCGAAAAGGACCGAGATCCAGGAATGTGCACTGTTAGAAATGCTGATGTTGCACCTGAGCTCAAATCCCACAGTAGCATGCATCCAAGGTTCGCCTCCATTCCACTTCCCCTTTGTGTCACTCACAGTGATTCATGCTGACTGAGCAAAGCCAATAAGAACACCTCGCACACAAAAGAATGATAACAGGATGTGAATATGAACAGCTTTTGGCACTGAGGGTGGAACAAACTAGAGCAACACAGCTCACCCTGGGGAAATTGATTTCATTTTTTCTTGAAGTTCTTTTTTTTTTTGTATAAATGGCTTTGAGTCTTCAGAGACCCAGATGTTGATTTTCATTTTATAGATTCAGAACAGAGCCACAGATTTTTCTCTGAACCTGCAATTTTGTTTATAATCTTTTGTTTACTTTGAACAGCCGAACCAAAGCTGCAGATTATTTGTGATCAGCATTTAAAAATAAATGAATTAATGAACAAAGCACTAAAAATAGCAGAAAACGAATCATTATCCTTGAAACTGCGTTTTTATCTGTATAGAATTTTACCATCTTAAACCCAGCAAAGACATTTGACGCTGCTTTTCCAGTGTACACTTTCATGAAGGTCTGAGCCGTACTGCTGATTAATATGACAATCTTCCTTCTATACTCAGCTATAATTATTTTAGCAAGCAAAAATCAGTCCTGTCACACCTTTCCAAGTAAATTTGATATCTATAAAAGTCATGTTTATCTGACTGCTGGACAAAACATTTACACTTAGCTGTTATTACACCAAGTGTCTTGCAGAAGTACCTTTAGGGGAAAAAAGGATCGCTCTAAGAGTCAATTAGACTTGACGACCTCCTCCACACCAATTCCCATCACTCTCGCCCAAAAAAACAGCCTTTGCCTCTCCATGTCCCAGATCTTATTTGTACTTTTACATTTTGGCTGATGTCTGAACAAAGCAATTTCTTTCTGTGATGGAGGAACTGTATCTCATATAATTTACTTCTGTCACTCACACGAAGCAGTTACAGTAACTTCAAATGATTTGCTTTTCCCCCTTCCAATGTTTTTCCCAGCAGAGTTCTCTTTTGGTTATTTATATGCTAAATATTGCTGCTGTCCAGAGTGTCACAAATAAAACTTAATCCAATCCAAGTATTACACATATGACATTAAATGTGATCCAAAATTGAAGAGACCAGGCCAAATGAATTATATGATCAAGCAGACTTGTTTAAAAAAAAACAAAAAAAAAAACCCTTCACTTCCTCTTTTAATAATTTCGAATATACCCAAATCTGTCTTGGAAAAAATGGCTTTGAATCAGGATTATATAAGGGAAATGATCCCATGTTGGTGATTAAAGCTCTTTTTGTGAAGAATTTCTGGACGCCATGATCTCCATTTTTGCTGATGGTCTGGTCAGTCAGGCTGCTACTCCCCAGATTTGGGGATTTCGCAAGAAACTTTACACTTTTACTTGAAAAGTTTAGCAAATTATTGTTATTACACAATGACAGCATTAGCATTGATTTGGAAAAAGAAGTCTAGAGAAACTGAAAGCCAAACCGATGTAGTTTTCCTGGCCTAAGATCATGAAGAAAGGGAAGCATTTCTTTAGTGGCTTATAAAGAAATGATCAAAACCTCTATTTGTGCTTCTCATTTGTCACCTCTGTGCTTAGGTGTGTTTAAGAGCCAACTAAACGTTGCAGAGTGTCTCCATGGTTATGCTATTTATAGATTTTATGCACACACAAACTTGGAGTTGATCATATATACAGTTTTATATATTTGACTACTTTAGAAGACATTGTAGGTGAAGTATAAAACTGCCCCAGGTCATAATACAATTTTCTTAATGCTATTTCTGCACAGATTGGATAAAGGGGATATTTATTATGCCCCTGAGAGGATTAAAGAATAAAGGAGCTTAATTCCTCACTGCACACCAACACAAAGCCATTGATGTTATAGAGGCACAGGTTAGAATATTAATGAATAGCATAAATTGAATTGTTCCCAAATCACAACAAAACTGCCAAAAATCAGCAGAATGAAACACGGATTCTATTTTATGGTCTGTCTTGGTTTGCACGCCTGCTCCTTTCATTTGTTGAGACGATTCTCCATCTTCACTCCGTGGCATTTTCCTCCTCAGAGCAGGTAAGGGAGGAAATTCTGCCTGTCTGTCAGCTCTTTGTAGGGAAGATTTCTCCCAAAGAGCAGCTTTATGCTGCGCTGACTGCCATGATTAACGTATTTACAGGGAGATAAAGGGAGAGAGGCAGAGGGAGAGAAATCAACTGAACATTCATTGAAACTTGATAAATTAGATTATGGGAGCGAGCCATACGCAGAATGAACATGCGTATTAGACTTTATTGTGAGGATCTGCACAGGGAGTGGGGTGAGAGGAAGAAGGGTCAATCGAGTTGAGCTCAGTTTAATTCAGCTGTCAGAGAACATTTGAATTCCTCCACAACTGTTGGGGAAGTGAAATGTGGCACACGATCCTTCACGCTGGACCCAGATTTTTTTTTTTCAGATTTGATGATTTAGTCAACACGGTGGAGACTAATCCATGTGGCAGGGCTTTATGGAAAGGTTTTCAGACAAGGTTAATTAACCCACAGGTCGATTAATATTGTAACAGTGAGGATTGGGAATTGGAACCTCCACATTCTGAGTGTATTTCCAAAACAGTGTGTATGTGGTAGATTTAAAAGACCTCTGCACCCTGGTCATGCACATCTGTCTGCATGAGTGTGTGTGCATGGGAGGGAAAAGCATGATTTCTTTCCTGCTGCCTCTTTCTTTTTGATTAATGCATTAATAGCTAGCACTGAGAGTCCCATTACACTGGAGCTCAAAGTGTGTATCACATGAGTGTGCACGTTTTTGATAGTTTGAGTAGGAAGAGTAATGTTTGTGTGCATTTCCCCCTTTCATCTCCCATGTGCTGTCGCATCGCTCTGCCCTCAGTGTAGACACCAGGCCATTTCACAGCCCGCTTCAAAGGGCTCCTGTCTCTTGCAGTCACTGTCTCTAATTCCCAATTTCCCTTTTCGATCTCATAACTTTTGCTGCAAATCTTTTCCTAAATCCTTTAAATCTTTTTCTTGCTCCCTTTCCCTATTTCCGGAGCCTGTTCTTAGTGTTCGTGCATATTTTGCATTCATGTGCTTGCATATTACAACAACTGTAATGCAACACAAGTATACGGGTTTGTTGACTAGCTGTTCTATAGCATGTCAAATTGACATTATGGTGATTAAAATCCTCTCTATCCTGCATTACATAAATATACAGATGTGCTCCAAAGTTTACTTGCACTCATCATGGTTGTGGATTTTCTCTAATCCAACATTATAAACACAGGTGCAAATATATATATCTACATCTCTTTTGAGTTGGGAATCCAACCTGGCAAGGTCTCTTGGAGCCATTTCTAAACGACTACAGATTCTAAGGTCATCAGTTCAAATCACTCTAAGTTATTCAGATGTGTCACCATATTGCCGCAGTCTGGAAGAACATCTGAACTGTCACCCTCAGATGAGAGGAAATTAATTAGGCTGGTTGGAAAAACCCAGGAACCAGCATCACTGTTCATTGTGCAACAACTTTTACATCACCAACACAGAAAGAAGCCCTTTCTTCAAAATTTAGACCTTTAGGCTTGACCGAAATTTGCAGCTGCCCAAATATCTTGTGGATAAGTTTTATGGTCAGGCAATATCAAGATTGAGCTTTGTCAACAATGATAAGAGGTATGTTTGAACTTTGGTATCAACTGTCAAGCATGGTGGTGGTAGCATCATGAACTGGGGCTGTTTTGATATCAGTGGTTCCGCAAAGAAGATGGAATAATGATGAAATAGGACTAACTCTACATGCTTTAAGTTCAAATCAACAACTAGACTAGATGTGGACACAGCTGAGTGTTCCAGGGAGACAGTCATCCCAACACACACACACATCTAAACTGGTTTTGGATTGGAGATTATAGATTATGGATTGGTCCTGCTCCTGAAATTCAGAATTTCAGGAGCAGGACCACGCCTCCAAACACGCTCCTTCCGGCTGTCATCTATATAGGTTCCCCCAGTTCTGCAAGCTGTTCATTCTTGTTTACATGCCCCTCCCTCCCTCCTTGTTCTCCATTCTTTAAATTCTTCATTTCTATTTAGTACATGGGGATCTGCCAGGCTCGGGAGCCATTGCCAATCCCCTTCGAGGCCTTCCCCAAACCGCAGCTCAATTCCTGTCAAAGCATTCACCTTTACCTACTAAAACGCTGTCAAACCTAAAATGAGGACCTCAACCCTTTCGAAAATTTGTGGACTAAGCTTCAAAGTTGGGTAAAGTAGATGCTAGAGAACTAATCAGTTTGAGTGAACTCTACCAATTATACCAAGAAGTGTGCTCAAATATTCAGAATTATGCCACAAGATACATTTAACCAAATCAAGTGGGGATGTATACTTTCACACCTGTGTGGATTAGAGAAAATCCTAAATAAATTCAAACTTTGTATCCAATCATTGTTTTCTAAAGTGATAAAAGTTATATGCTGTATTCCAACAAGTCCTAAATTACCATGGCACCCATGTCCATGATGTTTATGTAAACATCTGACCGCAGCTGTATATTTATTTCTTTGGTTTGCTAACTCCAATCAGTCTCATCTGTCATTCCTATTTTAACAATATACAAACAAAGCTTCACTTACTCCTCTCATTTCTCTCTTCCACGCTATATTTCATCATCTCCTTACTCTATATTTTAGTTGTAACAATACACTCCTCCATTCCTCTCATCTCCTGTCTCTTCGCCTCTTCAGCTTTCCTTCTCTTGCCTCTTTCTTCCCTTGGGGGATCAAACACCTTGCTCTCATAACAAAGGGGTGGTAATCCTCTCTCTATATTTTTTTCTCTTACTTTCCATTTTACATTTGTCTTTTTAAATCCCTCTTCCTAATTGTCTTTTTCCTTCTTCTCCATGATTCTTCTCCTTTCTTCTATCTTCCTCACTTCCTACTTTTATTTTCCTTTTCCCTGTTTTGTCCCTGCTGTATGGCACTCTTAACTGAACCTTAAACCTCTTATTTTTCTTGTCTTTTCCCCACATTCCCTTCATTTTAATCTTCTTTTTCTCCCCTTACCCTTTCTCTTCCAGATGAGATTGATATGTTGGAGCGTCTCTGGTTGTCGGGCATCTGCCACAATGATAAGATTGAGGTATGATGTTTTACAACTTTTCTCCATTAACCTGATGAATATATATATATATCAGCTATTTCAAAATGAGCTTTGCGTCAGTCCTTTTCACCAAACACCAAACCACGGAATCATTGGTGTTTATTTATTTATTGTTGTTTATTTATTCCTCTTGGCAGAAAAGTATGTGTGACAAAAATTGCTAAAATCACAGGACTAACTCAAGCTATCATACCTACTAGATGTGACCTCCTAAAAAGGCAGGAACCTTACCTGATTCAAAAGTGGTCATTTCAATATTGTCGCCATGCTCTGCTTTCAGTGTTTCTGTAATCTTTAGTTTGCTTCTGTTCTGATTATGTTCACATGCACATAAATGTGCACTGTCAAAATGGCTTCAACTTGAATTTAATTTGGGGAAACAGGACAGGAAAGTGGTTCAGTTAGTGAGCAAACATTGTGTTGATGTGGAAAAAAAAAAAGTCTCCACTGCCAAACTTCTTGGATTCACAAGGGTTGAGATGATTTACATGGGATTTTTTACCTAACATGCCCCAAAATGTTCCTATTCTTATCCCAATCAATGTGTGGTAATAAGACCACATTACGTTCCCTAAGTTTACCCCTATTCCTTGCCACATGCTGAGCCTGCCCCTAGATATAGCCCATCACTCGTATTTCCTCCAGGTGGTACAGGGTCTGTATGGCTTTCTTTCATGCCTCATAATGAGAAAGCAGAACTCAGTGTGGGAAGTTTGACCCTAAGAAATTAAGAATAAAACCATGTTGTGTTTATCTTTTGATGGGCAGATTTATAGAACTTTCTACCCCTCAGCCTTGAAAGGCTGATGGGATATTGTTGTCACCGTACCGGGCGGACAGCATGGACATTCGAGAATGAGGCAACGCAGGAGTGTCAAATTGATAGCATAGGTGTATCTGCTAAAAAGCTCAAACAAGTTCGAATCTCAGTGACCTAAACCCAAAGGTCAGAGGTCAAGTTTTCCAAAAAAAATCGTATAAATGCAATAATTCAAGAATGCTGCATTTAGGGATTTTCTACTTGATAGTATATATATGCATCTACTAAAAATCTCTGGTGAGTTTGAATCTCAGTGACTTCAACCTCAAGGTCAAGATCAGAGGTCAAGGTTTTTTTAAAGATTTTGTGAATAACTTGAAAACAAGTTGACGTACTGTAGGATTTTGAAACCAACACTATAGGCGAGTCTACCAGGACACTGAGGGGTAGCACCGGCTGTTGTCAGTATTTTTGGTTCTTGTTGGTAATAAATACGCTTTCCTGTCCTCCTACCTTTCCCCTTTCTCTCCTTGTCTGTCAGGTGATGAGCAGTAAACTGGACATTGACAACATGGCGGGGGTCTTTTATATGCTGCTGGTGGCAATGGGCCTCAGCCTCTTGGTGTTTGCCTGGGAGCATCTGGTGTATTGGAAATTACGGCACTGTGTTAAACATTCGGGTGGGATGGACTTCCTCCTGGCTCTCAGCAGGGTAAGAGGGAAGACTCATTCAACAACCAATAGTAATCAAACTACTGCTATCAGGCACATAAAAACTCTTGGATATTTAAATGTAAAATCATAGAAATTATGTAGAAGTAATAGAACATAATAAGGATATTTTCTCTAAAGATATTAGTTATTGTGTAATTTCAATGAATACTTTAATTTAATCATTAATTGAGAGATGTGTACCTTACATGCCCAATACAGAGCATTAAGTAAAGTTTGATTGATAGACTATGCAAAATAACACAGTACAGTGCAGAAGTCTTGAGTCACCCCTTATTGGAAATAAGTGCAGCAATTTATGTAAACATAACTGAGAATGTAGTATACAAGCCAAAGACAGTTTTTGTAGTCTAACCACTGAAAATCAGTATTTACGACTACCCTCATTTTTCAACACAGCCTGAACCCTTAGGCAAACTTTTTCTCCAGGCTTCTTGAAGGACATTCAAAGCCTTTTCCCCCTTTCTCTGTTAAGATGATACCACACTGTTTTAATGTTAATTTTGAGGTCTGAGTTGTGGAGAGACCAAACTGTAACTGATGGTGTTCCATTGTGTGTTTTTCTATCCAAGTATGATGTCATTGGCAGTGTGTTTGGGATCATTGTCATGCTGTCAAATGAAGCCGTTGTCAATCTGAGGGTTTCCAGATACTGTTGCATGGTGGATCAATATCTAATAGTCCTTTTTTGATTCATTGACAAGATCCAAAACCACTGACTGAAATGAACCCCCAAACCATTTTATGCTAGACATAACACTGGCTCATGTTTGAATTATGTGCTTTTTTTGTTTGAAAGGTTTATAGAATAGTGTTAAGTGACTTAACAAACAGAAAGAAGAAAAAAAACCTTTAAAATGGCCAGATACAAGGACTAGACTGAAAATGAGTGAAAAGGCAGCCAATATTAAAGTCTAGCATATTAAGGGTTGGTTCAAGGCTTTCACATAACAAGATTTAATCTTTGTTCACTCAGGGAACGCTTTGTTTGTTGCACTGATAGTTAGTCAGTTTTGAACTTTCCTGGTTCTAATTGTTTAGGTCAGCGGTCCCCAGCCTTTTTTGCGCCACAGACCGGTTTATGTCGGACAGTATTTTCACAGCCTTAAAAGTGTCGCGGATAAATACAACAAAATAAAACCAGTACCGGTACCAAAAAAAAGAAGATTCATTCATAACGCACGGGAAAAGACCCAGGGAAACCAAGTTAACGATAAAAAAAATAACGATAAAAAACTAAAAACCCTGAAAACCATAAATTTCACACTCGAGCCTCAACTCTCAAGGCCCAGTACCAAACGACTCATGGACCAGTACCAGCCCGGGGATGGGGACCGCTAGTTTAGGTAACCCTTTAATGTAATTACTGATCTGTCACTCTCGTTGTTGGTTTTCTTCAATCACTCATCTCAAAGTTGAGAAAAGTGAAAAAGTTTTCTGAGGACCCGCCCCCCTTGTGCTGTCAGTAGTGTTTTCATCTGTAATTGCTTGGATTTTTAGGAGACTGATATAGTACAGGATGTTCCTGAATATATTGTGGTAAACCATGTGTTTTTCATATGCTCAGACTGACGACTTATTTTTGCTTTGGAGTAGATCCCAGATGAAAAGACTTCAGTGAGGGACTTGCTCACTGTTTTGCTACTGAAATAATATGCATGAATTTAAAACCAAAGATGCTTAACGATGGTTTGCATAAGTATAGTTTATCCCTACCAGATGTAAAGAAAATGCTCAAAAGTCCCAGTAAGAGGTGAGAAATAAACACAAGAATGTTTTCATTCATTTTGAGCCACAGTGAAGCAGCTGATCGCACTGATTTGTGCACTCTCACATGAGAAGGGAGAACTAATCAGTGCAATTTGTTAAAAATTCACAAAAGTGTGCTCAAGGAGAACTGGTAAATGATTTCTGCAGGCCTTATGTTGTGACAGACTGAAAGGTGAAGAAATATTTGCTAATCTACCGTTCCTTTTTTTTGGCACAAACAACAAAATGAATATCCATCAGTGATTACAGCCTTGAGGTTCACTCAAAAGAGAGAGAAGGTTAATAGACTGTTTTCAGACACAATCAAGATGTGGACTGTGCAGAATTGGATACCAATATCAGGACTTTTTTTCTTGCACTCAGCAGGGACAAGAGCAGACAGCCAAAAACAGGAACATCAGCAGTCTTTATCCTTGGCATTGTTCCAAGGTTAACCCAAAGGTCCAGGGCAGAGTGATCACTTAGCTGTTGCACATCTATTTTCTTTTACTGCCAGTACAGTTTCTGCAAGTTCAGCTTGGGGTCATGGAAATATTTAGTGCATATGTTGCAGTGAAAAACAGATGAAACAAGAAGAAAGTGATGAGAGAAGAAATGACTAGAAAGATGAGAACTGGGAGAAAATAAGAGGTATCAAAAGGGATGAAAAGGGGATGGATAGTGTAGTGGGAGGGAGGAAGTGAGGACAAGTGGAAAGGTAAGGGAGGAGAACTTTGAGATAAGAAAAGAGTTGGCTGAGGAGACAGCTGGAGGTTTGGATGGTGGAGGTAGTGGAGCATAACAGGAGTTGGAGGGGGATGCCGGAAGGAGGTGGAGGAGGAAAAGAAAACACAGGGACAGATAGGAGGAGGAATGACAGAGGTGAGGTGGAGGGGAGGGTGAGACTGTTGAAGTGCGAAGCAGGCTTCATCGAGCACTGCAGAGATATTCTTATTTGTCAGAAGATGCTGTGATGCCTGATGTGTACCTGTGGCTGTAACTCTAATACCACCATGTTGGCAGGAAAACAAAAGATTGATTTATTACCTCCTCCTGTGAGACAATGCAGCAGAAATGGCTAATTTACACAGATGGGAACATTATTTCTGACATTTTGGATCCAGCATACTGTGTGAGTAGGCTACTCAAGTGCCACTAGAGTCTGACTCTACTTTCATTTGCTTTTCCACTGTATAGTACACAGTCTTGTACTGTAGATTTAGTGACACAAATGTAGATTTGTAGGTCTGTGATACAACAGATTAGAGCTTATTTAGAAAGTGTAATAAAGGGAAGGTCGAGATTTGATCATCACAGTCGTGCATTGCACTGATTATGCACACCTGACTTTAAGGAATTTAACCTAATTAAATTCAATGTTTATCTTTTTTTCTCTTAGACATATATATTTATTAATGTGGATTGTTTTATTGATTTGCCTGATTTTGGTGAGATCTGCTGATGCGAGAAGTCTCCTTTGTGTTTAATACAGTGGAACTAAAAAGCCCGGCCTTGTGGTACCAGAAAAAAATTATAATGAAAGGAAAAACTCAGCAGCACTGTTTCTTTCCAGAAGTCATGACTCAGACACAAAAACACCCACAGATCTTGTTGTTGCAGATTTTGTAGGAACTATTTTCTTCCTTCTTCATCTCCATCCACCAACCAAAGGAAGTGTGCAGGTAGCTAGCAGCTGATCTAAGCTTAAGGGTACCCCAGTAATAAGGGAGTACACTCTGGCAGAAAGAAATACTTCAGATTAAATGTTTCTATAAACTAGAGGGAAAAGACTGTTCCTTTAATGTGCATGTATCACACACACATTAACTATGGTTAAGTGTACTGCCTGGAGTGATCATTTAGGAGACATGACACATAATGATCCAACTGCTTGCTGAGAATTCAGCAGACAATTGTCTCACATAGACACAGTCATATATTACATGGAATTTGTACTGGGGAGATGGAAGGGTAAAGATGCTTCAGTATCTGTTTTTAGTGATTCCTGACATTTTTATTCTCTCTGGTAGCTCTGTCAGGTAATATGTATATACAAGTGGCTTATCTGTTAGTCCTGTGTGTAATGATATGAGAATGAAGTGTCATTTTCTGTATGCACTTATATTTGTATTTACCATCTTGGTGAAAATCTATTGTGTTCTTTGCAGTCTTTGACATCCATGCACGTATTCCTTGTTGGGCTTGCTGTCGGATCCTTTGGAGTGCAGGTTAACCTTCAGTGCATGTTAACCTTCGTTCAAACAGTCAGAACGTTTCAGGATTTTTTTCTTACCTGAGAAAACTCTAGTCTCTAGATCTCTAGATCTTAAGAATAAAATAATCCCTTAGATGTAGAAGTCAGTACCCTAGGCCCAGTTAGCTTCTATCTCCCGTGCTATATCCAATGCTTGCTGCAAAGTCTTTGCAGCTGGCCTGATTTAACCCAATCAGAGACTCCCAAGTTTCAATTTCACAGTGTACTGCGCCCCATGCTCTGGAGACTGTGATAGCACTTCTGCCACTAGGATTGCTGATTCATGGGTCCAGAAGGGCCATTATTACAGTCCCTCCATCAGATCTGGGTTTGGGTGAGGAGCGGAGATTCACAGGAAGTTCCACACATTTTATCATTAAGATGTGGCAGATATTGGTAGATCATATAAATCATTTTCACATGTGAGGAATGATGGAGTTGTTTTTTTTTTTCCCCTTTCTTTTTTTGATTTACATAGCCATTTAGTAGTGCTAATGGATTACCATCTGTCTACAGTAAGCTGTAACAACACAAAGGCAGGAGAGAAAGAGCACCCAGACACAGCAGAGATGGAGTTGCTCACCTAAGACAAAGTTAGAATTGATTACTCCTGTTTGGGATTTAGAATTGCAAAAGTTTTAAAATGTTTAAAAATGTCATGATGCGCCAATAATTTACCCATCAGCCTGACTCACTCTCATCATGTGTTATTCATAAGTTTTGCTGAAAGGTTGCTGAAGAGATGGAAAATACTTGACTGGTGATTTTAAAGTGCTCTCTCCAGTTTGGAGTAGTTCATTAAAACCAAGTAAGAACAATCTTTATTAATTTTTTTTCTGCTCAAGTGACAGAAAACAACAACAGCAGTACATTTGAAAGTGAGCCTTTCTGTCCTGATATATTATAGTTAGAATGAAAAGTAGTCCAAAATATTTAGTATGAGAAAAAAATATCAAGATTTAATTTTATATCCATGTTTTATAAGTACAAAAAAAATCTTTCTTTCTTGTTTTCTGGACAGTTTTTTTTTTTTTTTTTTATACAATAACATGGCAGAAAAGTGCAATCCACATAAAGTTTCAGAAGCAGAATTGTGTTTGTTGCCACTGAAATCTCCTTTAGTTAAGATCAAAGAAAATATTTTAATCTTAATTTGTGCATTGGGAAAATAAGCAGTGTGGACACACGTAGCTTGTCTTTAGTTTCAGTTAAGTAACCAAACTGGCAGCTGGAAAGAAGAGCGGTTCAGTCCGGTTAAATGAAGCTTCAATCACCATTTGTTTTATTTTCACAATGACAAAATAGTTTGTGTTGCTTCTGCTCTCCCCTTTGTTTTGACTCCTCTCCAGAAGCTGGATACGACTTGCACATAGTGCTCTCTTCAATTGATTTTCACAGTGCTTTTAGAGAAAATATTGTCCTGTTCCAACTGAGTGACACTTTGTTTGCTGAAAGCTTTGTTTGGTTTCATAGTGGGAAAATTGACAATCCCAGAAGCCTGGTAAACTCAGTCCAAAGTTGTGTTTGTTTTTTACCCCCAAACTCATTAATATTTAATGGTCAGTACTCCTTGACTACTCCCTTCAGATGAAATATGACTGCGCAGAAAACAATAGGTAGTTGGAAACCACCTACAGCAAATTCCCACCATTCTGAGATAAAGGAAAATTTGTTATTTACAGAATAGAATCCATTTATTTTGAACCTGCTAAGCTACGGGGTCTGTGTTCTCAGTCTGAATAATATTCTGGTAAAAAGTTACAACGCAACCAATTTTAGCTTGTGCTCTGTGAGGTATCTGTAGCAGTTGCCTGAAAGAGACCTACTTTATAACACCATACAGTATCTCATTAACACTATTATTCTATTTTTATGGTCTGTAACGATACATTTACCATGAACAGAGGTCTGTTTTTAAAAATGCGTCTTTCACACTTGTCGAATATACAAAAACACATTGTTTAGTGTCAGTTACTCTTTTGCAGGAAAATGGGTTTCAAAAGGATCTTGATTTTTAGAATGCTAGTAAAGGTTGAACTGATGGTCCTGCTGTACTGTATTTCATCCTTACACAGTCTTCTGTGGGTAGCTTTCATATGGTTTGTAAAGATATCAGATCAAAGCTGCTCTGTGGGTTTCCTTTTCAAAATTGGGGATGTCAGGCTCTCTGTGTCTTTCTGTCTCTGACACATAGACACACAGTTCTTTCTTATCATACTTGACAGCCTGCTGGTCTAATTACAATCTCTCTGTTATCTCTCCACCCAGGGGATGTACAGTTGCTGCCAGTTTGAGGATGAGACAACACCGGGAGGGAGCAAAAGCTCTTTGCCCCAGTATCACACCGTGACCAACATGCCTAGTGCACCCCAACAACACCTTGTTACAGCCACAGTAAACAACACAACTGCCATTGCCATGGTGCAGCAGCAACAGCCGCAGAAGCACCACCAACAGCAACCGGGGCAGACCTATACCACTATGTTACCTGGGTCTCCGCCAACTGCCGGACACTCAGCAATGGCTCTTGGTCCCTCAACTAGCCCCTTACTAGAGGGCCCCATGCCTTGCTCCACTTTCTTGCCTCGACATGACCGCAGACTGGCTGTGGTTGATCGCTGGAACAGGCCAAAGCCAGAAAAGGTTGTGAGCACAGGCAGTTCTGGAGGAGTTGGTGTTGGAGGGATAGCTGGTGGGATCACTGAACTACAGGCCCAGCAGCAGTATCAACAGAACCTTGGGCAGCACTGGAGCCTGCAAGGAGGAGTTGCAGGTGGAGCAGGGGGAGTAGGTGATACAGGACTAGATGAATATAAGCGCTACTATGGTCCTATTGATCCAGAGGGGCTAGGATCTAACTCAGACCAACAGGCAGGGGGCCCCCAGCAGACTCCCAAAGCCAATTCTCGAGGCCCCAAGGCCTCAGGTATGCCAAGGCTACCTCCTAAAGGCTCCCAACAAGGCCCGGGGCACCTAATCTCCAAGCCTCCTCCACCAATCCCATCTTCTCCACGAAGGCCTCCCTTCTGGCGACGAGGCAGCTTAGCTCAGACAAGGAGAAAAGGCTCAGGAGGTCCCCTGTATGAGAACATCCTCCCTCTGGGGAGGCGAGGAGGTGGGCGATACGGAGCAAGTGATGGAGGTGGAAGAAGAGGACGTCGTCCCCCTCCACCTCCTCCTCTTCCTGCCCCTCTTTCTTCTCCAACACACACCCCTACCACTCCCTCGTCCCCATGCCGTTTCTACTCGTCTTGTTCCAGTGCCTCGTCTTCTTCCTCTTCTTCCACATCATCCTCATCCTCTTCTTCATCCTCAGTGTCACTTTCCCGTTCAAACTCACCTTCTTCTTGCTCAAGTGACAGCTCCTACAACTCCTCGCTTAGTTTTCGGTATCGAGCAGGTGATCGGGATTTTATCGTAGATGACGAATATGACTCGGATCTCCTTACAGAGGAGTCCAGCCTCCTTCTTGGGAGGAGGAAAATTCGATCACGCCGAATGTCATCGCGCTCACTGCCGTGCAGCCCGCCACCTCCACCAGTACCACCACGCAAACCACGGCCCCAAAGAGATTATGGCAGAGAGAGGACCGGCAGCCAACTGGCCCAGTTACAGGAGTGGTGGGCATCATGGGGTGACAGAGACCGAGGGAGGAGTGGAGCAACAAGTCGAGGAGAAGGAGGAGTGGTTAGAGAGGAGAAGAGACACCACAAAGAGAGGGAGCGTGAAAAAAAGAGAAGGAAGAAAGGTCGAAAGAAGAAGAAGAGGGAGGAGAGAGAGAGAGAAAGGGAGCGAAAGCGGCGCAAAGCAAAGAAAAAGAGGAAGAAAGATGATAAGATGAGGAAGAGAGATCGGAAAAGGTCAGAGCAGGAAGGAGGGGATCCTGAAAAAAGAGAGGAACTCAAATCAGGAACACCAGACTTCCCATCTTACCCAGCACTGAGGCGAGAGTCCTTTCGGAAAAAAAGTGAGAGCTCAGTGAGAAGTTACGGATGGAACATCCCAGGTGAAGATGAGCGAAAAGAAAGAGAAGAGAAAACCAGGGATGATGGGGAAGACAGCAGAGGAAAGGAAAGACACCACCGGCGAAGAAACAGCAAGCACTATCACAGCTCGAGCAGCAAGCCTTCTACATCAGTCAAGTTCTGGGGAGGGGGCAACCCATCCTCTGATGCCATTCCATCTGCCTTCCTGCCCTTGTTGCCTGTCTCTTCTAAAAGGAGGAAGAGTAAAAGTTCAGACAGGGATGCTCTAGGAGTAGAAGGAGAGAGGAGGCCGTTGTTGGGACGGAATGAAAGAGCGGAGGTGCACTCCAAGGAGGGGCTGTCCTTCCATGAGTGGGAATCTGAAGTGGATGATGAAGAAGAAGATTCGGAGCGCGACAGGAGGAAAGCAGAGCATGTGAAGAGGCGTGGAGGAGGAAGGACAATTTCTGATGATGAGCGTGAACGTGATAAGGTAGTTGGGATATATTCTGATGATGACGGTTCTTCTGGGGAGTTTGGGAAATTCGAGAGGTACTGGGAAGATCACGAAGGTAGAGCAGTGGGAGGGATTGGAGGGGGAGGTTGGTTTTTCAGTACCTATCCTTCCCGGGAAAAAGCTGGCAGCATCAACAGCAGAGATGACCTGTTCCTGGAGCGAGGAGAGAGGTGGGGAACAGCGGAGAGTGGCTGGGGATCAGGTGGAGGTGGAGGTGGGGGAGGAGAGCGAGCAGAGCGAGGGTGGGGATCAGGTTCGCACTGGCCCCCACCTCCTCTCACGCCACCTCCTCCTCGACGATACTGGTCAGTGGATAAGCTCCACATACAGGATGAGAAGAGGAGTAAGCGCAAGTCAAAGGATAAGGGAAGAGGGCACGCTGCTTGTTCCTCCTGTCACTCCCCGAGACACCACCCACACTCCCATTCCTCCAAATGGGCTCGCGTAACTTCACGAAGCCAGGAAGAGCTTTACCACCACTGCCAGAGTTTTAGTGGCCCCATGAAGCCGAAACATGACTCTTCATCTTCGTCCAAACCCGATCGGTCACAGAATCCATCAAAATCTGGCAGCCAGTCAAACCTCAGTATCCAGCAGCGCACACAGAGAACAGATAGGGATCGAGATCGAGGAAGACAGGCTTCCCCTCCTCCAGCACTTATCCCTAACTTGCCGCCTCCGCTCCCTGCCCTTCCAGCTCCACCATCCTCATCTCATTCTATACATGTTCCTCCACCTACTCCTTCCTCTTCTGTATCTTCTCCTTCTGTGGTCTCATCAACACCAGGGGCACCCCAAGCCTCGTCCATGGCTTCGGCAAGTGCCAAACTGCAGTACCAGAGATTGCGCTCTGTACCACAGCCCCAGAGATTTCCTCAGTCCCCTCATTTACCCCTCAAAACCAAGAGCCTTTGCTCCCGAAGGGGCTCTGCCCATTTCTCCAGCGTGGAGAGTGAGGTCTGAAGTTCAACAAGGTATCAAAAGTCATAAGAGAGAGCCCTTCGAGGCTAAAGCGGTTGAACTGGATTTGAATCTGCCCAGCAGCAAACATGCTGCCAAGCCAAGTCAGTACAGCGTACGCACTGAGCCCTTTCCTAAAGTTCTGCACAAATAAACAAACCAGAAAGCCAAACAAACCCAATGGGGTAGGTCTAAGGAAAACATGAGCAATCTCTTGTTACTTCCTTTTATTCCTCTCAGTATGTGAAAGACTACAACCACAGCAACAACTTGCATTCTAAAGTAAGTTAACCAAGACACCGAAAGCAAATCAAACATCAAAAGTGTTACAAACGAAAGAGAATCCTTTGCTCTAGAAAGTAAAGGGCTTTGGATGTTGAAGCAGAGCAGTAGTTTGTATTCACAGGATTCTTAATGCTTACTGAGGGCTCAGGAACTTTGTAGTACTGTATACCTGCTGCTCTCGGAAGCCTTTAAAACAGAACACTTTCTTGCTTTTTGTTTTTGTGTTTTCTTTTTTTTTTTCTTACACAAATCGCTTACCCCCTATTTCCCTATTTTTCTTTGTCCTTAACAAACTGTTTACACCCCCGCAGAACTGTGACGCCCGTTTGAGGCACCTTTGTTGTGTATGATCAATACCTTCTTGCTTAGAAGAAGAGGAGGGTGGTAACCACCTTGTCTTCTCCGGTGTCCGCTGTTTTTCTTTAGTTTACACCACCGCCCCCTTCCCCCAACGTATTCTACCCCCTTTATTTTTATTTATTTTTTTGTTCTGTTCTTTCAATTTGTTTTTCTATTCCTTTCCCACCTTATTCACATGTCTACCTTGTCATCTCTCCTGTCATCTCCTCTCCTGTCCTCCCCTCTTGGCTCTTCTCCTTGATGTGATTATTCTGTGTGTCTGTGCTTTTCTGTGTTTGTATTTTTGACAACAGGGTAAGTCAACTGTGACTGATATTCTACTGGCTTAATGAAAAGCTGAGTGCCAAACTTAAGTAGAGCTCAACATCAATCTGTACAACGTTAGCAGCTGTGTTTCCTTTTATCTTGCAGAGTATTCCATCATCTCCAAAATATGCACACATGCTAACACACACACACACACACACACACACACACACACACACACACACACACACACACACACAAGCCCGTTCAGCTATCTTAGTGAGGACCTTCATTGACATAATGGTTTTCCTAGCCCCTTACCCTAACCCTAACCATTAAAAATTAATGCCTAACCCTAACCCTTACCCTAAACCTAACCATAACCTAATTGTAACCCTGACACTAAAACCACACTTTGAGCCTCAAAAAGGCCTTCAAACTTGTGAGGACCGGTGAGTGTGTCCTCACAAGTGACTGTTGGTTCTCACAAGTATAGTAGAATGCAGATTTCGGTCCTCACAAAGATAGCTAGACAGGAACACATACACACACACACTCAGATAAAGCTACATCCAATGACACGTGCAGCCTAAAAAGTCACTTCATCTAATTCTGGTTTTGAGCAATATCTTGTTCACCCTCTATTCATGTCACAGCTTTATTCTTTAAAAAACCTTTACTTCTGTGTTGTAGTTGTTGTTGTTATTGATGGTGTTCTATGTATCAAGACATGTATTAAATCTAATACAATGTAAGCACTGTGCCATACTACTCAAGCTTGGGTGCACATGAAACATTCTCTCAACTACCTAACTGCGACAATGGAGTGTCTGTTTCCTCCCTGTATTTGACTGAATGTAAAGTCAGCCTCTAAACAAGTGTGCTGCAACAACAATTAAGACACTTTAAGAAGGAAATTGTAGCATCTCTGACAGTTTAGTGACAAAGCTCAGTTCCTGCTGACATAAACAACGCTACACTTACCTGGTAAGGTAAGCTACTGAAGAAGCAAAGCTGCAATGGGTTATGGGTTAGAAATTACTTGAGTTTTGTTTGCTTGTGTTATCAATCCAGGTGTGCGTGCCATGATGGATCAGTCTAATACTTTACATGGGGCTACACAGATTGTTAGGCAAGATGCAGGGAAATAAATACTTATAGCCTTATGCTAATTGCTCCTGCCATATGTTTTGTGTAAATTATGAAGGTATGTATTTTAGTCAACATGTGTGGACAGGACGGTCAGGCAAGGATTCTATTGGAGCAAAATGAGATCTTGTACGAGTGCCGTTTTGATGTCAAAGAGATTATGGCTGTGTTGTTATGATAGCAGGGTTTGAGAAAGTGTTGGGTTTGAGTGTATAGAAGACACAGTAGAACCTCCTGTGATACTGTTTTTCTTTTTTTAAGTATTTCTCACCTTGTAAATGTGTAACCAAGAGCTATAGCTTTTTAATCCATTACCGAGCTGACACCAGCAGTTACACTCCGATGTCAAGCACTTAGCAAGAGTAGTCTGTTAGAACCATCAACATTAGAATTCAGCATCAGGACACTGGACATCAGCGGAGTACAATTAAATAGGCAAGACCTGCCGGCACAATGCTGTTTGTGTTTTTTCATTTGGTCAAGGTGACTGAGCCAACTTTCCCATACGTCTGGTCAGCTCATGTCGTTTGCCTCTAACTGCATCTGAGCCATAATTTACATCAGCTGAAGAAAACAAAAAGAGAACTTATGTTTTTAACATAAACTTGCTGTGTAGAGTTTGTCTGACTTTCTTTTAACTAAAAATCTAGATATATATATTATATATATATATATATATATATTTGTGGCGGTGGGTAGCGTTAGATAAAATTGTTGTTTAGCATCTTGATATTTGGGGATATTGTTTCTCATTTCCACTTCATTATAATAAAAAAGTATATAAATACTTTGTGTTAATACATGCTTCATAATCTTCACAGACCACAGGGAAGTTCCTAACACCAGATTATAGATTTCCATTCTTCAAACGTGAGACTGTATTACATCAAGTTATATAGTTCAGTGCTTATTACAATCAGCAGCAACAACCTAATTGAAGTGAAACCTGGAAAAAAAGTTTAATATGTTTCTGTGCATTCACATCGCAAGCAACTCATGTTTGTTGCCAAAAATTGCAATCAACACTTTAATCTTGTTTGGCGAGCACGCTTTCACTCCCAGCTCGTTTGATCAGAACTCTTTGAATGCATCATACTTTAATGTCCTGGCTATCCTTTAGCACAGGGGTGTCCAACTCCATTCCTCGAGAGCTACTGTCCTGCAGCTTTTAGACGCATCCTTGTTCCGACAGACCTGGATCATGGCTTGTTATCAGGCTGTGGTGCGGGTGTGGTCTCTGGCCCGCTGCAGAAGAGGGGTGGCACGGCGAGCTCCCAAGGTGGTGCGGAGGCAGGGCTGAACAGGTGTTTGGGACGAGTGACTGATTGCGACTCTTTTTATGTTTCAGTGACAGTCGAGGAGGGAGAGCGGAGTGACCACTGAGCGGGAGTGTCTGTGTCCCGTGGATTAAGCCGAAACCACAGCAATAATAAAATAAGTGTGTGTCACTATACCCACGGTCTGTGTGTGTGTTGGGGTCCGATGTCACACAGGCCTTTGCCAAACTTGATGGCACACTGAAGAGTTAATCCATCCATTTGATTCAGCTCTGTTGGAGTAGGGATGCATCTAAAAGCTGCAGGACAGTAGCTCTCGAGGACTGGAGTTGGACACCCCTGCTTTAGCGTAATTGTTCAGCCTGCAGGCTTAGCTTTGTCATCAAACCACGATCTGTTCCAAAAGCCAAATGATTTTTGTGCCTAAATGATGAATGACAAACCAAAAACCAGTCAGTTAAAAAATAAAATTAGTTCACAAAACTCTAACACTGTATATGAAGCTCAGACAACTGGTCAAATGTCTGGTGACTGGTATCACCACTACCCCTACTGCATGTTTTTTTTAGACTATGTCACTTTTTCAAACAGAAATGTTTGCACTCGGTGTTCAGTATTGCCAGTGCAGTTGTGTAATTAGCACTGGTATTATTGATCCTGAGAATAAGAACATGTTAATTTGAATGAAAAAGCCTTGTTGCTACACTCCTACACTAAAATACTAGCTCAGTAACACAGCAGCTGCTAGCGGTGTGAATACAAAGCTTGGGTGTTTCGTTAGAAAAATGAGCCACCGACCTTTCCTTCTTTCCCCTTTCCTCTTTGTCCTCATGTCTATCCATTGCATTGGTGCGTGTCTGCCACTGTAAAGCTGGTCTGTTTTTTAAAAAAAGAAGAGTATCTGTGGATATATTTATTTCATCAAAAAAGCATATCTAAATATATATGACACTATATTTCAAGATTAAAATCTATGTTATATAAGTTTGTCTACTAAATTTACGGTATTATCTCAACGAGTGTGTCTTTTTTGTCCGTTTGTCCGTCTCTCCTCGTCTCGAAACTCCTGCACCGCTCCTTAGCGCCCAGTGAAAACAGAGACCAGTATGTAACTGTGTTTTTGCTCACTTAAGACCAACCATCCACCTCCATTAGCTATGTACTGTAGCTAACATTTAAGGGTTCATCAAAGCGACAACATGGAGGGGTGCGTGAGTGTCTTACGACCGTGTCACTGTAGCAGTGGTGGCATGTGTTTGATTACCCAGAGGGGCCTTTATTTTTGGTTTGGGCTACAGATTAATGACTAATTAAACCTTTTATGGATACAGCAGCTTTTACCACAACTCTCACTTGTGTAGGCAGGGGTCACATTCTTGACCCTGTTTTGGGTTCTCCAGACCCATGACTTTATACCTTAGTGTACAGTGAGGTGACCTCTTTGAAAAACAATGTAGCGAGCAGCACAGGCTTCTTTTTTTCTCCTTTTCTCTTTTGCATCTCTTAGTAGCTGTATTGCTATACGAACCATGCACAGCTACCCCTGCCAACCAACCTATATGGTATATACTGTATAAGGACTTTGATATCCATACATAGTGTGTTGTATCTGCCAAGCTGCTGTGCTATAAAACAAAACTAAAAAAAAAGGAAAAAAATAGTTACACACAACAAACACAAAGTTTCTTTCTTAATTTTACAAAACTGGGAAAGCTAATACGACACATGTCAGGGGCAGAGCCAAATCTGCTTGCTAGTGTGGTTTCCACTAAGGCCAAAAATGGTCGAACCAGGGCTTTCCTTTGATCATCCTATTTTCAAACAACACAAACGATATCACCACTTTTTGCCAACAAGAAAGTAAAGGCTCCAAATGTAGAACATCTTATACTTTTACATGCCTAAGATGCATTAAATGTATAGTATTCCTCTATGGACACTGGTATATTCATATTCCAAAGTGTGTTTAAATGTATTTAAAGCTTCTAACATTTATTGCATTTATTGTTCCTGAGCCCTGGCAAGCCCAGTTTTAGCCTGCAGTGGAAGGATGTCCACAATTTTTGCCTGTATGCCTCTGAACAATGTCTCAAGGCCTTGTAATAATACTGCTGTTTTGAGTGACTGTATGGGTTGATGGCTGGTTGTGCTGCACTTTATTGTCAGCACCTCACACACACGCAAAGACATGTGTACACACACAAACACAGACACACACCACACACACGCACAGATGTGGTTAGATGTTGCCATCCCTCTGCTTCAGCCACATCTACCACCAGTGGGGATAATGACAATACTGTGCTGTACTGCAAGCAGGACAAAAATAAAATGATTTTAATAAAGAACTGAAACAATGGTCTGTTTTTTTTTTTTCATCTTTATTTTTTCTTGACATTTGAGGATCCTGGCCGACACTTTCCCCAGAACATGTAAGGGAAAAGACTTGTTCTTAGCTAAGTGGGGAAAAAACACGATTAGTATCATTTTAGCCATTTTAGTAACAAAATGATGAAAGTGGTGGGAAAATAATTTAGTGCACTACAGTGAATTTCTACCCTAATAAAATGTTTAAAAAAAATCATAAAGGTAAGTTTTATGATGAGAAATGATTTGTTAGATTTAGGTGAATTTTTTTGTGAGTTGCTTGAGATAAACTAGGAACGTGCGTTTTTGCTAACTAGCCTGTCATGTGACGCGTGTGTTCATTTGAATTTTTCCTGTAAGAGTTCAGCAAAGTAGAACTCAAAGCCCTGCATGAGGGATGCATGATGCTGGTGAAATGCACAGCAGTTTCTTGGTGTATCTTCTGCAGACAGAGTGACTGTCACCCAGCACCTTGGTTAATGCTCGACAGAGCTGAATTGAAAATTGATCTCTCAGACATAAGTAATCAACAATGTGGAGGCTAGTTTAACTAGAGCTAAGCAAGGAACTGATAATAGGGCAGAAATCCAAGAAGGCCAATGAAGTTTGGCTGCTAAATACAACAGAAATGATGGAAAAGAGGGGGAGAAAAGGCAAAGATAAAGTAAAGCAGTTAGAGAACAAGTGACAGAACAAGGCAATGAAGAAAAGAAGGGAAGTGCCAGTTGAAGACACAGACGCTGATAAAGCAAGTACTAAAGAGAGACTTAGAAGGAAAGAGAGAAGTGACTCTCTGCAGGACAAGATAGAGGCAGTTGTCATTTCTGCCAACAATAGGCCACCACAGAGCATTGCCTGTATTAGGAGCACAGCAGATATGGATGAATCACTCTCTCACACACACACGCACATGTTATTTACCTCCGTCTCTTGCCATCCTTCAGTGAAACATATTGCAGTCATATTATCAGCCACACAAAACACACACACTTTCTCCCTCTCACTCAGCAGGAATTACCTTCTAAAACTCCCTCTGCTTGACGTTTTGCAGTCCTATACTTAGACAGCTGGCTCAGGAGTTCAAATGTGTTGACTCTAAATGGAAAGCACACACCATAAAAAGGCGACGCACTAAATTTCTGCTGTCAAGCGTTTGTGCGCTTTGATTAATGTCTCTTCTTAATGTCTCTCGTGGGGTGCCAACCAGCATACATGTGTCTACAAACCCCCCAACTCAATAACTTCTTCTGTGAAAGGTAGTAAAATGTCACAGTTACAGTTAATCATGATGGAGCTTTTCCCCGCAAAGCACTCAGTGTTATATTTATGAGACATCTTGATTTGTTTTCATCTTAAATGGACATTATAAGTTTGCCACTTCAAAATGTAAATATTAAAATGCATTAATGCACATGCTCCGGATTTCAGCAGTTCAGGAATGTCTTTTTCCATCAGTGAAATCAGGTCAAAGGTCAAACATTTCCGATAAAAATACGAATGCAGTTGGACTCATCCAGCCCCGTCAGTCTTGATCTTTATCAGTTGGACTCGTTCACTGCTTACAGTCTGCATAACAAATATGATTTCACTGTTTATGCAAAAGCTCTATTATTAATTCTTAAGAACCGATCACTGCCAGTCATAATTTAAGTTCATTATTTGCAGATGATGACCCTTGATTGATGCTCACTGATATGTAGTAGCACTGCATGTAGTTTGTGTGGTTTTTACCTCAGAAAATAAGGGTTGCAGAAGGTAGCAGGGCTTTATTTGAAACAATGCATCAAAGGCAGTGTTACTGAATTTTGTTGTACGAATTAAAGCACTCTCTGTATTTGTTTCAATTTAACAGACACCCTTCATTTCTCACCATGGCTTTTATTGAGAAACATTTGCAGGACTGTGTTGTGAAAACCCACATAGTGACAATAGATCAAAGCATTTATTATTTGCTGTGTTGTTGATGGGCAGAATTTTCATGCATTAGTTGTTAAAAGGTACTGTTAGCAATTTTGGGGGTTATTTAATAGAAAAAAAGGATAGGGCTCGTAAATGTACATAGATGAGTATATAATTATAATTTCCATCAAACTGTAGCATTTCCATAAACTTGTAAATTACCCATTAAAAATGCATCAGAGTGGGTTTGCCTCATCATATGAATATAGTGGCAGGGAATGACATCTCCCTTCTGAATAATCACATTTAGTAATGTGGCTAGAGATTGGTCAAGTAGGTGAAACACTAACAGAGGTGAAGCCGTAGGTGTTTGCTGTGGAGGGACATTTAAATTTATGTCTGCACCTTCAGACTCAGTTTTACAGCTGGAGATGGAGTCCCCTTCACCAGAGAAATAAAAACCTGAAGCAGTGAGACAATGCCACCATCATCCTAATAAAATGTCATCATCTTCTTCCTCACCTCTAGCCTCATCTCCTGAACTGATGTCAGGACTCTGACACACAGGAACATGCAGAAAAACATGCTGGGTAGCCACAGCCATCATCATTCACAGTCTGAATGTAATATTTTTGATGAATATTTTCTGACTAAAAAGCTGCCACAGCACCACCATAGGTAGAACTACGCACTTGAATTGGGAAAAAGAAGAAAACAGTATTCAGATGATTTCAATCTGCAATCTACTGACATGTAGCAGAGAAAACTTAACACACTGTAACTTTAAGTTATTAGACTTGCATCAGTTATTATGTGTGTGCTCCTCTGTTAAAGACTAAAATCTACTTGGGGAAGCAGAAACAGGCTTTAAGTGTCCCACCTTAAAATGATTTAAAAATGAGTGAGAAGCTGCATATGGATAAATGTACTGGACCACCTACATTTTACACATCTACAAGAGTAAAGATGTTAATGTTAGAGGACGTTTGGCCATTACTGAGTCAGCAGATCATTGGCGACTTTTACATGCTATGTGCATTGGTGAACCCTCTTTGTAATGTTGTATTGTCTAAAATTTCCTGTTGCAGTGGTTCCTAAACGCTTTCTTGTTGCAAGAATATCACTTATAGCTGATTGTGGAATATCTGGGAAAGAAGAAATTAGAGCTAAACCAATGGTGGGACCCTTTTACAATACCAAATTCAAATTGAGTAAGCTCTCTAAAATAACCTGTTCTTTCAAAAATAATTGTAAAGGGAGACTGCATGTTCAGGTGCTTGATTTTATGGGACTCCTGACTGAAAATATCTGAATTCAAAGAGGCGTGGTGAAGTACTTTAGCCTGCCCGCATAGTGTATGTGCCCAGCTTAAGGTGAAAAAACCAACCAATGCAAATAAATTCTAAACAAACTCTACACAATGCCTGTTTGCATAAGGGCATATTATTTATAAGAACAAAATCAAACATGGACCCAGTTGGTTAATTATTAGTAATTCAGTCTCTATCTGGAAGGTTTCCATGTGAAATATGACTGAAAATGTTCACTTCATCAATAAGACTGCCACTTATTGGGAACTGGAGTAAAAAATGAGTGGGTGGCAGCATGTAGAGAGGTTAACACTATCGCTTCACAAGCAAAACATTAGTTTTGGATAGCTGGTAGCATTTGTGAAAATGGAGGGATGGATGTTTTAAAACCTTGAAAGTGTTGTGTGCTGGTGTTGATTCAACTTTACACTGCCCTTGTCTAGCACAATGGTCTGACCTCAGCTCTAATTGCTCTAATTGCTGGTTGAGTGATCTGTTATCAGTTAATATCTGTGTATGAAAACCTCGGTGCTCATGTAGCTGAACAGGAGAAAACTCTTCTGTGTTATGTTTGCAAGTTCAGCTGAGCGGACTGAAAATGAGGAAGCAAAATAACAAACAGCAAAAACAGGTTTTAATGAAAAACTGGTATACACAAAGCTCAAAGGGGGATTCAGCAAAATCCAAAATAAGTCATCCAAAAATAAACATAAAACAATAATAATAATAATAATAATAATAATAATAATAATAATAACAATAATAATAATAATGATAAACAGGAAACGAATGAAAGCCAAGGATCATAAAAAGCATGTAGGTGATTAACTAGGCTGGGAAAATGGCCAGGGAAGACTTATGAACTGATAAAGTCTAGAGGAAGAAGTCAGTGGACCCCCCCCCCCACACACACACACAAACATAAACACAGAGCTAAGTGGAAGACAACACACAGTTGAAAGTAATCACTGTGGGGCAGGCAGTCAATCTGGAGGAAAAAAAAATTAAGCTCAGAAGTACAGCGAAATAAAAAAAATATTTTTAAAAAAAGGACAATAAATACACAAACAACAAATCTGAAGACCAGGGGCCTGTTCTTCGTACCTCGCTTACTACATCCAAGATCAAATGACACATCCAAGATCAAATCATCGCGCTAACTTTGAGCTCGCTAATCCGGTTCTCCGAACGCACCTGTTGTTGACGATTAGTATAGCTGGATGAAGTAATCTGAGATCACTGGGTGGCTTAAAAGGGGCTACGCATCGATAGTAGAAACATTGATCGGCAACCCTGTGATTGGTCGGCGAAGATGTCGAAGGAGCGCGCGCAGTATCTCACGGCAGCAGAGCAAGAACTCTTTATTGAGGGATATCAGGAGTTTCAGAGTTTAATTAAAACGCAGGGGAACACTGCAAAGGCTGCAAAAGCAAGGAGAGACGGCTGGCAGAAAGTTGCTGACAAATTAAACTCGTAAGTGATCCGTGATATTACATTATATCATGTGATATTATATTATACCACAGTATATTATATTACATCATATCCTCTTTCACATTAGAGCCACAACAGGACCCACTAGAACATGGGAAAAAGTAAAAGTGAAATATAAGAATATTCTACAGAATGGTAATATTTATCACTTATATTGCTTTTAGTCTATGACAAGAGACCCTGGAATAATCTGTTTGTTTATAACAGCAACCAAGAAAAGGGCAGAGCAAATAAAGACAGGTGGTGGTCCTGCACCCCCTCGTCACACCCCTTTTTGTACTGTGACATATATTGACATTGTGGGTTTTTATGTGTGTAGTTTGAATAACACTCCATCACTTTTACCTGTTCCCATGCAAGGAGTGACTGAAGCATGCACAGTAAGTCGGGAGTAAGTATATACAGTACAGTAAGTATATATATATATATATATATATATATATATATATATATATATAGAGAGAGAGAGAGAGAGAGAGAGAGAGAGAGAGAGAGAGAGAAAGGGGGAGGAAGAAAGTAAATAATACCCTCACGGGAGAATCGATATCTCTCTATGAGCACACCGTCGCGCTGAGCTAAAGGATCCTGTCTATCCCGCAATATACGCTAAATTCTGTAAACTCTCCTTATCAATCTTGCACCTTCCTTGCTCGCGTACAAACGGACAGGACATGGCTGCGACAGACTTCCCAAATCCACCTTCGCTTTTATAGCCGTGGTCTCTCATCTTGATTGCACGTAGTAATTTACTATTACTACTCTAAAATATGAATTACATCTGACATGATCTACTACATGTAATAGAATGGTTAATAGTACATTTCCCTTTTTTTCGGAAATGACCTGTATGTATCTGTATGCAATCAATAAAAGAATCAAATACATTATCTTTAGTTACATTGATAATATTTATTTATGGTAAAACAGTGGCGAAATATCGCTCTTGCTTTCATATAACTGCAGCGGACATACCTGAGAGGCCGCGATCTAATCCTGTTTACATAAAGTAAACCTGCTCCCGAGCAGGCTTACTTTTACGGCTCTGTTGCTATGACAGCAAGCCCCAGATGAGCTTCGGAGAACCGAACGATCCAAGATCACGCCAAATCGTCAACATTCAAATCCGGCTAACTTGCTTAGCGAGGTACGAAGAACAGGCCCCAGGACATGAAGTCTGTAAACAAAACAGTTGTTTCACAGATAACTATGAGTATGAACTATGGCCAAATGTTTAGGGATAACACTGATTTATGTCCTTAATACATAATTTATGTAACTATAAAAGTATCCTTTCTCTAACTAAAGAAAAAGGAAACGGCGTTAGACATGATGACAACTCACAATTTCATTTGTAAAAGTTGTAATGAATAAATTTTAGAAAGAAAAGAGATAGACATACTTGTCACAAGGGTTTAAGATTTATCAGCATTGACAAAGATGCGGTGTGACCTCACACAGAAGTCCCCTATTTCCCATTTTTGTGTGCAAAGGAAATAATGAAATGGAGAAAGATGAGAGAGAAAACTAGTCAAAATATTACAAGTCAGCTACTGAGATAAAATTATGATTGAAGCATATTCAAATCTAAAAACAGCACACATCACTTTGCTACAGTTTCTGGGTTGAGCAACAGGTTTGCAACACTTTGCAAAATGCTTTGAAGTTCATTTGTTCTGGTTTGGTGGGAAATGCCCTGCAGCAACATGCATATAAATTCTGCCATATGACTGAGCCTCCTATCTATCCTATAAGTGCAGTGTTTGGGTAACGTACCAAGGTGTTCAAACATTTTCCTGCTTTGTTGACACTGAACACAACCTTGGTAGTGTACAAGTAAAACATCAAGCAGTCCCAGTTTAGGGCGTGCTAAAAATGTAGACATACTGCCACACAGCTGCCTGGCTCAATTTATTAAATGCAGTAAAGAAAACAATAAATGCGTAAGTTATTGATTCACCTGCATGGACTTATTGGAAGTCAGTTCATGAATTAACGCTCAAACCACAGTTTTCTCGCTGCAGGTTTTATAACCGATTCAATTTTTTATTTATATACGTTATCTGATATGCTACCTGCTACCTGTGACTGAGCTAGAAAAAAAATGTATATATATATATATATATATATATATATATATATATATATATACACACACATATACACATATATACATATATATATATATACACATATATATATATATATATAAAATTCTCTCTCTCTCTCACACACACACACACAACCAATACGAATGAAACACTTAAGAAAAAAGCATTGATGATTTAGGTTAATAATTAGGCCATTGTAGCATAAACAGTCAAAGTAGTTGCTCATTATGATACACAACAGTGTATTACAGCCAAAGAATAAATGATAATTTTTCTATAATTATATAATAACTGCTCAGCATTGACTCAAAGGATTTATTACCTAAATCAGAAGCATAGCTGGCTCAATAATTATCAGTTTTTAAATCTGCATTTTTAATCATACCATTATATGTAGCATGTTTCCTTTTCTGCCATATGCATTTCCCTTTTTTGTCCCCAAAGGGCTTAATAAACTGCTATATTCTCTTAATAGGTGCAATCACAGAAACAGCACATGCTTTTATTATCTGCTTGATGAGCAAAGCATATGTTACATTACATTGCCACTGTGCAAATGAAGTCTTCTCATATGCATTTATAATCAGATTTATTTTTTTCTTTGCGTGTTCTCATGGACACTTCTGTAAATAATTTAAATAACTGTATGCAGTAGGTGCTGTTAATTCTACTATACTCTCTCCAGGCATTGCTTTCAACACTCCACTCATATAGACCCTTTAAATCAGACTTTTTTCTGTCATTGTTCACCATCTAGACAGCCTGGCCTCTTAATTGTTTAGCATATAATGTAACACAATAAAAAGACATTCAAGTAGTGAAAAGGCATCAAAATGACACGAAACGTGCCCAAAGCATATTCATGTTATCATGTGCACATTTTTCCAGCAAATTTTCTAACAGACATAGCAGGCATCTGCTTTTTAAGTGGATATAAAAGCCATTTGCCAGGAGGCAGATAGAGTTATAGAGTAGCAAATGAGGAGAAAATTTAGCTGCTAAAAAGAGGGACGCTCTGCAAAACCTGGTGAGAGCAATACTAGAGTCAGTGGTAGACTTGTATTTTTCAGGTGGATAGAAACATGATTCTGAGCCAGTAAATTAATAGTCGTGCTGGCATTTCTGATAATAGAAAGATAAAATGCTAGAGAAGTGATTTTTCTTTTGAGTGCTAGGCAGAGTGAAAAAAAGAACTTTCCAATACTTTCCAAGAAAGTTTTAGTATTGATTATAGTGTATACAAATCATTTTATATAAAATGAAATATCATAAGCACTATGCTGTCTGCTTTGAAGTCTTTGAAAAACACCACACCATCTAAATTTGTAATCACATTGCACACAGTCAGCTCATTGTCAGCTCATTGTCTTTTAATGTAGCTTCACACACAATTTATGGCATGTCATCACATCACTCAGTGATGGTTTGTGTTTTCAACCACAATATAATCCTGTGTTTCACACTCAAATTGTGTGTACATCAAGTATTCATGTTCAGCTTTCAGCAGTCCCAGCTGCTACAGCAGTTTTGGAGTAGTGACACACACACACACACACACACACACACACACACACACACACACACACACACACACACACACACACACACACACACACACACACACAGCCCTCATCTCAGTGTAGTTAAGTTATGTGTTTATCAGCTGTAGGAGGAATCTTGCTCATCTCCTTATGTAGCAATAGCATACAAATTTAGCATTTCTATTATTGTGTTATGGCTCCAGGTGAGTCTTTTGAAGCTATGGAAATTACTTACAGCAAATGCTATAGCCACTGAAATGTTTCTGAATAAACATCTGATAAAGATCCAAACATTTCACAACCCATCACCTTGCATTACATTGCGTAGCATTGACTCAATAACTAATTATTGCTGCTGGCTAACATAAACTGTAGGCAGCTATATATAAAAGAAGCTGCAATCCAGAAGGAGGAGATGTCAGCAAAGCTGAAGCTCTGGGAGCACAATGTTACAGAGTTGGCTTCAGATAATCAGCAGCAAGCAGATGAAGGATTATGATATAAATGAGCAACCCTGCAAAGACAAGCAAGAAACTTTTTTTTAATTGCAAGTTGACTATAAGTAACTAAAAATAAATATTCATATTTTCTGTAGAACACTAATCAAAATATTTCAGGTAAGAGAAAATCCTTCTAGTTGCCATTATATTTAATGTTCATGCAATTTTGTAGAGCTTTTTGTAAGACCAAATTTTTTTATCATACCAAACTAGATATAACGTTACTAGAGAGTTTTGTTGTACATTCAGAATTGAAATGATTAGAACTGTTCAGCCCTGACAGCATTCTGATCTCCAGATCATGCATTTGAGTAAACTCTGTGTGGTGTTTGTCCCGCTTCTCGCTCCGTGATAACTGGAGGCTCCTCCCCACCATGTCCCTGAATAATTTGGATGGATTGATTTTTTTTCCCCCTTATGGCTTTGGCAGTCTATAACAAGTCACTAAAAGAAGGACCACAAGCAGACTTTTTTACTGTGGATTTTTACCATGGAAAACAGGCTGGCTGGGTTATGGTACCTGTGGTACACCACCAACACGTTCACATCTCATAGTTTTTCCCCACTCTGCAACACTCCTGCCAAGGAGCAAACTCTGGTTACTGGTGATTCTTTTTTGAGACATGTGAACCTAAAGACACCAGCAACGATGGCAAATTGTGTTCCAGGGTCCAGAGCAGGTGACACTGAATGAACCCTGTGACTGCTGGCTAAGGATAAACGGAAATTCAGTAAAATTAGAATTCAGCTTGGAGCAGTAATGGCACCTTGTTATGTCAATTGAAGGTCACTAATATTAATACTGAGTCGGTGTGTAACTTTGCCAAAATAATGTCAGACTCTGTACTTTTCTCTGGTCCCCTCCCCAATTGGACTGGGAGTGACATATCTGCTACCAAACCAACAAAAAAAACAAACTAACAAAAAACTATTTAAACATTAAAAAAAAAAAATTAAAAATCACAAAGAAAGAACAATGTGGTATTACCAAAAACTGCACCATGAGTAAAATAGTGAAATGTGGATTATTAACCATTGGGTCTCTCTCCTCTATGTCCCTGTTAGTACAATTTAAATTACAAAATTGATCAACAAATTGATTTACTCTGCCTTAAAGAAATCTGGTTACAGCAGAATACTTATGTCAATTTAAATGAAAACAAAACAAAACAAAACAAAACAACCAAACACACAAACACATCATACTAACGGTCAGAATCCTCAAAGCACAGGCCAAGGAAGGGAAGTGGAAGCAATCTTTCACTTCAGCTAATTAATCAACCAAAGACCCAGACAGAGATTTAATTCATTTGAAAGCCTGATGCTTAGCCTCAGTTTTATTTGTCATCTACCCAACCCACTACTTTAATCACATTCTAGATCTGACTTATAGCATAGAAGCTGAATATTAACAGTACTCCTTTACAAACCCTTTTTGTAAGATCATTTCCTAATAAAATTAAAATTTACAATAATTGATTATACAGCAGTGGGGAAAGATTTAATCACAGAAGATGTCTTTCTGAAAGTGCTGTAACTAATTTTAAGGATCTAATTCATTCACTATCATCGTCTTCAATGCCATGTTCCAACAGTGCAGAGCAGCAACCTGAACACTACTTCTGCAGAGGTATATTATGGCTCTGTTGTTACGATTTAGCAAACAAAACAGTCCTTATTAAAACAAAAAAAAACCCATCAACTGATTAACTTAGCCAAAAAAAAAAAAAATTAAACACCTGTACTTCAACCTCCTATCAACCAGGTAAAATAGGAGAAGAGGACGGATATCAAAAGGCGATGGCAAGTCTCCCCGACAAGCTTCCTCTGGGCACTGTAACAGAAAGTAGAGAGACAAAGGTCAAATCAGTTGGACTTAACAATCAACATCAAACTAGTCAGAAACATAAGCTTAACAATACAACAGGCAGTACTCAAACACTTGACATCCAGGCAATCACAACCATGACCAAAGGTCATGAAGTGCAGCTTCAGTCAGCTTATGTAGTCCTCTTAGAGCATCCATTGGCTGCTGGACTCAGCCAATGACAAACACAGAACATCAGCAGCCAATAGGAGAGTGGGGTGGAAGTCAGAGGTCAGACCTTATGTTTTTTTTCCCCCCCTTTACATTCTTTTAAGGGAATGAAACAGCCTACCAGTTCTTAGTATTCTGTATCACCATGAATGTGAATGTGAAAACAAAGAATCTGAGACATTGTTACTTCTATTTTTTATGTTTTAGTTCCCTGATCTTACTGGGCATTAATGCAAATACCACATTATAGTACATTCACTTCTTCTAATGCTCAAATATGGAGACAGGTCTGTCAATAAATCTTGTGTGCATGATTAAAATGTTCCCCTGTTGCACACGTTTTTGGCCTTTAGTGGCTATGCAAGTGTTTAATTACGTAGATGTATGCATGTGACTTTTTTGTCCCCTGTGAATATGTGACACTCATTGTGTTCGTATGTGCACACTCTTGACTACCACATACAATTGCACACACTTGTGGGTGCGTGCTTGGAATACAAGGCAGGGCATGATGGCAGGAGAAGAAAAGAGATTGCTCTTGTATCCAGGGGCAACGCAGGTAACAGGAGGATAAGCAGCAATGACTTGGAGGATGCCTCCGTGCTGCGTTCCATAAGCCTCAGGACACGCTGGAAGATTTTCACACGTCTGACAGATTTTTGAAAACACATTACATCATACAGCTAATGAAGAGATTTGTCTGTCAAATTTACATAAACTCACTGGAGAAAACAGCTACAGCATGTCTGCACATGTTGTCAGCAGATTTATATTCCAACCACACACGCAGCTGATTTCACTGATTAGTTTGTCCTGTCTGGATTGTAGTGTGTTAATCAGCAAACTCTACAGGTGTACTGATTTGTTGAAGCTTAAAGCTCCAGACTCTTGGCACGCATGATTGTTCCATTACAAAAGAATCTGGTAATGACCCTGTTTTTGAAAATTCAAAGACATAATTCCTCAACCAAAAATTACAACTTTATTCAGTTTGGTTGCGTTAGGATCCAGCAGGATTTAAAATGTAGTGCCCCATACAGCAGAGAACCTTTTAGTCTATTTGAAACACACAGAATGAGGAGAAAATGTAAAACCTGAAACAGCAGTAAGCCTGTGCTTGTTTGTGCATTTTGTTTTTCCTTTGGCAAAGATGCATATTACTATTATTATGATAAAAATATACATGGCAAACAGCTAAAGCTGAGAGCATTAAATAAGCTGTCACAGATGAAACAAAAAATGTAATTTACTCAGCCGTTGAGCAAACAAAAATCTGAGAGTCTGAGCTCCTCAGGCTTCAGAGTTCACCAAGTGCCTTAACAGCAGTGGTACAGACCCGTGTCCTCTTAAAACCTGAGCCAGCAGCTGCCAACAGGAACAGAGATCAGCTTCTTGTCTGACTTCAGAGTGCACACAGCTTAGTAGGGGTTGACCAACTGTAAATACCTGGAATATAGACTGAAAGATGGCTATTAAAAGCCTTTAAAGTAATTAATAAATCTTTAAAATTATGATATTTAGCTCTGACTCAGTCTCATATTCTAGAAATGTAAGAATCATATAATCAAAGTGAACTTAAATTTGCTGCTCGAATATTTCCTACAAATAGTCTGATTTTCTGATGTGTTCTATCAGCTCCAACTCTTGCAGTGCAAAATAGAAATGGCAGCAAATTAGAACCAAACATGGAAAAAAGTTGCAATGCATAGTGTTTGAGCTACTTTAACTCAATTGCACAAATAATCTGTAAAAATGAGGCTCTTACAGCTAATGCTAAACTCAAACTCTGAACATAGCCTGCTCTGGATCAGGTCATGTGTTCAGTATATGTTACAGTGGTGACCTCAGCAGATAAAAAAAGTGCCAACACCATGACACTGAAAAGTCTGACTTTGAGTCATCATGCCTTACTAACCCATTAATCTTGCTTCACTTATTTGGCCTGGAGCAGGTTATCTATTCAGTATAATTTACGGTGGTACCACAATGCATACACTTAAACCTACTTAGAGCAGGCTTTGTTTTCAGCATAAGTTACTATGTAAGCAAAAAAGTCACCTTCATGACTGAAAATTGGCTTAAAACTCCACATAGCTAACCCATTAATTCCAATGTAGGAGCTCTGTGCAGCTGTCAAACACTCCATTTCTTTTGAGCACGCACGAAAAACCTGGGTTGACAAAGACAGTTGGTAACAACCCATTATTGTTTACTGGTGTTTGAGTTTTGTCAAGCCAGGAATGCCTGGCTAAGATGAGTACACACCTCTGCTCAAAACATGGACATGGTAAATGGTAAATGGCCTGTATTTGTATAGCGCTTTTACTAGTCCCTAAGGACCCCAAAGCGCTTTACACAACCAGTCATCCACCCATTCACACACACATACACACACTGGTGATGGCAAGCTACATTGTAGCCACAGCCACCCTGGGGTGCACTGACAGAGGCGAGGCTGCCGGACACTGGCGCCACCGGGCCCTCTGACCACTACCAGTAGGCAACGGGTGAAGTGTCTTGCCCAAGGACACAACGACCGAGACTGTCCGAGCCGGGGCTCGAACCGGCAACCTTCCGATTACAAGGCGAACACCCAACTCTTGAGCCACGATTGCCCCGGACATGATCATTTTGGTGTAATTTCTGCATTTTCAACTCTGCCATGCATTTCTGTAACTATAAATCCTGTAAATACAACATGAATGTTGCATGTTCAAAAGATCTGGAACTTCATATTCAGACTAAAAAGCTGTTTCTGTTATGGATTTTTTAGTCCTTAGTTACGCTTAAATTTGAGAAGTCTTTGAAGGACACAGTATGGTCCTTCAAAATGAGATGGCGCGGCCACGTCCAGACGCCTTCCTGACCGCTCCACTCCGACTATCCACTTTTCTCATTTTTTACTTATTTTTTGCTCTGGTTTACATTCCAAAATCCTCTAGTTTTATAGTATACGACAGCAGATCACTTGTAAACATCGGTGACAAGGTTGCACATCTAATCTTGGACACTTTTAAACCCGATCTATCCTGGCCGCCAGAGATTCTATGCGGCGCGGAGAACAACAAAGGACGGGCCGCTCATCCGAGGCGTAGAACAAAGAAGCGCCGGGGCAAACGCGCTGGCATTAGGAACAGACTGAGACAGCAGGCGCATCGCGCAGTGGAGCGCAATGCGCCTGCTGCAGTATCCTACCGGCCAACGTACAATCCATGGAGAACAAGCTCGATGACCTAAGAGCAAGAGTCACCTTCCAACGTGACATGAGGGACTGCAACATTCTGTGCTTCACGGAGACATGGCTGACCCCCACCGTGTCGGACCAGGCCGTAACTCCGTCGGATTCATTCTTTGTGCTCCGCGCGGACAGAACGGCAGAGTCGAACAAAACCAAAGGTGAAGGAGTGTGTTTCATGGTAAACAGAAAGTGGTGTGATGCCAGGAGTATTTCTACTCTTTCCAGCGGCTGCTCGCCACATCTGGAATTCCTGAGCATTAAGTGCCGCCCTTTCTATCTGCCCCGTGAGTTCACCTCGGTCATCGCCACGGTGGTCTACATCCCACCCCAAGCGGACACAGGTATGGCTTTGTCCGAATTACATGATGTGCTGAGTTCGCTTCAAAACAAGGACCCGGGCGCAGCCCTCATTGTAGCAGGAGACTTTAATAAAGTGAACCTCGGACAAGTCATGCCAAACTTTTACCAGCATGTCTCGTGTCCAACGAGGGGGGATCGAATTTTGGATCACTGCTACACGCCGTACAAGCAGGGCTACAAAGCTGTCTCACACCCAGCTTTTGGGAAGTCTGACCACAACGCCATCTTCCTCATTCCCCAGTATAAACAAAACATTTGAAGGGAAGAAGTAACCACGAGGGAGGTGAAACGGTGGTCTGCCCAATCAGAAGCTACGCTACAGGACGCACTCAACGACGTCGACTGGGACATGTTCAGAGCATGCGCAGTCAACATCAACGAGTTTACGGAAGTAGCAGTATGCTTCGTCAATATGCTAGCGGAAGAAATTATCCCCACTGCGAGAGTCACCACATTCCCGAACCAGAAACCATGGATGGACAAATCGATCCGCACTGCAGTGAACGCCAGGACCGCCACCTACAACGCGGGTCTCGCCACTGGCGATATGAGCGCCTACAAAGCGGCCTCATATGGTGTGCGGCACGCGGTGAGAGATGCCAAACGCCGGTACCGGGAGCACGTGGAGTCCCGCTTCCACCAGGGCAACACACGCAGTATGTGGCAAGGACTACGCACCATTACAGACTACAAAGCCAGGGACACTGCGCCAATCAACGCCGACTCTGCATTCACCAACGAGCTGAATCAGTTCTACGCCCGTTTCGAGGTTAGCCAGGCGGCTAATGCTATCTACCGCCTGACTACCGAGGACAATGACGTCATCAGCGAGAGACTGGTGACCAGCATCGCGGAGCATGACGTCCGAGCGGCATTGAGGAGAGTGAACACAATGAAAGCAGCGGGGCCAGACGGCATCACCGGCCGTCTGCTGCGCTGCTGTGCTGACCAGCTAGCAGGTGTGTTCACTTCCAACTTCAACGAGTCCCTGGCGACGTCTGTGGTCCCCACATGCTTCAAAAGATCCACCATCATCCCTGTGCCCAAGAACAGCAAACCCTCATCCCTGAACGATTACCGGCCAGTTGCACTGACCTCGGTAGTAATGAAGGTGTTTGAGAGGCTGCTGAAGAACATCATCTCCTCCTCCATCCCAGACACCACAGATCCCCTCCAGTTCGCCTACCGACCCAACAGATCCACTGAGGACGCCATCGCCCACGTCCTGCACACCACCCTCAGCCACGTGGACAAGAAACAGGGTAACTATGTGAGAATGCTGTTTGTTGATTACAGTTCAGCGTTTAACACAATAGTGCCCAGCAGACTGTTCACAAAGCTCAGGGATCTGGGGCTCAACAGCCGTCTGTGTGCGTGGGTGTTGGACTTCCTCACTGGCAGAACTCAGGTGGAGAGGGTGGGTAGATGTGTCTCTAACAGCATCACCATCAACACAGGAGCACCACAGGGATGCGTCCTCTCGCCACTGCTCTACTCCCTCTACACTTCAGACTGTGTGGCCACCCACAACTCCAACACCACTGTGAAGTTTGCTGATGACACAGTGGTGTTGGGCGCCATCTCCAACAATGATGAGGCGGCCTACATGGACGAAGTGAAGAATCTGGCATCATGGTGCCAGGACAACCACCTCCAGCTGAACGTCAGCAAGACCAAGGAGCTGGTGGTGGACTTCAGAAGGAGTCAGCACAGAGACTACAAGCCCATTGTCATCAATGGAGCTCCAATGGAGAGGGTGCAGTCCTTCAAGTATCTTGGTGTCCACATCTCCTCAGACCTGACATGGTCTGCCCACATTCAGGTCCAGACCAAAAAGGCTAGGCAGCGCCTGTACCACCTCCGACAACCGAGGAAGTTCAGGGTCTCTCCAAAGATCCTCAGGATTTTCTATACAGGCGCTGTGGAGAGCATCCTCACACAGAACATCACATCGTGGTGTGGGAACAGCTGTGTGAAGGACCAAAAAGCTCTCCAGAGAGTGATCCATACAGCAGAACGCTACTGCAGGATTGCTCTCCCCCCGCTTCAGGACACCTACACCAGGAGATGCCGGACTAGAGCAGCGCAGATACTGAAGGACCCGTCCCATCCCGGCAACAAAATGGTCCAACTTCTGCAATCCAGTAGAAGGTCCCGCATCATCCGGGCAAAGACAGAGAGACTGAAGAGGAGCTTCTATCCCCAAGCCATCCGGGCCCTAAACACACACACACCCGCCCTCTCACATCATCTATGATTGACTGAGACAGGATTCTCTTCCAGACACTAAACCCGGGCACAATGTGCATTTCAAATTCCTTTAATTTTAAATATGTTTATATTGTCTATTCTGTAAAATAGTCAGATTGCCTATTCTTATTTAATTCACTTGATGTACAGAATTCACCTGCTTGCTGCTGCTACTGCACATTCACCTAATGTATATACTATATAGCTAATGTTCTTCCTCTACCCCCCCTCCCCTTTTTGCACATGTCGAGGAGTGTGTCAGGTTACATTTCACTGTGTGTTATACTTGTATAACTATGCATGTGACAAATAAAGAACCTTGAACCTTGAACCTTGGATCCTCCACAAACTCCACAGACTACCATGAAGTCAAGTTTTTACACTTATACAAGTCACTTGCATTATTTGGTTGGCCAAGATCCATTCATCCATCCATCCATCCATCTTCATCCGCTTTATCCGAGGCCGGGTCGCGGGGGCAGCAGCCTAAGCAGAGAAGCCCAGACCTCCCTCTCCCCAGCCACCTCCTCCAGCTTATCCGGGGAACACCAAACATGCGTTCCCAGGCCAGCCGAGAGATATAATCTCTCCAGCGTGTCCTGGGTCTGCCCTGGGCCTCCTCCCGGTGGGACATGCCCGAACACCTCACCCAGGAGGTGCCCAGGAGGCATCCTTGTCAGATGCCCGAACCACCTCAACTGGCTCCTTTCGATGTGGAGGAGCAGCGGCTCTACTCTGAGCCCCTCCCGGATGGCCGAACTTCTCACCCTATCTCTAAGGGAGAGGCCAGCCACCCTTCGGAGGAAGCTCATTTCTGCCGCTTGTATCCGCGATCTCGTTCTGGCCAAGATCCATCTTTGAGTAAATCATAAATGTTATTGTATCTGTAAACCCGCCACACAATCTCTGGGACAAACCCAGCGCTCCTTTCTTATTACCAGGACTGGAAAGTCTGTAAGAAATCATCAAAAATATTCCAGCACATCTCCCGAGTGTTTGAAACACAAATATTATCCTTTTCAATTTTTTTTTCTTTGAAGGAGAGAAGGAAGCTCACACTTTCTCAGATGAAAAATGAATTTGAATTGTTTTATTCTGTCTTTCATCGTCATCTTTGAGATCAGATTCACCCTGTATGTGAAAGCTCATTAGTTCAATTTTCACAGGATCAGGAAAAAGTGGTTTTTGACCCTACATGAACCTGATCAGACTGTTTTCTTTACGTTCAGAAATATTTTAAGAGTTTTAAGACAGAACTTAATCGATCAGCTCACTGTGAGAGCTTCTAGACAGACAACCCATTAAATTTAGGCTCCAGTCATGTCTCTGCATTTTTTAAAACTTTGCTTCTGAGATCCTTAACTTGGTAAAGTTTTACATCTTGTGCATTATGTATTCGACTTTAATTCCAAACTGGAGAAATTCAATTGTTACAGCAGCACAAGGGAGATGAAGAAAAGGTGAATTAGAGACATTTAAAGAAAAAGAAAAATAGTAAAAAATCATTTTTAACAAACTATTGCACTAAAAATGCTGTGCATACTATGTACAGGTGGTAACTATATACAGTAAAGTACACCAAGATTTTTCTTTTTTAAATGTATAGAAAGTGCAATGGGAGTGGGATAATAATATACATGTATTTTTAAACAGTGTGGGTATTGTGCAGTCTGACTGCTGTCAGGATGAAGGACCTACAATAGTTCTCCGTCTTACACCGTGGCTGTAACGGTGCTGCTGAAGGAGCTGCTCAGGAGCCCACAGTCTCATGCAGGGTAACATCCCACTCCCATTTAAAAAAATATATATTTTTTGACTTTAGCTAAAGACTGATTAGCCCAATTTTCTTGTGATAAAAAGTTTCCTCCAGGGATCATTACATTTGTTATATAACTGAATGAGGTGCTTTTGTATTATTTTATTAATGTGTTTTACTTAGTTTGTGCTCAGTACCACAATTCTACAAAATATTAATGAAAACAGTTCCACCTTAAGGCTGCTGTAGTGCAGACCAGTGAAGACTAAAAGGTTATTTTAAAGGTTTTCATGCCCTGCATGAATGCTTTTGGGTGCATATACACTTAACTGCCTTTGTGTTAGAGCAAAGACTAATGGAGTTTTAATACAGGAGTCCTGCTATTAAATGAAAGACTGTTAAAGATCACTTCTCTGAAACAATGTGTTTTAGCTATTTTCCCTGTGGGAGTGAAAAATAAATAAAACTGTGCTAAAGATATTGAGTATTCTTCTTAAACCTATAGTGAACAGTCCTCCTTATATCTAAAAATGAGATTCAGATTTTTCACTGCACTTTGAATAAAATGAAGTCAACATTAAGTGATGATGAGCTGGTCCTGAAGTTTTTAAAGAAAAGGAAGAAACCGAGATTTTGTGCCCAGCTGTATCACCATCACTTTATATTTCTGAATGGTTCAGGATGGCAGTTCAAACTCTTGTTGGCACAGTTAGGACCAAAACTGAGGAGCCAGAAAAAATATTTTAGACAGCCAACTGATCTGGAGCAGCAGATAGCTGTGTGTCTGAGGTAAAGAAGCATTATTTTACTATATGCAGTGTTACTGGACAGCCCTGCTAGGGCACCTGGGTCATTGACCCAGTGTTTGTGTCCTTTGGTCTTTGAGTTTTGTTATTCATGATGCTCTCTTTGTATTGTGTATTTCCTAGTTAAGTTCACTTATGCTCTTGAGTTTATTTAGTATTTCTAGTTGTGATCTTAGTTTCGTCTGTTTTGTTTGTCTGGGTCTTGCCCCTGTGCCTCTTCCTCAGTCATGTTTGCGTCTCAGTATGTATGTTCCTGTTACTTCCTGTTTTACTTTGATAGTCTCCTGTCGGTGTGCGTCATGTTCTGTTTTGCTTCTTCCCTGTCTCGTCTGTTTGATTAGAGTCAGTTGTGTTTCCCTCCTGATCCTCATTCCCTCGTTAACCTCTTGTATTTATTGTCTGTGTTTTCCTGTGCTTGGTGTTGTGTTCTCCCTCATTCTCCACTGTGTGTTCTGCCTGCCTACCTGTGTAGTTTATTGTGTGTATTCTCAGTTTAGTTAGTTTCAGTATATTCTGTTATTCAGCAATAAAGCTGCCTCCTGAGTTTATGTTTGCCTCCATGCCGCCGTTTCTTTTATTTTAGTGTTTTAGATGAAATGACACGTTTAAAAAAATTTTGTACACATTTTGAACACACACACCCCGTCCATAAAACTTAAACAGGAATGCAGCGATTTGGAAGTAAACTTCCTAAACACTACGGTCTTTTTTGAAAATGAAAAGGACTGTAAGAGGTTTCGGACTACAGTATATTTTAAACACACGGATACGCACTCCTGCACAAGTTAAGCTATCATCTGCTGCATACATTTCGGGGTATAGTAAAATCACAGATATTGAGATTATAGAATATGTAACAGGGAGGCGGATTTTCAGAAGGCAACTGCCATATTGTTCAGGAGCCTAAGGAAGTGGGGATACTCACGCTTCTTTTTGAGGAGGGTACGCAGAGAGACGCTCTCCGGCCTCCTCACCTCCAGCAGGTGCTCACAGGGGGGCGGGGTAGCACCTGGAAACAAGAAGGTGCTCTGCAGACCGACACTGGGCTCTTTGTAATCAGAACACCACTAAGGAAATGACAGAACAGGAGATTCTCCTGCCTTTTTTAGTACCTTCCATTAGAAAAAGTATACGTCATTTCTGAGTGGAATTCAGAGACACTTTGGTGAAATGCAAACCTAAGGACATGCGTTTCGTCAAGCGCGGGTGATTAGAGCCCTGAGAAAAAATTGAAGCCTGGGTGACCTTCTAGTAAAACCTAAGTTGGAGGGTGGGGCCTGCTTGAGAGTGCGTCTGCAGCAACACCTGTATGACCCACTTTAATGGCCACTCATTTTAAGGAGCATACAGAGGGGGCACTGGTCATCATGGGATTGCAGGCGAGTCCAGGTTGGTCAGTCGGTCAGTGGAAAAGGATGGAGAGGCTGAATACATATAACCGGGTGAGATGCGGGTTGGACATCCTCTCCTCCTTGGGTTAGAGGACCGGATTTATGGGTTGAGTGTGGTGTTTTGGGGGGTTTGTTTGTTTGTTTGTTTGTTTGTTTGTTTGTTTGTTTTTTTTTGTTTTGCTTTTTTTTTTTTTTTTTATATAGTTATCTCTTGCTTGGTTGCCTAAGGTATTATAAAGTATGAAAATATAATGAATATGTGCTATTAATGAATCCATCAGGACACAAAGGGGGGGAGAATGACCTGCTGTGATACTCTAAGTTTTAGGATTGGAGGATCTGCCTGTGGTTGTTTGTTTGCTAGTTTGTTGTCAGTCTTTGTTTTGATTCAAATAAAGGTATAGGTTACACCTACGGGATGATGTCGGGGGGATTGATTCCATGGGATGTATGGACATTAAAGTAAGGGTGTGAAACAATAAAGAAAGAAAGCTTCAAAAAAGGAAAATGGACTGAAGGCCTATCGTTTTCGTCCTACAGGAGCAGGGATCAGGCGATGAGAAAAACATTACCCTAAGTGCTCCATGTAAGAGACTGAAAATAAACATTAAGAGAGCCCTGAACACACTTGTTTTGCGTCTATGAATTGCACCCCAAAAAAAACAAGAAGGAAAAACTGTGTTTGTTTAACTGTGTTAAGTTAAACAGAGTACAATTTAATCTAGATTTTAACAAAAAAAACAAAAACACAGACACTTGACAAATCTTCAAGGAAACCACACTAAGTGCAAGGATGAGGTAGGACACTACAAAGAGGAAATACACACAAGGTAATTAAGGAGAGCATAAACAGCTGGGAAAAACAAGACATAGGTGAACAGAATCTAACCGGGGGTGATAAGCACAACACATGAGATAAGGGACTACCAAAATAAAGCAGGAAATAAACACTGAGACCGAGACTAAGACACATGAGCTTGACAGTACTAAACAGGGACAGAGACAGAAAGGTAACCAAACATGGAGATAAGACTGACTTCTAGAGGAGACACTGAGGACAAGACCACAAAAGGAAACTAATATGATTAAACAAAAAATCTATGTTAAAAAAACAAACAAACAAACTTCTGAATGGGTTGAACTGTGGTTAGCAAGCATATTTAAGAACATAAAAACAACACAATGTAACAATATCTCTAAAATCCAGCGGTAGGTGAAACAAGTTCATTTAAAATGAGAGGAGCAGCCAGCATTCCCACATGTAACACTATCCCCTGATTCCAATGCTGATTTCCACGGACGGGCAGAGCTCTAAACTCTGACCTGTTCTCCTCTTGTCAGCAGCCATTTAGCTTTTGTGACACTAGCAGAGGCCAGAATGCTTCCTATTGCTTCCCAGCCGCTCCACTGCAGGATGCCCCTCTGCTTCACCGCATCACTCTGGCATGAGTCTTCATGATCTCTCCATGTATGACTCCATAACCATCCCATGACTGACCACTCATCTTTCCCACCAGACCTTCTTATTGGTCCTTGGTGGCCAACAGCCTCACCATGACAGGTCGATGGTCGTTGTTCTGGGGCATGAACTCTCACAGGATGAGGATAATGAGTAATCAGGGTGGGGCTGTCCCGGGGAATATAAGATTAAAAAAACGTTTTACGATATAACCATGCAATAATACTCAAAGAAGACGTAGACTGTACTGTAGTTTCACTTCATCAAATTATGATGTTAATATTATTCCCCATTTTCACTTCATATAATTAGCAGTTTAAATACAACTTTAACTGTCTTGGTCCCTTTTGCCTTCTTCCTCTGTGAGGTGTTTTACTTCTATCTATATATAGTGATATGAAATGATAAATTCAAACCTTTGAGTTATATAATTGAGTCATAACTATTTTAATAAAAACCATAACTCTGTTGGCCCTTCATAGTTCGGTCCTTGTCATTAACAATATTATTGTTGAATGTAGAGAGGGACAGGTATCTGAATATTAAATTCTCAAGTGTGAGTTACTAGTTCATTTTGAGATCAGATTAATTAACAGTCTTCACTCACTTACAAGGTGTCAGAGATTATTAAAGCTGCCCTGCAATTTTACCTTTCTGATGTCCACATTTATTGAGTTTTTAGATATACCAATATTTCCTACAGCTAGAATCGCTCTAAAAGAATAAAAATACACTTTTATTCTGTTTTTGTAAGGTTCAGTCGCTCGATGCAGAGCTGATGTTTGAATGGATGAAGGTGAGAGACAGCGTTCAACTCGCAACAGACATATTTATAGGATTTATATATCGACCTCTGTGTTTGGTTTTGGCAAAATCTCATTAAACAAATTAAGTCTCAAGTCACTCGCTAGTATAACCAAGTGCTATAAAGGGCTTTACATAAGTACAAAAGGTGGAATAAGACTCACTATTAGTGGATAATGAACTGCAAAATCAGATTATTTGGTGTCTTTCACAAACACAATTACCATTTAGGTTAGTTAACAATAACTCAGTCCTACTTTGCTGTTATAGCATCTCTGGAGATCAAAGTGGTTGCTGGATAACAATATGATAAGAAAGTGCAAATGTAATTATATAAAATGATTAAAATCAAATTCAAACGTGATGATAATAATACACAAGAGAATAACCAAAAGTTGATTCTGTTCATCTGGAGATTTTCAGTGGGAGAAATGTTTCGTCACTCAAGGCACAAGAAAAAAGAGTTTTAAATCTGTGCAGTTAACATAGAAAAAATAAAACAATGCCACTAAAATAGGAACAAAATAACAATACATTTTTAAATCTGTTAAAATTTAATTGCGTAACAAAAATTTTAAATGTAAAAATAAATGAGATTTAATCTCTTCCAGATGCTGGAGGAAAATTCTTGCATAAAATAAATATAAACTGATGATTAGGTGCATGCTACAGAGGTGCAATTTTTACCACTTTCTTGTTTCAAACGTCTTGTTTGGCATTTTTTCATAGTTTGCACGTTCTCCCTGATCCTGCATAGGTTTCCTCCTGCAGTCAAAAGACATGCATGTTTGGTTAACTGAATATCCAAAATGGGCAGAGTTGTATGACATGAGTGTGTGACTATCTATCTGGGATAGGCCCAGTAATAGAATGGTGACATGGCACAGATAGACTTTTTTTTTTTTTTTTTTACATGTAATTAATTCAATGATCCAACATCTTTCAAGGGGAGAACAAGTATTTTCATTTTACATAATATAATCAACATAAATATAATAGCAAAAAATGTTGAGTTTAAAAATAAACATGTTTTGATAGCAGGTATTAGCTACATTTTCTGTGGTTTACTTTATAAGTATTTCTATTCATGTCGCTCTCTCAAATAAAATTTCAGTATAGCTAACACTTGAACCTCTTCACTGTTCCCATCCAAATTTAAGCTAGCACAAAAAGTATACTAGATGTGACAGTGACTATCTATCTATCTATATCACAGCAAACCACTGAAAAATCTGTTAGCTGTGTCACCTGCTCCCTGAGAAAAGACAGACTCCTACCTGCCGCCGGCATTGTGTGCCACTAAAAACAGAAAACAGCAACGGTGCTGCCATTTTTTTTCTCTGAGAGTATGAATGCTGTTTTGAGACACTATTCCTGTCTAAGAAATATTTATGTTTTTTGGGGTATCTTTTGGTGCCATAAAGAGAAATGAAACTCAGAGAAAACATGCTGTTCTTGGTTTCTATCTCTAGCAGACAAAGTGCAGGAAAAGTCAGGTCTAGATAGAGACTGAGAGAGGCTCAGTGAGATAGACTGGCAGACAGTGATGAAAGAAAAGGCAGTAACTGAAATAAAGAGACCAAGATAGACCCAGAGAATTGGAGGGAAGTAAGAAGAGATGTTTTTGATTGGGAGAAATGGCTGATGGACAGATAGGTTAAAACAAAATGAAACAGAGGGTAGGCAGGGGAAAAGAAAAAGACTGAAACCTCGTTTCCAGATAAAGACATTTTTTTTTTTTTACTATTTCTACTGTTATTATCTCTTCTGTCTTGACTTTGACTGTTTTTCTTGCTGCATTTTATTGCTTCACACTTCACTGATGATGAGATGTGAAGTTTGACTTTGAAAGTAGCCACTGTCCGCATCCTTTCGATGATGAAAGAGTTGGAAACTTCAAATACTTTTTCAAATACCTTATATCTTTCACTTTTTATTCCTTCTGTTTTTGATAGCATCTCCTTTGCTTACCTAGTTATTATCCTTACATGAGAGCGCTGCAGAAAAGCCGGTTAAGGCAGGAAACACAGTTGGTTAAAACCCTTTTCTTCATAATACATAAAACAGTGGTTCCCAAACTATGATGCAAAGATTACTGAGATAAATCTAAAGGGGTCATAAATTAACAAGACAAGAGAAAAGACAAAAAAACAATTATGCTAAACACAATTTCATACAATTTACACAATATCTGACAAATGCACTGATCTTTTTGCAGTGGGGATGAGACATGTGGGGGTGCTGCAGGTCTGTTGAAGAAAATGACTTGTGTAAAGAAAACTGAGATAAAAGCGGCAATGAGAAGGAGAGTGAAGTGGTGTATTTTTTGAGAGACAGACTGGTTAGATGCTCTCATTGGATTTCCCATTAGTCTCTATAGTAACTCTCTCAACCAGAACCTGAGTTGAACATTAAACAGCAACACTGAGAGCATCACATTTCCATCTCAGGCCTTTTCAGAGCAACATTTATGCTGCAGAGGCGTAAATGTGATGATTAGAAAATGTCCCAGACTCATTTTTAATCACAACAGTGGATCAAAGAGCTTTGCATAATTTCATATCTTTGTTTCTGCTGAACAACTTTTAACTATTTTTTTCTTCTGTTATTGTTAGTTTAAAACTTCTTAACTGTAAAAAAACCAAACCAAAACAGTAGAGTTGTATTAACTGTACTTTACCTGCTAAAGAAATAAAGGAGTGGCTGTTGAAGATTGTGTCCTTGTGGCTTTGAATACATAGAATAAATCATCAGTAGAATAGAAAAAAAATTGTTCGTCTACTCTTTTTTTTTTTTTGTGCTTTTTTTGTCAAATGACAACATGTAAGGTCAAATTGGTCACCAGTGATAAACCCACTTTATAGTTCCCCACTCCTTATTCTCAGTTGCAATTATATAAGAAATAATAATTTAAAAAAAACTATCACAACTGACTGTGATAGATCCGTGAAAATTTAAAACTTAACCTACTTAAATTCAGTCCAGCCAGAATACGCTTGGCAATCATGCTTTTATGTTGGAATATATCAAGAATTGAGGCAAGTCTCCTACCGTAGAGAGAGATGTCATAAGATGAGTCGTGCTTATTACCACATATTGACTTTGACTTATTGCAACACGTTGCCAATTTAAGTTTAGAGAGTGTTCAGCCAGAGGTTGAGGACGTTGTTCACTCAACATCTTGGCAAGTTGCTGGTGGCTGTAACAGCTTATTTATATTTAGATTATTGCACTGCACATGGTATAAACCACTTACCAGTTTGATATGATAGCTTGTACTGCAAAATCAATCGTGCATAATGTATATATTTCCTTTTTCTGACTGATTAAAAGAGGATTAAATAAGGTTGGTACAGTTGTTGTTGCTGGGTTAGTTCCTAGTTGCACTGCAGCGCATGGCAATAATTAAAATCTATATTTTAGCTGTTAGCAGTTGCTAATGGTCAAAGCAGCTATTCATTTGACCTAAACCCTTAATCTCTCCCTTCCTAATTATGTTACTCCATCTATTTTCTTACCTTGTTAGTCTCACCTTCTTTGTCTCTTCCTCCCCTCTCCAGCGCTAACACTAGCAGCAGCAGCAGCCTCCTGGTTACTAGTTTGTATTAGTTGTTACTAGCTGTTGCTGGTACTGTGGTTCACGGTGCAGTAACCTTGACAACTAACACGCCGGTTATTTTGACCTATTCTGCTTCATCTATTTTTACTTTATTTTTATCGTTTTCTCTCAGCTTTTTAGCTCCACCTTTTTGCTAGTTCTGCCACAGTCAAAGCTTGTAGAAGAAGTTTAGAGCCCACAGTGAATATAGGAGAAGGGGCCGTTAAGCAAATTAACAGATCTGATTGGCCAATCCAGCGTCAGTAATGAAAATGAACCAATAGCCCAAAAGTGTGTCATCCCACCAGGAAAATGCCCGGTGTGCCATATTACTAGTCCAGCCCTGGTAAAGATTTGTGTGTGTGTGTTTGTGTGCTGACCTCCAAGTAAAATCCTATTTTTATCAGTTTTACCATTTGTTGTTCATTTTTCAATGAAAATTTCAGCAGCGGTCACTTATTTTCAACAGAAATTCTAATGCGTTCAGCAATTCAATTTAAATTTAAATTTTTCTGTCTACTTTGATTATTATTTTTAACCTGAAAAGAGTGGTAAGGACTGCATCTTGGTAAAAATGAGAGGAGTAGCTTATCCTGATTCAGAATCTTTGATGTCTCACCACTGTTCATCTTCTTTGAGGGCTGAACAACGGGCAGCCAGAGCAAGACTTCACTTGCCAAGTGCAAATGACAGCAGACCAGAGACATATCACTTTATGTGGTATCAGAACACAATACACAGAGACACAGGCAGCGGGATGACAGAACTTCAACTGTGGCAGCTGGCTGATGATAAGCCGATCATAAAGCAAACACTGAACAGTAGAGGCACATTGTCAAATAAAGATGTTGTCGATTGGAAGTGAGAAAAGAAGCTGAATGCAATGTCACTATTCAATGCACTGCCGGAAATGTTTTATTATGATTGTAGCAGGTGGGCAGAAAAAGCACTCACAATAGGTTTGGACTTATAGGAATGAGCAACGTCTTTGTTAAAATCTATGGAGGGAAGGAAATTACCATTTCATTTTTAATAGCATCTTTTAGAACTCAAAAGATTTTGAGCCTTATTTTCACTGATAGAGTTAAATGTAATGTCGTACTTATTGTTTTGTTTAGTGAAATACAGGGATTTATAAACACTGTTGGGGAGTAACAGAATACATGTACCGGCGTTACGTATTTAAAATACAAAATATGAGTAACTGTATTCCGTTACAGTTACCGTTCGAATAGGTGATAATTAGAATACAGTTACTTTGTTGAAATAAATGGATTACACAGTGGTCTTAGCCTAACATATAAAACAGGAAATCCCCTCTCTAATCTTGGTAATTCCACACATTGTTAAAAACCCAAACAAAACACGCAATAATGTAAGCGTCCTGTTAATGTTGGTGGTGTCAGTTACACAATGGAGCCAGCAGAACACAGCCAGCAGTGCACGGGCAGGAATGCATTTCTTACTTGGAAATTTCGACAGCACTTCACATTTAAAGAAGAAAGGGAAGGGTGAAATCTGACCATGCAACGCAAACTCTGTTTGCCAGCAACCAAGCTGCTTTCAGTGTTAAGACTCCAACCTAAAGAACTAGGTTCTTTTTTAAAAAACTAACATAAGCCTACTGCACCTACCTTGTTTTAGTTGTGGTAGATACCTGGGTTATGAGCCACTTCAGTATCTTCAATGTACTATTGCTGTGTGTTTTATTACCATTACTGAAGGCTGCATTAAAACCTGCTAGCTGCAAATAATCATATGCAGTTCTGAAAGCAGACAGAAAGAAAACACATTACTGATACAGAAATAGTTTTCTATACGAGATCGCTGCAAAAAGTGCAGCCTTACCTAATATCCACCCTCCTGTTACTCATTTTTATATTAAGGTTTAAAAATCTAGTTGGTTGATTATGATTATTTGCAGCTAGCAAGTTGTTAATGCTATCCATCGAGTCTAGCAGTCTGCGGTCTATGAACTAACCTCAGCTAACGACAGCTAACAATGTTAGCTCGTTGGCGAATAGCCCTCGGTAATAGTAATAAATCACACAGCAATAGTACATTCATGTAGTAGTAAAAAGCATTGCTTGGTAATTGAAGCTTACGTATCCCCAGATACAAATAGACAGTTTTCGACTCCACTAATTCTAATTCTGACCTGATGTCTATGATACTTGGGTCTGCATTGTTAAAGTGGAAGTAGCTTTGTGATCCAGGAGAACAACATTTAATAACTGTAGCTTTTACTGTTTTATTGCTTTTTTTTGTTTCTAATGCAAAGACATTTAACTATTTAGGAAAGTTATTATGCTAACTGGCTTCTGTTTCCTGAAAGTAAAGCACAGTGCACTTGTACTTGTATCACAGGCTACAGGGTACACGAGTGGAAAATAACAGAGTAATTTTCTCCTTCACAGACTGTTTCTGTTGGACAATTGTCAGAATATACTGAGTGAATGAGAAATATTTGTGGGTTTTTGGGTTTTGTTTTGATAAAACAGCAAAAGACCAATATAAAGTGAAAATATGTAATCACTGAAATTGTAAGGTGCAAAACACACTGGAATTATCTAGTGAGCAGGTGGATTGAGAATCAAAAAATAACAGACTGAGTTGATTACTAGGCCACAGTACTATATATCCTTACACTATGTACTATATTTAGCAACCTGACAAGTCACTAGCAACTGTGTTTATCATTAGCAACAGTGCTAATCACATCTCAGTTTGGTACCACTGACCTGTCTGTCTGGATTTTGGCATCATGTCTCCACGTGAATTACCTGCAAGGAAAAAAATCTGATTGCTGATCAGACAATAGAAAAAGCACTCTCCGTGGCCAAATAAAAATTCGTGACAACCTTGAACAATAGTTATAGAAGGAGACATAACACCACTAATCGGTGCAGCAGTGGTGGATCGCATCTATCCACTGTGCACTGACACTTCAGACTCAGCACATAAGACGATCAATTGAAATAAGGATTCTTGTGAGAGCTGCAAAGAAAAGAAGCCTGAAAACTGTGAGCATATTCTTCGGTCAGATGAGATCAAATTTGTTGAGCTCAGTTGGATTCCAACATGTTTGGCCTGGATTCCATCATGAATGCCTGTCTAGGCTATAAACCAAAACACCAACTGACAAGGATGATTTCAGAAGTCTGGCAGCAGAGAAATATCGCAGCTTGATAATAATCTAAGCACACTGTGGAAATCATACATCAGTTTCTGAAGAAGAAAAGAGTGGAAAACATATCCTGGCCAAATATGTTCTCTGAATTCAATTCAAAGGTATACCTTTAAGGTATTGGTGTCACTCTTTCCATTCGGTATATTTTTTTCTCATGTACTCCCTCATGTTTAGCTTCTTGCTTTCTTAGCTAGCTCCTCATGAATTACCTGTTTGGACTTGCCTTTTGCCTGCATCCCACCTAGTATTGTTTGCTTTCACTGATTGATTGGAGTTTAGTGTGCTTCCTTGCGTCTCCTCGCTCTTAAACAATTAGAAATCACTGATACAAATGTCCATGTTTCATGCAGTTGTATTAAATACATTTTTGTTACCATTAATAATCTTTCTTTTATAAATGTCTCAAAATTGCTGTTATAGATAGATGGGTGTTTTTTTTCCTTGTTGATTTTCTCATTTTAATTATTTCCAGAGATTTCCAGTTGGCATCTGTATGTCACAAATGGTTTACTGCTGTATTCTTTATCTCACTAACTGAGCTATAAATTCAGCAGACAGTATTGAGGTGGCATAAAACTCCAGCTGAGAAGCAAGTGCTTCAGAACACCTGGGGGTAATTTCTAGGATTGTAAATCAAATAGAAATCAAATCCATTCAACATCTAAATATCATTGAAATAACACAGTTTGTATTAGTGTCCTATGAGTGAGTTAACATATTATCATGTTTCTGAAGCAGGTCTTGTTCTGCAGGTTGCTAGTGTCATGTCTCGGCTGTAGGCAGGCAGGAAGAGAGGACCCAAAATGCAGGACTCACGGAGGCAGAAGTAACTCAAAATACACAGCTTTATTGCTGGTAAGAAGCAGAACAGGAAAACACTAACTAAACTGGGGAAACAGAATAACTAGGCAGGTTGACAGGCTGGTGAACAGACGTTAACGACGCGACACCGAGTAGGGGAAGACACAGACACTAAATACAAGAGGTGAACGGAACGAAGAGGAAACAGCTGGGAGACACGGCTGACGCTGGTTACACGGACGAGACAGGGAGAGCACAAAGCTGAACGCACTGACATAGGACACGGACCTACAAAATAAAACAGGAAGCACACGACAGACAGAGACACAGATGCAGACTTATAAGCAAGCATAATGACATCATGGACAGACAGAGGGACATACGGACAGAGGAGACTAAGCAGAGGCAACCTAAACTAAACATGAGGACAAGATAACAAAACCTAAACCAGAAATAATCATCATCATCATCATCAGACGGCTAAAGAATCAGGATAATCACAATCAAAACAGCATCACCCGAGAATAAGAACTAATCCATAATGCAAAAATAAACCAAAACATAAGAAACTCAAAATGCTGGGTCGAACCGACCCAGGACCGTGACAGCTAGTTTCCTTTTCATAATATTATCTGTGGACAGTTTTATATTTCAGCTGCTTAATTTGAAACTCATTGCGACAGCTTTGTCAGTTTCTTCTCTCACCGTGTTCCCTTCTTTGAAAACCTACCAACTTTTATAGTGACAGAGATCCTGTGAAGGTAAGACTGCATTCAAATTAGGACCTTATTAAGATTCTGATGCAAGAAAACGCTCTCAGTAGTAAATCAATCCAACAAATGTCTCTCTCTTTCTCTTTTCACATTTTTTCTGTCACTTAACTCTCAGTATAAAACTACAGAACATCCAATTCAACGTAATCATGTCTATATGTTTTTTGCACTCAGATGCTCAATGGTGAATGGACTGGTTCTTATATGTGCTTTCCTACTCTGAACACTCAAAGCACTCTACACTACTTGCCTCATTCACCCAAGACCTTTCTATCTAACATTCACACACGTTCCCCTTGGGCATCTTGCACATGGATATTTGGCGTGCAGACTGCAGCAGACAAGGATCAAACCACCAACCTTTGGATTAATATGTGACCTGCTCTACCACCTGAGAAACAGCCAAACCGGAAAAGCTGATGTTTGTGTTCTGGAGGGAAAAATGTACTTAAACTTGAAATGGTTTGTGTTTTTATTTATGTTATTTAGTGTGGATATTTTTCAAAATCCAATGATTTCATAACAGAACAATATTGAGTCCATCTGGGTTTAGATTATTGTTCAGGTTTTAAGTAATTGTTGTAACATAATATAATGTTGAATCTGTTCATCTGGACGTAGCGTTTTCAGTGGGAGAAACGTTTCGTCACTCATCCAAGTGACCTTCACAGTCTCAGCTGACTGCAGGTTTCCCCAACCTTATAAACAGTACATTTGCATAATGACTGAAACCACTGAAGGAACAGTGGGCTGTGAGGTCAGTTCCTTAATCATTAATATGCAAATTCTCATGACCATTGATCAACAACCACTGATTAAAGCTCACTGATCAAAGCTCACTGATCCATGGCCATGAGTAATATAATGTTGACAGTAGTATGATATTACCCTCTATTGATGGAACTTTACTGTTGCGTGATGTTTTGTTATATTTAGTTATGGATTTATTTGTTTATTCAATACATTTCAGCCAAAGTGAAATGGACAAGAAATAGAAATGTTTTCATGTATGCAGTCAGGTTATGAATCTGCAGCAATACAGTAAACTTATTTTTACGTTTCTATAATTCTACCCAGTTGAATCATCTCTTGTGCTGTGCGTCTAAATACTAAACACATATTTAACATTTTCATATAATTTATTGAATTTTGATACTTTCATATATCAAGAATAAATAACAACTGTATCAAAGTGTTTAGCACTAATTAGGAAAATATATTGAAGGCATTAAATCAATATTGGAGGTCAAATATCTTACATCAGTTATTATTTTCGCAAACTTTGCTAATTTTCTATGTTTAAAAAAATGAATTTAAAATAGAAATAGGCTGGCAGGGGGAAAAATACATAAATTACATAGGGTTAATATATAAAATTAGTAATAATTGTTATCTTCAAAGATAGGTGTTTTTTATGATTGATTTATTACTCTGCAGTATTTTTTAAGTATGCAGTTACTATTCTTTTATAGTAGTATTTTTGCCATCCTGGAATATTTTTCGTGTCTTCACCTTTCAGATGCTGTGATTCACACAGAGTGGGTCCCCAGAAAGCATCTAGTCAATTCAATTCACCTGTAACCTGATCCCAGACACATTGTCCTTACACATGCTCCTCGTCCTCCTTTTTATTATCCCCTCACTGTGCAGTTTTTGAGTCTTCTTTCTGTAGCCCCCTGCCAAATCGCTTATTTTTCTTTCATAGTCCAACAACTTCACCAACTCTTGTTTGTCTCTGTTTTTTCCTTGAACTTTTTCTCTGTGTACCCTTTCCCCTTTTGGATGTGTTTGTTTTCTTTGATTGTCTGTGTTTTGCCAACCTCTGCCTTTAAGTCTTCTCGCCAAGCAAACTCAATTTAACTTCACCCTAAGCTGTCCCCTGAGTGTCACTTTTGAGTCCAGATATCTGCCAAAATGTAGCTGTTTGGGGCATCAAAGATATGCAAAGATTTACAAATAAATGCCAATTTCTGCATGTATTTTTGCATAAGGAAGGGATAAATTGTTCATAGAAGTTATGTTTTCAAAGCAGCTCGTGTCAGGGATTGTCCTTTTGACATCGATATAAGTAAGCAATACGGCCAAAGCAGAAATTCGACTGGAACACATAAATAAATTTTGTTTTTCTTCCAACATGGTCAATAAACCAACGCAGTTTAAAAACCAAAACGCTCAGCACTCTGTGAGTCATTTGTATTGATCAATAAACCAGACTGCAGCGGATGCAATATTTTTGGATATTGTGATATATAGTGCAGCAAAGACTTCTCTTATTGCCCCTTTTAACTGGACAGTCAAGATAATAATCCTACCAGTGACCAGAGAAAGGCAGACTGGTTGGAGTTCATGCTCCCCATCAGCTTCCCACTGGCCTCTGAGTGACCACATACAAGCTGCAGGTGAAATACGGAAATGAAATTTATCACACACACACACCTGCACAGAGACTCTATATGATTGAAAACCTTATGTGACATCTATTTGCAAACAATGGTTTATGTATAATTGAAAGCCCTCTATGATACTCTTCTTCATGCACAGTCACAGAATAGCAGTATTTCATGCATCATATTTGTCTCTAATGCATTCATGCACCTATGCCACATGTTTGATTTGAGACCTTATATTGTAGTGAGCTCAGTTTGACCTGCAGCACCCTCTGCTTCTCTGAAAGCAGAGAGCTGATTTGGCATTGATTCAGGTATTGCACAGCTGATAGGGTGTGGTGGCCTCAGATGTGCTGGAAATATACAGCAAACGGTACATTTGTAATTACAGAAAGTAAAGTGAGGAATGTGTGAAACAGTAAAAACATGAAAAACAAATATAAAGGCAGACTATTCATCTACTGGCCACAAGCTATTCTGGTGTCACTCTTTCCGTCTGATGTTTGAACCTTGTTGCAGCAAATAATTCACATGCACATTAGTGAGGTCAGGGCGCTGTACAGACTCGTGAATTTCCTCTTAATCAAGTTTAACAAACTCTTTTTTTTTAAAGGAAACAAACTACTGTGGCAAACTTGGAGGTGCATTATTGTCCAAAATACCACCGTAGCAGGGTAGTGGTGGGGTTTAACAGCATGTTCTCATCCCAGAGCTATAAATACTCCTGTACTGTCAGATGCCACTGGTGTTATAGAGATACCACAAGGTGTACTTTTGCATTCTTGCCTGACCTTGACAGTGTTGAAAAAGGGGAGATAATAGTCCTGCGTTGGAAGGTTGACGGTAAATAAAGTCACAAGTTTGCTTTTTGCCTTCAGCTTTGACTTTTGGACTTTTTTTTTTGTATTTGACTGGACAATAAAAAGCACTAGGTATGCTGTGTGAATGAAAATAGGCTGGATTTATTTAGATGTTCACATGCTTACTGCTCTGAAGTATAAGGAAGACGATTTTTTTGTACTCATTATTTAAAATGCAGACTTGTTTACTTAAGTTTGAGCTGTGAGGTCGTTGTGTGTGGGCTTCTGGTTCAGTCTTGTCATGGTTTATTCTTAAATTATCAACCATGTAGAGAAAAGGCTTATGTAACAAAAATACGAGCATTTGTTTTTCTTTTTTTCGCTATTCTTTGAAAGACTGCTCACATGACCCCCAGATACACACTTTAAGTTTATGTGTACATTTGTTCAAATGTTAGGGAAATGAGTAAATTTCACCATCTGTTGGTTGGGAACTGTTAAATATCTTACATTTTGTGTAAGTAGCAATAAATGTAATATATTTTTTATGTTTTGTTTTGTTTTTTTAAACTTTTTTTAGCATATTGATTTTAGGTGGTTGTATGAAAGAAAAAAACATGCATCTTGAGAGCACTGGTGGTTATTTTGGCTATTGATTCATCCAGTCTTTTTTTCCATTGTGAATGTTTGGTGGGCTTGTTGTTCTTCCTCAGGTCAATACATAATTTTGCACTGACTTCTTTGACAAATTTTTAGTAGACAGGTATTATTGGGTATAAAGTTTTGGGTTTTTTGTGTTTGTTCCAACACTGAGATGCATAGTACACTTCAATGTTTCCTCCACTAGGGGGCGGCAGATCCAATGACATTTTTCTAGGCAGTGAAAGAGGGAGGGGAATCATTTCCTGCCTTTCTGACTACCTGCCTCAGTGACTTATTCATTGCTTCAGCCTGACCTTATAAATCAAATTATTGGGGTCAGTAGTGTAATTACTGACCAGCTGTTGCATCTCTTTTTTTTTTAACTCTGTTCACTCTCCTGTAGCCTAGTCCATCCCACACAGTCCACCCAGAGTGGAATGGACAGAAAGCCAATGGAGCGGATTGAACTGGACTCAGGTGAGCAATAATGAAGAGATGGGAAGTACTGTGATCCAGAAGTAGTAGGACTGCAGCACTGCAACCCTGATGACAACTCTACTGTGCTGTCAGTAACCATTAGATCACATCAGTTTGTGTGCATGTGTGCGAGAGAGAGAGAGAAACAGACCTGTATTACCATATTTAACCTTTATACATAAAGAGTCTTTTGTAACACGACTTTGGAAAGCTTTTTGGAAAATAAACTGCTCTGTGATCGAGAGGAATAAAGATCCGGGTTTCAAAAAAGAGACAGTAATTGATGTTTGTCATTGTCAAGCTGTCAGTAATGTTTTCCAAGTGTCAAGGAAGAAGAGGAGTTGAAATAAATTTGCTTGCTACATAAAAAGAACTCTTTATTCAAATGGGTTTTTGTTAAGTGTGGGTGGAACAGCAGGAGCTTGTTAAAAGAACAAGATAAGGTGCCCTCACAGAAAGGGCGATTCACAGCAGTAACATAACATCAGACACATCAGAGCAACGTGAACTAATGAAACGTATATTTACTCAAACATTTAAAAGGAGGCAAATTTGAATAAAACTTCAAATCAAAAACATGAAGAAACAAAACATTTTTTACTCGAAAACAAGATTTGAATGATTCAGTGAGATGGATGTGGTTTCTGTGATGCTGCCCATTGGTACGTTCAGTCCAGTCTTTTAGCTTCTTGTCGCCATCTTGTTTTAGGAGCCAGAAGTGGCCGTGTTTGGAGGTGAGTTGTGCCTCTGAGTAGTACCTACTCAGCTCGACTTGACTCGATTTTGGTCGCTTTTGCTTACAGTTGAGTACCACCTCGATGTGTGGGGTGGTTAAAGTACTAACTCCTAATGGAAAACCCTTAAAACTGAGTCGAGCCAAGCCGAATAGTTGCTAGTGGTAAAGAAGCATTCCAGAAATATTAGCAGCTAATGCTAGCTACTGAAAAAGGTGCATCCATATACTTTGTGGGTACATCACGCAGACTTCTGCTTAGGGCTACTAAACTTTAGTCAGCAAAACTGTAAAATAGGTTTATTATTATCATTTGTCATTAATTTGTATTATTTATTTATATTGTTTGGCATAGTCAGGAGTTCACTTTCATTTGCTAGCAGCTACAACTGCCCGTGCCAACATCAATTAGTCAAAGGAACCATGCCTCTTTAATTTGGCATCTCCCATCCTGTGTTTGTCTTTCAGCAATATTTCACAAAAGCCGCTTCATGAAGAGTTGAATCCATCGACCGAGGACTACCTTGTGCCTTGTGATTGTTATGGAAATTTTATGAGCTTTTCCTCACGCAGAACAAGTCTTTCAGTAGCAACAGATCACATTTTTGAAATACAGATACATTTATTATGGAAATATTTGTTATCGCAGAAAAAGAGAGCACAAGTATTACAGTAGGTTCAGGTTGTTCAGTTTTGAAGTTTATCCTTCCTCGGAGACTTTCCTTTGTATACCGTCTACGTCTATTCTACCCTCCTGATAAGGAAACACAGTGAGGCTCTGCTTTCCCGTATCTCCTAACAGATAACAAGCAGCCAGTCTGTCCTTGAGGCTTCCCGAGAGGCAAAACATAAGATGCCAAACACACAATGGTCAGGTCATCACCTCCAAAAAGGCTCAGGGCCTCCCTGAAGAAGAGAGACTTTACCAAATGGAGGGCTCCATCCCAAAAAAATCCATCACAGTGATCAATATGAGTGAAGTGTGTCTGGGCTTTCAAGGTCTTTATAATGTACTATAGAACTACTGTGTAATTCATAACTGATGCTTTATGTATGCAGAGTCTAACAGAGATTGGGACTTCCTTGACCTTGAAGAGAGAATGGCAATAACCTTCCTTTAATCTGATCTCATGGGATGGTAATAAATTCTTAGTTGGCTGTCTTATATTAGTATCTGCAGGTGGGAAAGAGAGTGTGTATATGTGTGTGTGCTTTTTAATTCAGGCCTTAAAGTTAGGGTTAGGTTTAACCTAACTAATTTCGGCTAAAATGAGTCTGCAGGACTATTAACATAAGTAAACAACATGTCTTCTGAAATGATGAAATCAGACTGCATACATCCTGCATCCTTGGTGATCTGTAGGTGCATGGATGTGAGTATGTGTTACCCCGTGGATCCGTGCATGTGTGTCTGGAGGTGATGCCTTGGCTGATGACAGCCAGCAGGAGATGCAGCATCCCCTCTGAGCCCGACTCCATCAGCAAGAGAACAGACGAGTGGCAATGGAGGGCAGTGAAAATGTGAGTGCATGTGTCCACACGTCTGTATGAGAGAGGGGGAGAAAGAGTAGACAGAGAAAGAGCACAGTTCTGTATGTCAATCTTTATTCTTTAACCATGGGAAATATAACATGTAGCTTGTTTCCAAGTGAGTTTGTCATTGTGTTTGGCGAGATTCTTTGTGGAAATGAATATGAAGAACACAAATGAAATGTCAAAATAAATTTGTATTTGCTCTTTACAGCTGCAGACACATTTTTGGATTTAGGCAATGGTTCATTTCAACTTTAGGTATATAAACTAATGGGCTACAAAATGACATGGATTGGCCAACAGTCAGTCAATATTATCCACATCATTGCTGATGATTGGTGGCTCTGTTATGACATCTGTGACAGCTAAATAGGCCTCTGACAAGGCTTTTCACTATTGTACCTTTTGTACCACTGCTAGACGAACCCAAAGATCTTCCTTTGTGCAGCCTTCCCAGTGCTTTTCAGAGTACCTTGTTCCCTGTGACAATACACTGAACAGTAGTTGTGTTGGGTCTGTCATCCATCTGACAGACATGGCAGATAATCAGATGGTTCTAACCATGGTCTCAATGGTGATGCACTTGGACCACATTTGGGGTTTTTTGAACATTGACATTAAAAAACTTCCTCATTACTTTAGACAAAGCTCCACCTTTTGAAGTTCTGTTCCAGTGTGTAAAGAAAGAATTTAACTGTAGCTCAAAATAAAACGTATTCCCTCTTAAAACAACAAAATAGTGAGACTTGGAATACAAACAAAAATTGTCTGATTAAAAAGATGTATTTAAAGGTATTTGGCAAATGCATTCGACATGAATTTCACTTCACAAAACTGGCCCTTGGTCCAGAACTCAGTCAGGTCTAGAATATTAAAATTAGACAATATGTCACCTGCTTTCTTGCTAATTCTCCGTAACCTACATTCCCTGTGAGTGATACAGTTGTTCTGGTACAAACTGGTGAACATGTGGGCTGTTTTTTTTTATTTTTTTAACCAGGGTCCAGGTTTCTGAATCTGTCTGATTCACCTGGCACTGTGACAATAAACAGCTGGTTGAAAAACACTCGGTACTTCAGGGCTAACAATTAGCTTTACGTGGTAACACCATTCTCAGACTGTTTACAAGCATTAGTGATTGGTAAGGGAAAATCGAATCCTCTCCCCCACAGGAACCAGTGTCTGAGTGATTATGGACTGTAACAAGTTGAGAATTCGGTCTGACATCAAGTAGGACTGGTTCATGGTTGCATGGATATCGGCCCAGACTGCTGACTGTTTTGGTGGAGAAACCATATTTGTGACTATAAAAACATAAAGTATTGACTCTTGCAGGAACTACAGGTATTTGTTTCTTTAACTTTTGTCTTCTGATCCAGTAGATTCAGTTATTTTCTCAAAATCTTGCTCATGAGCAAATATAAGTTTATTACTTTACTGAATTACACAATATAACATAAAGGATTTATTACAAATGTTTCACACATCAGTTTATGTGGAAATGGAACAAAATAAAACTATTTTAAAGTTTCTCATATAATACCTTCATTTGTTTTCCAGTTAAGTTTCCACAGATGCAATTTTTTTTTCCAAGGATGAATGTCTTGAAGTAAAGAAAGGAACGAAGTACAAACATACCACAAGGATGGGAAAACAAAATAAAAAACTTCACCAGACAAGTTTCCTTGAAAATAAATGCAATACAATTTCTGTGGGCAGTCAGAACAAATGTCCCAGTTAGCAATAATAATTATAGACACAACAGGTGAAACGAGCTGAATTTTAGTCTTCCTCTTGGCACACAACAAATTCTTCACACAAAGGATGCATTCTGCAAACAGAAAGCTAAAGACTTCAGAACAGTTAAGGCATCATTTAATCAATAGCACTTAGAAAAAATTACTGTATTGGATAAGGATGGAGTGTCTCTGCTTTTGTGGTCGACGCTCGATGGAAAAAAAACAATTCTAAACAGTCAACAACACCAGCAACACTAACACGTGACAAAGTCAACTTACCATCATCATCATCATCATTATAGACACTCATCATCATCACAGAGACTGAAACGCACCATAGCAGCTTTAACAAATAAAGTAAAAATCCCCTGAAAATGAATCATCTCAGAGGGGAAATCTCCCCTTTAACTGTGCGATACTGTAATATATCACTGGAGCAATTAAAACATCTTAATGAATGAATGTGTTAACAAGCTCTGGGTTCCATAACAAGGATGCAAACTGGCCTGAGCTTGGTTAGCTGGAATAAACGAACCAAATATTTCCCTGTGGGAGTGCTGTTTAGCTGTGTGTGCTCGTGTTCCTGCATGTTAACGGGCGTTAAGATGGGCACCTTGTACACACAGCATCATACGCAATGACCCCACCACCTGGAACGGCAGATGGTTGGAGCTAATAAAGACACCTGACAGAAGGTCAAGAGTTTTGAGCTCTCTCCTCAGTGTGACACAGTCTAAATCTGTAAAATATTTATTACACAGCTGGCTGTGAAATGCAGAATCTCTTAAGGGAACGCTGATGAGTCATTTTGATGTTATGCTTCCATCCATCCATTCGCTTCTGCTTATCCTTTTCAGGGTCGCAGGGGGCGCTGGAGCCTATCCCAGCTGTCATAGGGCGAGAGGCGGGGTACACCCTGGACAGGTCGCCAGTCTGTCGCAGGGCCTGATGTTATGATTGATATGGAGTAATTAATTTGAAAGTACTTTCTTCTAAACAAGAAGAGATACCAAGTGTTATCGGTATGTAACCATCCTGAGGAAAAATGTAAAGGTTCATTAAATGAATTGTTGTTGGAAATAGTTTGAGACAGGAGGAACATTCAGTAAACACCAAAATCTTACACAAAGCATCTGTTTCAGATGTTATCAGCCCATTAAGTCGTAGTTTTACTCGTCAGTCTTATATGCTCTTTTCTTACCATCTGTTATAATCAAGGATAAACAGAATTGAACGTAACACCTTCATCATTAAATGCCCTGGTAAGTGCCCACACAGCTAGTACAATGGTCCCTCATTTATCAAGGGAGTTACGTTCTAAAAAAGTGACTGCAAAGTAGTCATCTTTATTTTTTACAATTATTATGGATGTTTTAAGGCTGTAAAACCTCTCACAACACACTTTATACACTTTTCTCAGACAGGTATGAACATTTTCACACTTTTCTCTCTTGTTTGAACACTCTCAAAATTCAAAATAAGTGCAGTATTACAGAATGAAACCAAAGATCAAACCCTGTTTCCAGGTCCAGAGCAGCTGCCGGAGAATTCAACATTAATGAATTAATGGTACGGAAGTGGAGGAAGCAAGAAGAATGAGTTGAGTAAAGTTTGACTTATCTGACTGTTTTGTTTCGCTTAATGCGCCTTATGGTCCAAAAATATGGTAACTTCTACCTTCCTTCAGCATGTCCAGAAGTCCAACTTTTTGTGCGACGGTTAGCATCTTCCTCATCTTTCATCGACATTGTTGTGTTTGTTAGGGAGAAAACTTACAAATATACAGTACAGCACTTCAGAGTCACACTGCTAGCGAACGAAGATTTATGTAAATTTGACAAGCTGAACGCATTCTGTACTGTCCAGGAGACACGGCACGGAGGAGATTGATTGACAACGGTCTACAGCTGATCAGGACACAGAACACAATGCGCTGTATTTAAAAAAAAAAAAAAAAAAGCATGCAAAATTGCACAAAAAAATATCTGCGAAACAGCGAGGCCACGAAAGGTGAACCGTGTTATAGCGAGGGACCACTGTAAAGCTAAATCTGTAAAGCTAAAACCGTAAACTTTTGTTCACTGGATGAAGCAATAACAACCTCCTAATATATGGAAAAGCCCCCTACTGGTAATATGTATGGGACATACGATGGCTGGCAGAAAGAGATTCATGAGTATTGTGTTTAGTTTTCAGACATTAAGCAGTAAGTATGTTGATTATGCCAGGTTGTTTTTCTCCTAAACTTAGAAAAGATGAGCCTCATAAGTCCTTGATAATCTCCAGTATAGAATTACTCCTTAGAGTAGAGACCCTCCCTATAGGGGGAAAATACATTTAGGGAAAAAAATCACATTTGTGTGCAGTACAGTATCATTCCTGTCTGAACATCGGTGCATATTTAAAACTTAATTCATTTAAAAGCATTAGTAAACCGTGAGTTTTCTGTGCCTCCTGATTGTGCTTCCTCCATGAGTGTTTGATCAGCTCGCATGCTCTTCATAAGCAGATTGACTTCCCCAGATCTCCACAGTGGAAGCAGCTTTAAGAGAAAACAAACCGCATCAAACAGCCTAATCCTTTCTTCATCTTAATGATATGCATAAGAAGACAAAACTGCATCACTTGTCCTTTTGTGAAAAATAATAAAATGGTGGGGGTTATCTTTATTATCGTATAAATACATAATAATATGATAATTCTTCTAAGAGCACCAAAGCAGAGCTTCTGTTTACGATGGGTTGATACTGTAGGTGACAGAGGTGCTTTTCTTGTTATTAGAATCAAAATTGTAGCTTGTACATGATGAGCACACCAATAGGAAGATGGTTTGCTGCCAGCTAGTGGCCACACACTGAAACTACACCTTTATTCTGGCTCCTTTCACCTTATACTTTATCATTGGAAGCCCATCAAATACACACACAAACACACACATATACATAAATGTACTCACAAGGCAGAAATAATTGTAGATTCAGCTGTGTTAAAAAGCAGAAGACATATGTGATGTAATCTTCAGATTCAGCAGAACACGTTTGACGCTGTTAGTCTGCATAAAATATTTTTAACATTCACATAACTTGATGTTTACAAAAGTCGCACAAGTTCATCTACACACACACACAGACCCACACACACACACACACACACACACACACACACACACACACACACACACACGCACTCGAGGTCCAGCCTCGAGTCCAGCAGTCTGTCACAGATGTGCCTGAGCTGACTGGCCGAAGGCTAAAAAACATTCAGTCTCTCATCTGGTTGAGCAGGATGGCCTAAATGGGTCAGAAGCATCACAGACCTGAACACACACTGTCTCACATGCACACACAAGCAGTGGAGCTGCCATGTTTTAGTATTCATAGGTCACATTTCAGATATTTCTTTTTGGAGGCCTCTTTGGGAAACATTTTTAAGTCTCATTTATCCTCATAAAGTCTGAACGAAAAAGTCGGGCTTATGAATTCTGACATATTCCAGCTAATGAAAGGCAGCTCATTATGTGCTGTATTGTGGCCATTAGCAGTAGCACATATTTGCAGATTTTAAATTAATGTCTGAATGAGCATGTATTTTTCTGTGCATAACTTTCAATTAATATGTGTGCATACTAGTGGTGCTGTGTGTCGGGTGGGGGGGGTCTCCACGTCCCTTCAGGCCTCGGCACCGTCTGCCATCTCAATGCGGCTGCTGGCATTTCTCTCACAGGATGCAGCAAAAAAAGGAAGCTGCTGTTTATCAGACTTCTAGTTCTGTGGACAGACACATAATTCTCGTAATGTAAATAAAAACAAGGACATATGTTTACTTTTTTCCCTCAGAAATGTAATATTAGTTTTAATAAGGCATTAACTTTATGATGATAGACCTTTCAACCCTGAGATTACAAGCCTTTGAGACTGTATCAGTTATTTAAAGTAATAACATTTAGGCAGAGTTGTACCTGCATCGAGTGGTTAAGATCCATCATCCCAAATATGTCATAGGCCATTGTTTAAATGTGAGAGGCCCATATACTGTTTGTCTTCACCATAACATTGCCAAAATCTGATCATAAGTGCTTGGTTTAACAAAAAGATAAGCAAATGACAGTTATATTCTCTCAGAATGAGGCAGATTATGGTGTATGTATGGTGAAATTAACATGCAAAATGTGTCAAATGACAACAGGCTCTCCATTGGAGGTGAAGATGAGTAATCACAGCACAGCAGTCAAATACATTGTTGCTCACCCCATAATTATTCACACTCAGTCTAAATATTTCATCAGCCTTAGATGTAGTCAGGTATGTCCTATTATTTTATTTTTTTAATATTTTTAGGGAAAAGGTCTTTTTTTTTAAATTGCTTGCTTTTACTGCTTATCTCGCTGAGGGTCACTGGACAATAGGCGGGACACACCCTGGATGGCTCAGCAGTCAAAAAAATGCAGTGCACTGAGAATAGCTCTCTATTTACTGTTGTTTTAACAATATAGCATTATCGTATAGGTTGTCTTGGTGACTGGCATGGGTGAAGAGGACATTATTAGCATGTAACTTAAATGAATAAACTCTTTTACTGAGTAAAATTATGCATTTCTTCAAGTTTGAACAAAGTCCTTCTGGAGGAAAGTCTCACCACTTGTCCACCATCTTCGCAGACATTCTGACAAAATTTAAGAGATTAAGACAGGTAGACAGCTTTAATCTCAGCGGTCACCAGGATGTAAAACCAATCACCAGTCAGGTCCAAAAAATAACTGCTTCAATTGTTTTTGTAACTTTGCTCCAAAACATGGTAGACACCTAACAAATGCCATGGTGATTCATGTTATGGATGCATAATGTACCTTCTGAAAAGGTGCAGGTGGATCAATGACTCCTCAGATGAGCTGCTGATTGGCTCTTTGGGGGCAGAGGAGGGACAATAGTCTTACCATGTGCCAATTCTCTTATAAGATATATCAGGTTTAAACATAATTAGAAAACTGATTTTTTTGAATGTTTCATATACCTCCCATAAAATCAAACAACCAACATTTTGTCTTGTGGCATTGAACAACTTACGCTCAGCAAATGATTTAAAACTGCAGTAAGTAAATAATACATGTTTTACCTGCAGAAATGGTCACGATAGAGTCGATGCAGTAAAAAATACATACGAGTGCTTCTTGCTAAACACGTTTGGAAAATGTTACCCCACATCACCGGGGTAGAACTGACATTATTACTGCTTATACTCCTGAGTCATTAAAAACCTGTGGGGACAGGGGGCAGTGTCACTTCTTATGTAACTGTAACCACGTCAGTGTGCCTCGTCCCTGCCTCCGGTCTGATCGCTGCCATATTTCACTTCAAGTGTTTGCGAGTGCTTGGACAGAGGCAGCCTCAGGCGGGTGCTGCTGTCTCTGACAACATTTCTGCTCAGAAAAACTCCCTCTAGTTCAGATCAGTTTGCATATTATAGCTTTGACATTGGTGCCTTAAATTCGACATCCTTTTTTAACTTCCTTTTTTTTTTTAAAATCATTGAATCTCTTTCCTCTGCCTTCCTCAACACTGCACCCATTATTATCAGTGCAGTTACAAAGTTCTTTGATAAGTTGGTCCTGTGCCATAGAGGGGATAAATTAAGAGGATCCTCGCTGTTGTTTCTGCAAAGACCTTCCATGCTGCGATACAGTACATGGAAGTTGGAAGGATTAAGAAATAGAGAAAAGCCTGAGCCAAGACATAATGCCTCTTTGAAATCCTCCACACCCCCTGCAGATGACTAATTTCCCTCTTTCCTTAAATCCACTCTCCTTCTGTGTCTGTCTTCCTGTTTTTCTTCCTTCATCTCCCTATCTCTGTTTCTCCCACGAAGGGTCCTTCACTTTGCCTCCCTGTCTCCTTGCATCTCACTGAGCGGTTTTAATGTTAATGCTAAATCATGTTGACATCATGTATAAGATGTTGTTGTTCTTGTGACTAAGCTGAATTGCTGATTTCCTTCAGTCTAACTGCATGGAAATCGCTGTGCTCAGTGAACAGACAGGGCACATAGACAGCGACGGCATCTTTAAACATCAGCATATTTAAAACAACTATCACTCAGAAACATAGTCTGTGTGAAAAACCATCATGCAACCAAAATATGCAACTTGTGTTTTTTATCTATATTGTTGAATAAAAACTTACTAAAATGAGAAAAATGCTCCATTCTGCCAATAAAATGATTCCTTTTCAAAGGATTAACTTCTCGTCTCTCCCTTTATTTCCCCTTTCTCTTGGCAGCCAGTCTGCCGTCTGTTCTTATTGTTCTTACCGTCCTTTGCCACATCCTTTCACTCACTCACCTCACCTTCATCCTACGTCCTCTTCCGTCCTCTGCTTCGCTCATAATTTGTGTAGAGATGTGCAAAACAATATTGACAGCACACAGCAGCATGTATATGCTGACATGCCTTTTTCAAGGACAGCAAGGGTTTGCACACAATGCACAGATTACACATGACTCTTTCTCTTTGTCTGACATTCAGAGTCATAATCCAGGCATATGCTTCACAAGTGTGCATAATATGACAGGGAGAATAACATCAAGCAATGCTTATCCTGTAAAGGCTCATTAACAGCTAAGAAAAAACATGCAGGTTGATAAAGGTCACATTAACTGTGTTATGTAACGCAATATAACCTGTACTTAATTTTCCATCATAGCACCTCCTGTCAGCATTTTGTAATCTCAAGTAATATTCTATAAGTATTCTATATAATCTAAAACTGTAGGACTGCATTTTCTACTGTTTATCAGGGTCCAAGTCACAGAGTCAGCAGTCTGAGCAGAGCCACGCTGACCTCACTCTCCCCAGTCATGGCTGCCATCTCTTCAGGGGGTGTACCAAAGCTTTCCTCAGAAAGCTGAGAGCCAAGTGTCCTCTCTCTGCTCAAGGTCTCCTCCCTATATGCCCAGAACACCTCACCATCCTCTGGCTGGCTCTTTTCGATGGAGGAACAGTTGCTCTACTCTAAGTTCGACCCAAATTCTCACCCTAACAATGAGCCCAGACATCTTTCAGAAGAACCTCCCTCTGTCAGTAGTTTCTGTGATCTTACTTTTTCCATCAGTTCAGTTAAATTAAATTTTATTTGTATAGCGCCAAATCCCAATTTTATATTGTAAGGTAAAGACCCTACGGTAATAAAGAGAAAACCACAACAATGAGATGACCCCCTTTGAGCAAACACTTGGCGACAGTGGGAAGGAAAACCTATAGGAAGAAATCTCTGGCAGAGCCAGGCTAATGGAGGGCATACCGTCTGTCATGACCAGTTGGAGGTGACGGGACAAAAGGCACACTGTGGAAGAGAGGCAGACATTAACAATAATGTTTTAATACAGTTTTTGGTCATGGCAGGAACATGGATACATCAAATAAACTGACAGTTTCGCCTTCATGCTCAGGTCGCCCTTTACCACAGCACTACCACCTGTGAGAAGTAAAGTTCCATTCATGTATCCAAGTACCCTCTCCTCTTATGTAATCTCAGTTTTTCAGCACTAATTTCTGGTAAAATACATGAAAAACAATAGTCCCCTTTTGAAATGGTGAATTTGAGACATTTAACCCACATCCCATCAGATAAGGTTGTTCCCTAAATGCTGTTAAGACCTTAAATGAACTGTCCCTTTTGTTTGTGCACCACTGCTTTATGTGATTTTCACTTTGATCTTCCTATTTTTCTTTTTTTTAGTGTTGTATCTTTTACTTCTGGAACAAGAATGTTCCCTTAATTTAACATTACTATCAATCACATATACCTTTGTCAAAGCTTTGTAGGTGGAACTTGCACAACTTAGAATTAACATTAATTTCACCTACAATGGGCGTAAACTTAATTAGTAATTATTATGCTAATTCTAGAGCAATTACTTCATTGTTAGAACATACTCAAACTAATAAAGATTCATACACCCACTAATATGCATTGTTTATACATGTTTTGACACTGTGTTCTTCTACACACCTTATAATTATCTATGATCTACTCAAAGTCCAATGCTACAGTCTAAAAGTGTTTACCAAATATTACTGTGTAACAATCCTGTGACATTAAAACCATTTTGTGTGTGCATGTCTTCCTGCAAGCACTACACTGCAGAACTGTACTGCCGTTCTCCTTATCAGCCCTCTTCTCTCTATCCTCCTGCCAGTTCTCTTCATTTCATTGTTTTTCTGACTGCTGTTTGAAGATGCTGACCTTCCTGTTTAAGACCGTTGAAGCAGCAAAATCACTCTGTTTCTCCTTCAGTCAATCTTCCTCTGTCATCCCAGTCTCCCATCATCGTGTCTCTCTGTCCTTTAGCTTAGCCCATTTCACTTTGTTTGCCAGAGCTCATAAAGTAGAGCAGATAAGTGGTTGTTGTTTTAAGAACTTTTAAGCCACATTAGTTTTGATTGTTGTTGTGATGGATTTATCTAAAGGCAGAAGTGAGGGAATAGACATTCATTCTCCAAAAGATGTGAGTGAGACACTTGGGAGTGCTAAGATGTGAAAGATATATATGTTTTGGAAAAAAGGCTTTTAGAAAAATTAACCCTTGACCTCTGTCACCTTTGCACACCTGGTCTGTGCTGTTTCCTTGTCTTTGCTCCGGCTTTTCTCATCTGTGTACTTATTTCCACTTTCTGTTTTATTTACAGTAGGTGATTGCCTTTCCTTGTTCCTTGTTCCTCCCTTTTTATTATCGCACCTTGATTGTTTTCACTTCTGCTTGAGTCTCACTTGTGTTTTGTTTGTTATGTTAAATGGTGCATGAGCTGGTCATTATATAGTGACTTTCTACTCAGTTTGTGGACTCAAAGCGAGTGAGACTTGCTACTAGGGGTCTCATTCACACACACCTTCATACAGTTATTGGGCGACTGGTTTCTCAGTCATGTGACACATGTACTCGTCTCTGTGAAAAAAGCCTCCTCCCCTGCTCTGTCTTAAAAGTAATTACACCTGGTCTCACAAAGGATACTAGGAGCGATTCATTAAGTCAGGTTTGTTCTTGTTTCTATCAGGCTATTCTTTCTGATGACCCCTTTATCCAAATTGGAGTTGCTGGGGCCTGTGCCATCTGTCATAGCACGAGAAGTAGGGTACATCTCAAACAGGTCATGAGTTCAAAGACAACAAAGACAACCACTCTCTCATATCCACACCCACAGGCAATTTAGAACTACCAATTAACCTAAAAAGCACGTTTTTGGACTGTGGGAGGAAACCAGAGACTATAGAGGAAACCCACACAGGCACAGGTAGAATTTATCACCCCGTTCTCACCATGGCCAGTTTTATATTTGCCTTAGTTCATCTCCGTCTCTTAGTTCAACCTGAATGTCGACTAATAAACTCAGTTAAATCGCGTGTTTGTATTTTGTATTCATGTTGTGTTTTTATCCCAGTGTTTTGTTAAACATTTTCTTTTCTTTTCCTCCTTCCTGCTGTTCATTTCTCTGCTCCGACTGCTTCTCATCAGCCTCCTCTTGTCTTCGCAACACTCCTACTTTCTTTCTTTGATGGTAATCTTTGTTAATCTTTTACTGATTTTGTTTCCTCCCTCCCTCGCTCTTCATCCTTTCCTTCTTTCCTTTGTCTTCTTGGTTCTCTTCCAGTCTCTCATTCTTTCATCTTGCTTTCTTTCTGTCTGTTTTTCCAAACCTTTCTTCCCCACATCCCTTGTTGCTGTCTTTTTTTTTCTTTCCCCCATCTTGGTCTTCATTCTCCTTTTTCTACTCTCCCTACTTGTTTTTCCTCCTTTTTATCCTCCCTTCCTTCTCCCCTTCCTTTCTTCATGACATCAACACCTCCTTCACCGACTGTCAGACCTCTCCTCTTATTTAAATACTGTTTGATAATCTCTCCATGCCTGCTTCCTTCCCTCCATCCTTCACCTCATGTTATTTTTCCTGGTGGAATTTCTCTGAAATCACTGTTGTCACAGCAACCACATAATGACTTAAAGTATTCAAAACAAGCTTTTACACAAGCAAAAAGTGCGCGGTCCCAGCCAGCTTTACTACAGTTCCACGATTCACGATTCTTCCTACGCATACTATAAATGTAGCATTGGACACTGTGTTTACCTTTGTGATTAACCAGCTGGGGTTATGTTTACATTTTTTTCTGATCAATGTGAATATATAGCTTTTAAATGTTCCACTTTATCTCCATGAAATTCATAGATTTGTCTGCCAGCTTTTTGTTGCTGGGCAGGTTGCAGCAACTTTTTAAAACCTTGAACGGGCCTAAGTGTCCGCTAGCTGCTCCTAAAATTGGGATTGAAAAGTATCTTGAGACTAAATCAGTCAGTAAATGTGCTGTAAAGGTCAATGACAGTAAAAGGTTAAAAATCTCTTTAGTGTGGCAAAGTTGTTTAACAGTTTATATGTTACAAAATGAGAAACATATAAAAAAACAATTTGTATGTCCAGTAAGGCCATTTTCTCTCTCATCAGGAGAGAAACTGTAGTATAAGAAATAATGTACACATTAGAGTAAAATCCTGGTTTGTTTGTTCTTACCTGAGTATTCTGAGAAAGAAAAATGTATGAAAACATGCTAAAGCTACACTGCAAAGCTGGGTGGTTTAACACAAGGATGTAATTCATTTTCTTCCACTTGAATACTCTCGAAGAGTCTTATCACCCCGGGTGCATGTTAATGCCACGTGCAGGCAGTCAAACACATGCGCCCATACAGTAAACATGAATGTAAATGCATGCACAAATGCGAATGCAGTGCACGGAGAACAGTGTGTGCACTGGCTGACTACATGTATATACGGGCCTGAGCACATGCCCGCTTGAGTCATTTGACATTTACTGAGCTCATACAAATATTAAACTGGAGTTATGGTCCTGTCACATCTTTGTTTTGGATGTGAAAATTTAATTATCCAAGTACCATAAAATGATGTCCTACAAAATTAAGTGAAAATGGCCCAGAAGTGTCAGTGATGACACATTCATGCTTAGATGAATATTAATGCTCATAATTCCTATTAATTCCAAGGGGAGTATGAGCTATTTATGTTTTTGTTTTTTTCAGTGCTCCACACAAATAAAGTCCTGAAGGATCAGGCTTCATTGCAACAGAGGACGTTGCTCTTCTAGAGTTTCTAAGGGAGATAATCTTTAGTTAGGCCCTTCTCCTGTGGAACCAGCTCCCAGTTTGACTGACAGACACCCTCTCTACTTTTGAGGTTTCAAACTTTCCTTTGTGATTCTTACACAATCGTAAATGTTGAGATACTGTGTAAAATGTAAATATAAGTAGGTAAAGCATTTACCATCAGAGAGCCAATAACAGAGGGTGTCCCTGTTTTTTAAAAACGCATTTCAAATTTACAAGTGTTATTTCTGGAAAATATAACAATTTTCCACTTTGCCTCAGTCTGTTCGAAATAGTCTGAGACACCAGCATTTCTTCTTCTTTGCATGACTGAGCTTTTATCTCTGTACATTTGTAGGTGGCATGGTGAACCATGTTCACAGACAGCAGATCATGGACATCCAGTACTGATTGTTGGCATTCTCCCTTGTGCAGAAAGATTTCTCCAGATTCCTGCAATCTTTTGATCATATCATGCAACCTAATGGCATTGCGTTAAATGGCGTTTTGTTTCCATTTAACGCTTTGGAGAGGCAAAGCATGCAGAAGTTGCAATACCAGCAGGGGGCGATAATATATTTAAAGCCAAGAATTTGCTAGTGACCAAGGAGGGTATGAAGTACATTCCTGGGTCCTTCTATGCCACAAACAATTAAGCTAGGGGGCTAATATGTATTTGCATGTAAATGTGTTAATAATATCTCTTTAAACACTTTCTCATGATTAGTTTCATGTTGGTTTGAAATAAAATATCTCCCTGTACTATTACTGCAACTTCTGCATGTGCATTGCACACCTTGGAGGGGCAAATCATGAAATGAACACGGAGGTCAGATGTGTCTCTTACACGCTTTGCGGTGATACTGGGTTACATTATGTGCTATACACAAGCTTTTGTAGACTGGTGAACCTCTTTCCATCTTTGCTTCTTAGAAACTCTGGCTCTCCAAGTTGTTCTTTTTATAATCATTCATTGTACTACTCTTTTCCCAATTAGCCAAATTAGCTGCAAAATGTTCCTACAGTTATTTGTTTTTGGTCCCACTTACTTTGGCTGCCTTTTTTGCCCCTGTCCCAAATTTTTTAAGTGTTTGTGTTTTGTCCATTGTCCTGTCCTTTTTTTTTGTCTCTTTCTCCTCACTCCCAAACAATCCTGGCAGATGGCTGCCCCTCCCTGAGTTTGTTTTGCCAGAGGTCTCTTCCTATTAAAAGGGAATTCTTTCTCATCACCCTTGCCAAATGCTTGCTCATGGGGATCATCGGATAATTTGGGGTTCTCTCTCTAATGTTGTTAAGCTTCCACATCACATGATAAAGCACCTTCAGCTCATTATTTCTTTAAACTGCCAATATATAAATAAAATGTAATTAAAGATTAATGAGTCGATTACATATGGGATGCAATATATGATTACTGTGGTTTGGCCAACAGAATAAGAGGAGAGAGAAACTAGTGATAACAGATTTCAAAATTAATCAGGCAACAAGAGAAAAATGGATTTTGCACTGCTGGAAGGTGTGACTAGCATACAGATCGATCTAATATATGTAATGAGCCTAACCTTGAAACTTGCTGTCCAACCAGTTAATTTTCCAAACAGCTGTCCCTTTAAATATTTGATTAGTGAGCGCAAGTTAACTCTTTTTTTTTTACTCTTTAATGAGATGGTAAATAAAGCAGGAAACTATCTCACCAGGGCAGATCAGCTCATATTTATCTTCCAAATAAAAAAAGCAGTTTTTATTGCAGTTCTCAAATAAACATAAAATACTCTGCAATAAAAAGGAAAGTAAAGATGAGGGAGCTTATTGTTTTCCATTACAACACAAGTGTCTGCAGTCCATTGATGCAGAAATCCTGCATTCAGGGTTATAGCGCACATGTGTCGATCTATGTACAGCTGGCTATATATAGCTCTGCTTGTGTATTGGATTTCCTTGGGAGGGAGCTAAAAATAGAATGAAGGGTGAGAAAGCGGGGGTGAGATGGACCCCAAAGGAATAAGGCAAACACAGATGGATAAAGTAGGAGGGGAAAGAGGATCCATATGGATTCTGGCTAATGTACTCGCTATGCGGTCTCTCCTTCCCTGCCAGGTTTTACCGCTGGTGCATTTCTGTTTGAATTCAGTTAAATTACTAAAGATTTTCGTTTCACATGACACCTTTTCTCGATATTCTACCACAAACGGTTTATATACTGGCTAAACAATTCTTGCAGTGGGAGTGCTACATGTCACAGTTAATAAACCTTTAAAAAAATGGGGGCAGGGTTACACATGTGGATCACTGCCCACTTATCCCTTTAGCATCTTGGTGCCAAGGGAGTTTTCCTTCAGTTACTCCACAGTGGAGCTCTTAAAGGATGCCTTGGGCTGCAGTAGTAGGTTTCCATGTCCACTGGGACATTTTTACAAGCTGTGTTAAGCAGAAGCTTGTGTGCAGTGCTGATCGAGCTGCCTGTGCTGCTGATGCACCGAAGCTCCTGATCTGCTGGCCGAGGTAGTAAAAGCATCTGAACATCAGGGTGATTTGCATTCAAAACCTATGGTAGTCCTTCCCATAACATTGCTTTCATATAAGGTGTTGTGTTTAGTGTTGGCTTTAAGGGATTTATATTGTTTGTTATGGATTATCTTTTAAGAAGACGTGACTTTTAAAACCATGGGCTACGATTTCATTGTAAACCTTAGTTCTGCTCAGTTCTGCTTCATGACTCAGATCCAAATTTTTTTTGTGAAATAAATATGAAAACAAATGTCAGTTTTTACTGATGCTTTAAAGTGATGTGCAATAAGGACCACTTTTAACTATATCTGCTGAGGTCTTACAATAAGGGCGGGGGCGGGCAAGTGATACCTTGCAAGAAATCACGCCTATATCTGATTTAGCTGCATGTGGAAGTGACACAAATCAGAACTGAAAAGATATGTTTCCTCATGCTGTTTACACTATCATAGCAGACCTAGCAAACGCACTAGCAAATCGGCTCTGCAGAGAACAACATGATTTTGCAAAGTGCTTTTCTGTTCTTCACAGAATTTGTGGAATCCTGAAGCCCTGAAGCACTCACACTGTCATGGATAACATGGATGAGGTGCTTAAACCTTGGGGATGATGATTTATCAACCCTGTCTTAACTCTAAACACCTTTATCTTTTTTTTCCAAATCTGATAAAAGAAATTAAATGTGGAGATGTTGAACTTTTGTGGCGCATTAATGAATAAAAATGAGAAACTGAATGCAGCACGTGACAAAAAGCTCTCTTGAGCTCTTTGGGACTGGAGTACCAAACTTAAAAAACAAAAACACACCAGGTAGACTCATCTTAAAATGTTTTGTGTTTAAAATGCTTAATTCATCATGACAACAGCAAGCAATAATTTAAACAAACTGCAGGCCCGAGGTCTTGATAAGTTTTATATATGTCTTGATCAAATGTTGCCAGTTTTAATCAGGAATTCTGAACTTCTGACTGCTTACAAATCATATCAATAATTAGATGAAACAATATATCTTTTCACATTTGGTAAGCAATCACTTATCATATATATACTAACAGCTTTCTGTTACTATTGGTTATTTTCTGTTCTGAGAGGTGTTCAGTTGCCTCATTCATATAATATTTGAGATTCTAATGGGATTGGATCAATAAACATATTGATCATAATTATCCATTTTAGGATTTTCTCTGAGCTGACAGCATCCTCTTCTGAACTCTGACTTTATATAAACACTCATTATCACTCTGTATGTTAAAATAGACTTTTGTCCCTCAGATGGGAGATTGGTATTGATTCAGTGATATTTAGTGCTGCTTTCTTTACCTTTACAAGGTTAAGCTATAAAAGTCTTGAACACAACAGTTTACCTTTCACTTCAGTTTCCAGATTTGCTGTTTGCTGTGCATCACAGTGAAACTGTGACATCGTCTACACTCTGAAATTATAAAACTGCAGCATAGCATGATGGCTGCATCTGTAGTTATTTTTTCCCTGTTCTGTGCAGCAGCGGAAGGCTGTTTGACTCAGGACCAGTTGGTCTGACTCGGGAATAACCAGTTAACTAGGCCATGCGCTCCCTCGCTATTACTATGTTTGTGATAATGAGTCATACATTACACCATAAATGGCATGAGGTTCCTTAACCCTCTGCTGTTCTTAATATCAAGAAACTGAGGTTCACTTCATACTGTATTTATATGTAGCTGAACTTTCCCATAAATAAAATAAAAATGCAGCATTTTGCAGGTAAAAAGAAAGTACACACACAACAAAACCAATCTGGTCCTTAGCAGATGTTAAAATGAGGAAAATACAACCTCAGGTGAACTAAAAAAACATGACATGTTACTGTAAACAGTGCATTCAGATCATAATTCTGATTGCAAGTAAGGCAGACTAAAATACAAGTAAAAATCCAAAAATGCAAAATCAGTGTGTGAAAAGCCAAGTACGCCTTTACTGATTCCATGGGAGTTAAGAGGGTAAGTAACAGCCAGGTGCTCTTAATCAGATGCAAATTGACAAGTGTGAGCACCTCTATGAAAGCAGAAGCTTTGGGTGTTTGCTTGTCTGGAGCGTTCAGGTGTTTGTTAACACAATGGAAAGGAGGAAAGACATTGGCAATAATCTTTATGAGCCTGCCCATCAGTGTGGGATGGGTAAAGCCATTTCCAAACAATTTGAAGTCCATCATTACACAATGAGAAAGATTACAACCGCAAAACATTCAAGGCGGTTGTCAGCCTCCCCGGGAGTTGACATCCCAACAAAGTCACCCCAAGGTCAGATTGTGCCATGCTCGGAGAAATTCCTAAGAGCTACATCTCAGACTTTACAGGCCTCAGTTAGCATGTTAAATGTTAAAGTTCACAATGATAAAATTAGAAAAAGACTGATCAAGTGGGACTTATTTGGAAGGCTTGCAAAGAAAAAGCCTCTTCTAAAAACCGTGTGGCCACAGTTTGCAAAGTTGCATCTTCTGGAACAATCTGCTTTGAACACAGGAGAACAAAGTGGAGCTGTTTGGGCAAAATGATCATCAGTTTTAGTCATTCAGTTTTCTAATATTCTAAACTATAGACCAAGTTTCTTCTTGAAATCATTTTTTTCTTCCTCTTCTCTCATTTTTAGCATTATATTTTATATAAAATACTTAGTTTTAGTTTTCGTAGTTTTTTAATCATAGTATCACAGTTATATTGTCACTTCGAGGTAGGAGTGATCCATTTTTGGCTGAACTCATTTTTATGGTTTTATGTAATTTAGTGTTGTAAATTTGTTTGTGTATTGTGAATGTAAAAACCTGACAAGTTAAAAATTAGCACCAGTTATAAACTCTATGTGCAGCACATCAGTTTCATGTAGATGTGTTCAAACATTTTACATAAAAATATAAATGTCAACATAAAAAACAGGAATTCAATGAAATTATATTAAGCTAGTTCTAAGTCTAGTCTAAGGTATACTGAACTAAACCTTGAAATATTTTCTAATTTCTTAGCCTGTGTTAGACTAAAAACACAATAAGCATTCCACATCTAACTTTCTCATCACAATCAACAAAGTACTTTTGGCCAAGCTAGGTAAACTGCAGTGTCAACAGCATAGTCGTGAATACAATATTGTGTTTTCTAAAAAGAAAGGCAGGCATGGCTTGTAATACGAAGAAAGCAAGCTGTGAAAACAGATCTTTGTTTGTTTGTGACCCATTGAAAAACACCAACAAATTATTAATAAAAATAAAAACAACAATAATAACAAAACAAACAAACAAAAATAGAAACTGAAACCACTTTCCCTCGAGCTTTCACAGCTTGTCAGCCCAGGATAAGAAGTTTTCCCCTGAGAATGGGACTAATGGAAGCACACTGCTTTTCCTGTAAAGCTTGGATATTTACAGGAGATCCGTCTGAGGTGGGAATGATCCATTTTTGGCTAAACTCAGGGGTTTTTGTCTTCTTTTTGGAGTGAGTAATGTGAAATGTGTTTGCACCCTAAAAAGTCAGCGTGCAGTGAATAACATTATTACCTTTGTCTTTGTACTCTACAGAAACCACACAGAGCGTGTCAGATCAGATCAAGCTCTCATTTCACTTGAAACTGTGATGATAAATATATTCAGGCATACACATTTATAACAATTAGTTTTTCTCATGGTATTTGCCACTCCAGCTGGGTCTCATCAAAGAAGTCCCCATGTGCATCTAGGCTGCATTAATCTCATGGGAATTATTATTTGATCATCAAAGTAAAAGCTGTGCTGCAAATATGGATGATCAGCAAATGTGTATGATGTAAAGCTCTCACTCTGTCAACTATCAGTCTCAAGGCTCAACCTTGCAACTCTAATAAAAAATATAGAAAAATAAAAAGATAATCTAGGTTCTTTGTGTTGTGTTTTTTGTTTATTTATTTGTTTATTTCTTGGTTTCACTTTTTCAGTTTAATGTGGATACATCGATATCATATTGTGAAAAAAAGATAAAATAAAAATTCTGACTTTTTTTAAACCTTCATTACAATGAGATGGTCAACAATTAGAATAGAATAGAATAAAATAGAATAGAATAGAATAGAATAGAATAGAATAGCTTTTTATTGTCACTGTTACAAGAACAGTGAAAGGCAGTTTGGCATCTCTCCATGTGTGTGGAGTACACAATAGCGTAAGTATTTACACAATGACAAATTTACATTTACACAAGAAAGATATGTACAAGTTATACATACACCTGCAAACATACACGCACATACATACATATATGTATATATACATATTTGCATCCATACATGCATACACACACATATTTCCACATACAGACTTACATCTATATACATACACATACATGCCATCTAACTAGCAGGTGCATTGAGAGGTGCAGTGTGATCAGTGATATTGCACATTGAGTGTGTGTGTGGGGGGATGATATTGCACATTGAGTGTGTGGCGGGGGGATGATATTGCACATTGAGTTGGGGGGGGGGGGTGCTGTTGGAACTATACTAAATAATGTTATAATAAATACAGTTTAAAGAGGTAAGGGTGTTGTTTGCATTGAAGTATAAACAGAAATACGATTTATAAATAAGGTGTAATGTCCATGAGTGTTGGCAGTGCAGTTATCCTCCAATCAGGGTGGAGGTAGGGCATGTTTGACAGCCTGTGGATAAAAACTTCTGTTGAGTCTGTTTGTCTTCGACCTGATGGACCTGTAGCGTTTACCAGAGGGAAGGGGGGAAAAAAGTGAGTGTCCAGGGTGCGAGGGGTCTTTAATGATGATGCTGGCTTTCTGCTGAAGTCTGCCAGTATAGATGTCTCTGAGGGGAGTTAGTGAAGTGCCGATTGCCCGCTCTGCTGCCCTCACCACCCGCTGCAGTTTCCTCTTGTCCTCCGCAGTGCAGCAGTTGAACCAGAGTGTGCAGCAGTAAGTCAGAAGGCTCTCAATGGTGGAGCGGTAGAAGTTTACTAGCAGTCTTTGGGGTAATTGGGCCTGACGTAGTTTCCTGAGGAAGTACAGCCTTTGTTGTGCTTTCCCTACCTGGTGGGAGATGTTTGTGGACCAGGTAAGGTCGGCCGAGATGTGGACTCCGAGGAACTTAAAGCTTTCTACCCTTTCTACCTCCTCCCCATCGATGTAGAGGGTAGAGTGCTCAGATCGCTTTGTTCTTCTGAAGTCGATTACCATCTCCTTGGTCTTGGCTGTGTTCAGATGCAGGTTGTTGTTGTCACACCATTGCTTCAGATGCTGAACCTCCTCTCTGTAGGCTGAATCATCGTTGTTGTCGATCAGTCCTATGACAGTGGTGTCATCAGCAAATTTTATAATGGTGTTACTGGTGTGGATTGGTGAACAGTCATGGGTGAAAAGTGAGTATAAGAGGGGACTGAGGACACACCCCTGTGGGACACCCACATTCAGAGTGAGGGTGGAGGAGGTGTGCTCTCCCATTCTTACGTTCTGGGGTCTGTTGCTCAGGAAGTCCAGTATCCAGCTGCACAGTGAGCTGCTGTTTACCCTGAGAAAAACATCAAATCTTACTGAGCATCATTAGTTTAGATTACTTTGATTACTGTTACAGTAGGTGAAAGCTTCGTTGTTATGCTCAGTTGATTACAGAATATGCATACATATCTGGGGGTACAAAGGGTGACCACCTCTGTGCGAGTGGTTCGTGTTTGCAGGTGGGATGAATTCCTACACATGTATTCATGTACTTACACACATGCAGACGCACAGACTTACACACACACACAGGATGAGTCATAGATCAGCACAGTCTACTGTATCAGTCTGTGGATCGCCAGAGGCTGACAGGATCACTCATCCATGAAACAGGCTATGGAGGCATAACGTGCACATACACCAACCTACAATATCACATGTAAGTTCACAGGTAGACACATGCACACTATTAGTTTTGTGACAGTTTCTTTCTCTTTGTCTCTCTAAACATGACACTGAAAGCACACTTAATAACCAATCTGACAACATTTGGTAACCATGATTGTTAGCAGTTTAAATCTATCAACACAGAGAATGTTAGACCTACATTCTCATCCTGTAATCCTGTGCTTTGTATATCCTTTGATCCAAAACCAACCCCTGTTTAATACAAAACAACATCTGCTATAAAATATTAGTAGTATATACTTCTTTTCGGATGCCCAGCTGTGCAATCTCAACTACTCATTTAGGCCCTGATTACATAGGCCATGTCACAAGACCAGTTGTGAGTGGTTGCTGTAGGTTGGTTGCTGCTGTTATGTGAAATTAGTCACAGAGATATACACAGTGTTGCAATTTGACCCTCTTTTTGCTTTGGTTGCTAGCACATTGTTGCAGTGGCATGTAGTTTGTATGGATGATACCTCATCTGCAAACACTTGCCAACTACTCGCTAAGTGGTAATGAAAATGAAGCACAGGACAGGAAAAGTTTGTTCATAAGTACTTTTTCACAGTTGAAACTAATACCTTTGAAAAAGTTTGTGCTGCACTTCTCACAGTGTCACAGCTGCTCTGTTTTGTTATCGAGTGTTTGCAGACAAGTCTTCCATGCAAACTGCAGGTGACTGTGGCAATCTGCTAGCAAGCAAAGCATTCAAAAGGAGGTTCTCATTGCAACATCCTCGTGACTAATTTCATGTAGCAACAGCAACCAATCTACAGCAACCACTCACAACCGGTGAGGGAATACTTATTTTTCCCTAGCAACCTGTGGTTGCCAGGTTGTCACAACCAAAATAATCACCCTCTTTGTGGCATATCTCACCCAGTGACAGTCAGCGATTTCCCAGACTGATTGGAAATACACATTTTTCCCTTGACTGGTTGCAGGGACGTCACTGACTGGTCTCTAAGCCTTAGCCAGACATGCGCTGTCAGGAATCCGTCTTTTTTGTCTTTTGCAGTTTGATGAAATCATTTTAATGGAAATTTTAAAAGGAAATAATGAAAATGGATACTGTTGAGCCTTTAAATCAAAGGTCTTCTTAATATTCTGTTTAGGCTTTAACATTGCTCAAAGTAATACCAGACGATTTTGCAATTAGTGCACTTGTAATTAACCCAGCTTTATTACCACGCTCTCCCTCCCTTTTATCCTCATCAGTCATTTTCTCTTCCTTTAGAGCACAGCAGGCAGAGCAGCAGTTATTTTGATGGTTGTTTGAAAAATACCTTTTTGGAAGTGTGAAATCTAAGAGAATTTTAATTCCTTTAAATATTTGATGATGCAGTCATTATTGATTATACTGCAATTATTTTATGGCATTAATGAAATTCTCTAATGTAACCAAGCAACAACCTTTGGGGCTGAAAAATGAACCCAAAGCAGAAGTGTCAAAAATTGCATTTCCTTGAATGGCCATTTGAGGGTGACAACAAAAGCGAGTCAGTGCCCATCGACGTGCATGTTAAAATCCCAAACTTCAGGCAGAAATAAACATGGGGCAGCTTCAAGTCGGGTTTGAAAAACTGTTTTGGTCTCTTTAGCGTTTTTCCTCCTTTCTGACGTTTGTATGCTGTGAAATTTCTTTAAATTTCTCATTTAATAGAATGAGATTATATTGGAGTTTAAACATTTTCATTGTCAGCTGGGTGGTGAAACAATCAAATGTAGTCACTTCCTCCCTTTAGTTCAAGTGTTCAAGTGACTGAACTGGAAATCTTGACATTTAATTGCATTTTTAAATGTCGTTATCTGACAACTAATGTTGCCTTACTGTGAGATTAATTGCATTTACAGACCATCTATTAAATCTGTTATTGCCTTTCACTACTATGCCGATGACACTGTGCAGTTTTTGAGGCAAATTATTTTATTTGCATATTGCTTAGGACTAATAGCATGTACCTGCACATGTTAGATGGATTTTGCTAACTAAACGGACTAGCTGGCAACATAGTGCTTTACCCTCTCAAATATGGCCAATTAAGGGGCCAAAACCCTAAGGCAGCCATAAACTTCAACTTTGAGGCTTTGAAATGGCAGCTATACCCAAGTCATCATCACAAGCAGTAAAACCCCTCACGAGACCCCATATTATCTCCCTCATTCATAAATTAATTCAAGTCTGTGTTAAATCTAATGTCAGCGTAGTCTAATGACAATGAAGCTACATGGGCATTTTGAGATGTTTTGGTGCTTTATTAATTGCACAATGCAAAACTGGCTGCACTGTTAAATGAGTCATGATACAAGTGTGCTGCCAAAAGATGATCTGATGCTGATTGTTTTTGTTTATTTGTTTTTTTCTATAAAACTATCTTGTAATAGCAGCCTGCAGGCATTGGGGAATACTGGCCCCAATATTCAGGCATTTACTTCAATGTAAGTGTTCCTATTTTGATGGTTCAGCTAACTTGATGTTTTCCAAGATAATGACCTTTTTGATTTTTCCGACTTTTAAGGAACTAAAACTGTTCCTGAAGAGAATCATGTACGTTCTATGTGCCATTAATCACTCATTTTCATTTGTTATTATGCAGACAAGATTAATGCACGCCCACAGTATGTTTGGCTGTTTTGTTCATTAATGACCACTAATTGTTGGTGTATGTTTGAATCATATATGTTGTCAGTGTACATAATGTGTCCTCAATCCCAGCCAGCGCGCTCTTGGGCCATGCTGCCTTTTGTGCGTGTTCGCGTGAGCCTCATCCTCCCTCCAGCCTACATCACTGTAACCCCACCAACACCAACACCCTTCACACACACACACACACACACCAGTCCCACCTCCCTATACCCAAACTACAGTGAAGCCAATTCAAGCGATTCTCCGCAGTGCTGAAGAGCAGAGTGAAGTAAAGACGGAGAAGAAGGGGGAGGAGTGAGAGAGGGGGCAGCACAGAGAGGAGAAGAGGGGAGATTCGGGGAAACACGAGATAGAGAGGGAGAGCGTGTGCGTACCGAGAGCAGTGAAGAGAGAGACAGAGATAAGGGGGAAACTGCCAGTTTGGTACCCAGGCTTCCCAGTGCGCACAGATCTCGGCTGCACCGTCCGACCAGCTCTCATCTCTGCAGGGTGAGTAGCTTCAGCTTCTGCTGTCTTTTCAAACCGCACCTTCATTTTATTCATGTATCTCTCATTTCTTTCACGCCACTCAAACCACCTCCTTTTCGCATCTGTTTTAAAGCCGCTCACACTTTTTTGGGCTCGCCTCAGCGACCTCCGTGTCTTTGGATGCGCTCGTCAGGACTTTAGTTTCGGTTACATGGACGACAGATCATGCTCATGCCCATGACTGTCCTGGTGAAACATTTTTTATTCGCTAAAAAAGACATGGTTGTTGTATAAGAGAGTAATCTTTGTGCTCACCTCAGGTTGAGGAGGGAAGATGTGTTCTGTTGACAGCTGCTGATGAGCGTGTTTGCACGGCTGATTCCTCGCCTGTTAGTGGAGGAATGTTACTGTGCCGTGATTAGCGTGGTGCCTTTGGAAGGAGCGCGCTGTAAAATTGTACAGTCTGAATACAGTCTGGTGAACAGCACAGTAAAGCCGCTTGGCTTCGGCGCGTGGAGGGGAGAAAAAAGGGAGGCGGGGAGGCAAAGTGTGTGAGGTAGATGCGATCGTGTGACTGTATGCGTGCGTGTGTCAGAGAGGGAGGGGATGTGTGCACACATTTGTGTGTTTATGTGTATGTGCTCTAAAGAACTCTTGGCTGCTTCTTGGGGAACCCATCCTGTGATACTGTTCCAGCAGACTGCAGCACTTCTTATTGGGTCTCGCTCTCTCTCCTTACTTACCTATGGATAACGTACGTGTGCCGTTGTGAAGGAAAAAGGTAAAAATGTAGAGAAAATGTTATTTGTCATCTGCATTTTGGTTTTTACGGTTAAGCTTCTTCGCAAATGTGTCCTTTTTAATGATGAGTTTTAATTTGACACGATATCAGAATAGTTTTACAGACATAAAAAGGCAAATTTGTAGAAATAAGTTCATGCTAATCTCTACAACATGAATTATTCATCTTCTTGATGGTTTGGTAAAGAGTTTGTATTAGCTCTTGCGGTGTGTAGGATGCAAAGTAGCGATGGAAAATTCCATGGCTACAATTTGCAAGCGCTCAAGGCACGAAACATGCAGGATGGTGATTTTTTTGTGTTTCCAGTTACTCATTAGGTCCCGGTGATAGACAGAGTTAGCAATGTGGGTGGTTCGAATGGAAACTCAAATTGGCATTAAATTGGGTGTAATTTTGGTTGATAAGCTGTAAGAGAAGTGGTCGATTTTAATTAAAACTGAGATGACAACGTGAACTCTACAACCTGAAATCTGCATCACTCAGAATTCCAGAAAATTAATATTTCCGTGTGAGAGCCATATTTTCTCCGCAGGCTGAGAGAAAGAGCAGCCAGAATTTGTGGTTTCTCCCTTAGAAGGCACAAATCAGAAAGGCTTTAATTTCTAACAGGAGGCTCTAATGGAAGCAAGTTTGTCTCAGTATGTCCACCCAGCACCAAGAACTCACTTCATGTTAGTATAATGAAAAAAAAATCTGTGTAAGACTTATCACAACAGTGATAGAAAGTCCTTTTCAAAAAACAAAAGCTAATAAAAAACTAAATGACAAACTTCAAGTTCCATGGATAAATTATGAATTCAGTTGTTGTATAATATTAAAAATGGATCTATGTAGGACTCAAGTGCAACACTGAGAATAAAATACAGTGTACTTAAGAATAAAATATCTGAAAATAAATAAACACACTTTTAGATAGAAAGATAACAAAATTCGCTCTAAAGCTGCCTCCCATAAATACCAGTCCTCCTTTAGTTAGCATGTTCCTGCAGGTGTCACAGAGAGAAATAAAACAGTTTCTGACTTAGCAACATGGTACTAGTTTAGGAGGCAATCACAAATTTGTTTCACCAGTTCAGTATCTGACCAATTATGGAATATGGTCACAACCACCCCCACCCTTCTGTAGCTCACGTATGCTTTGGATGAAGTGGACGAAGGAAATTTCTGGCACAACTTCCAAAGTAAATGTCCTACTCCATATAAGAGATTGAAGTTCCAGGAACACTTGTAGTATGAAGAAAGACTTTATTACTTGGATGTAATGAAATTCCCTTCTGACTTATAGCCTAGAAGAATGTTTTCCTTATCTGAAGAAAGACACTTATTGTAAATTTCTGTGCTTAAAAAACGTTTATTGTAAAACTTTCCAAAATGAATTAAACCTACCAGAATGCGATGAAGCAGCTGCTATGACTTTACATGTACATCCAAAACATTTATACTGTGTTCAAGAAATATCATCTGAACTTAAACACAGGCCAGGCTGTACTTTCATCCTGTACTATTTTGTACAAGAAGATGGTGCAGTGGATAAATGTAATCTTTATGCTGTGTGTGTCTTTTACTTCAGAAGTCAGAACTGGGAATGACGTCATTCCCATGTTCACTGTGCTGCAGCAGTAGTAGCCAGAAAAGCAAGGAAAAAACATGAGTTGTTGTGCTCCCTAGCAGATAGAACCATTCACACAGCACTAACAATACAACACAATACCTGTCTTTTTGTTATTTTTTCCACAGTTAAAAACACCACTGATGCACATTCACAGATAGAGCATGGTCAGTGGTCTGTGTGCAGTGAATCACAAGCACACAAACACAGTAGTACAGATCACAAGTGTTACAGTTTTACTACCATTTATGTCCACTGATCCCAACTTTGGATGACAAAGTTGGGATTGCTGGGGCTTTGCTGATTTTCCAAGTGAGAAGTTCGACTTTAGGTGAAACTTCCCACTTCAGTCTGAACACAGCAATTTTTAACCTTGCAGAAGAACACATTCTCATATACAAAGCCTTTTAAAGAACTGGGAATATCACTATAGAAAGAAACAATTAAAAAGATGTTGCCCCATGTGAGGGAAAAGTTTATCTAAAAATTTTAAGGGGTAAAAAAAAAAAGTTTATTTTTTTAAAGTATGCATTCAAAAACCTGAAACTAACAGATGCACAACACAAAAACAATGCTGCATAATAATTATGCTTTCTGTGTGCGCCTCACTGTCACATTGTTATAAAGTAAACACAAAACAAGGTTAGCCTTAGTGGTTAGCATTATTTTGTTCTGTTCACTACCTTCAGGTAGCAGGTGGTATCTGGAAAACACACTTTAAACAACAATTAAGTTGATAACATAATTGGAGATCAAAGGCCATAAAATATGTTTAAAATGTTCAGATCATCTAAAACTAGTTGGTGTCATTCCCCAAGAATCAAATATCAAATGGTTCCTAGATTACTGTAACAAACCACCGAGCAAGCTAACAAGGAGAAGCAGAGACCAGTTCTCCCGATGCAAACCAAACGTGGTCCTGTACAGCAGACAAGGTGGTCAGGTATAGCAGACAACTGTTAACTTCTCTGCACATGTTTATAGACCTGTGGTTGTATGAGACATGAGGTATCATTATCTTCAGTAGGCGTGCTGTTCTCTGAGGTGAGGCGAAATGAATCATAGTCTAACTTCAGTTGTTTAAACAGCTGATTGATGGTATGAGTCACTGACAATGGCAGGGTCAGTGCTTCATCTCCCACTGGGGTTACTCAAGGTACTGTAAAGTGCTTCAGACAGCACTGCTGTCGTTGAAAAGCCCACAACTTAAACTACAAGATGAAGTTTAAATTGCACCTGCAACGTTAGTAAAATTAAATTAAAATGATGTAACTGCAAACCAGTGTGGTTACTGTTGTTACTTAAATGAAAAGTCCATTCTAATTTAAGGAGTAGACAGTGACTGTAGTTCGGTATTAACCGGTTATAATGTTAATAATGACATAACACTTTTATCTTATTAATATGACATTGTTAAATGTTCTTTCAAGACCGACAATAACAAAACTTGGTTCAAAAATATTATAACCCAGGGCTTCAAATAGGATTGAAAGCTACACAGTAAGACCAACATCATATGACATGAGAATATACTTCTGAATTCTTTAAGACGACTATAGAAGAGCTATAACAACTAAAACAGGATAGATGGAAAGCTGCCTCATAATTGATAATTTTCTGAGGGGATATTTTGCAGTATCCAGCGCTCAGAGTGAGTCATTGAACTCTTGGAATCGTACAGTAACAGCAAACTGATCTGAAACTGAGTTGATCCTTGAAGGCACTGCTCTGTCTGCAAATTTAAGAAAATGTCTTTGTCTTTTTGCAACTAGGCTGTGCTGATAGTTACTAATGAATGAAGAAGAAATGATGCTACGTTTTAGGAAGGTGGTGTGGGGTGGTTGGTTTGGTGTCAGACATTGGAGATCCTACCTTTTACCATTTTCAATCATTTGTCTGTTTTTTCTTAACTACAAATTTAAACTTAGACAAGAGTCAGCATGTCAGTTTGTAAAGACTTTGAAAAACATTTCCAGGTTCAACATGTGATAACAAAACAGAAACATGCATCAAAAGTAGATCGCCCATTTTGCTGTTAGTTTGAAGGAGTGGCTGAAATTAGGTTAAAGATATACCAGAGGAAGGGACAAAAAACAAAAGTGTTTCCAAACCCTTTGTTTAGCATGTGTATATATAAAAGCAAGAAGGCTAGTATTACCATGACATTATACACATTAACGCAGTTGTGCTTGTGATAGCTGTGCTGCTAACATTAGCACTACCATCAGTGACAAATATGGACATTTCTTTCAAACTAACCCAGTTTCAGTGCACGTGTAGATGACGAATATCAACTCACACAGTGCCGTGTTCCTGTTCCAGCTGAGCACTTAAATATTAAACCACCAGGCCCTTAAGTTGCAGCACAGTATTGTACTGTGATACAAGATTTACTTATATAATGATTCGATGTGGCATCTCTAATCTGAGGGAAGCAAGCCAAAATAAAAGCCCCATCCCATCAAAAAGGCCACTAGCAAAATAAAGGCTCAGGGAAAGTAATATGGACCTATATAATTCTCAGGCACAGTAGCCTCCTCCAGGGTGTATTTTTGATTTCTCTCTAACTGCTTCAGGATCTTGTCCTCTATTCTCTGGTAATCCTGCAAATGTGCATAAGGGATCACTTCCATAATATTATTAATACATAATATTGTAGGAAACAAGAAGTACACAAGAACACTTGGTAGAAAAGGTCACACCCTCCATATCTTATTTTACTTAAAGCCAAGCATTCTGAGTGGGTGAGCTTATGGGGTTGTCAATAGCAGTCCCAATCTCCTATAATTCTATAATTATAAATGCATGAGATGAAGGGCTTTCCAGTGTTTGAAATCTGACTAAACCAAGGCTAGCTATAAATTGCTAGCTTTGCACCCATCAGCAGTGTTGCATTTTCAGTGTTTGAATTATGCAAGGTCAGTTCGTCTTCAGGCCAGTCACAGCTCAGTGTGACCTCAAACCCAAATTATTCGAAATTCACACTGAAGGTGAATGAAACTGTGTCTGACTGGACATGGAGAGATTCTTTTCAGGGTTTTGTGAATGCTGCTCTGCACAGATATGCACTGCAGGATGTGTCACAGTTAACGCTGCCTGCCTGCCAGCCCTGGTGCATGCATGTGTGTGACTTAGTATTTGTGTATGCGTCCGTGTGCGTGCGTATGTGTGTGTGCGTGCGTGCGTGCGTGCGTGCGTGCGTGCGTGCGTGCGTGTGTGTGTGTGTGTCTGTGGACTCAGTTTTTGGGCCAAGGTCTTTCCCTCTAAGCTCTCATTCATTTTTCTTCTTCTTCCTCTTTTATTCTTTCACTGCATGTCTGCTTGTCCCTACCTGTCTTTAGCACAGTAGTAGGCAGTCTCTCATAGGCTCCTTCTACTGTGCGTGTGTGTTTACCTGCTGCATAAGCTAATTGCATCATCGTTGTGGCACCGTTTATCAGTTTTGGAACCTCCACCTAATTTGTTGGCCAAATTACAAACTATTATTTTGAACTTTTTTTGGGACAGGCTTCATTGGATACCTCAAAGCGTTTTGTTTCTGCCAAAGGAGGAGGGAGGGCAGGGTTTGATTCATCTCGAAAGTCGGAAAGCAGCTTTTAGGTTACAGTTTGTACAGAGTTTTTTGTATGGGGATCAAAATGTTTTGTGGAGGCAGGTCACAGAATACTTATTTTCTAAAGTTGGTAATTTGGGGTTTGGTAAGACCTTGTTTATTTTGATCATTCAAGGTATGGGGTAAAGTATTTGTCACCTTTTATGTTAGTGTGCTAAAGGCTTGGGGGCTGATGGAAACAGAACGACGTGGGAAGTCTACATCTTTGCATTGGCTTTTAATGGAACCTATTCTCAAAGGGTCTCGTTTGGGTTCAGCCTGGGATGATGCGGCAATGATGTCGGAGCTACTGAAGAGAGGGGGAGTTACAACGGTACGGCTTTTGCTTGAACTTGCTGGAGCCAAAATGGAGGATGCTGTGTCCTTGGCAAGAAAACTTGAGGTTCGCTCTCTCCGAATTGTGAGCTTGATGTTGACAAGATTCAAGCTGGCTCTCTCAGACGATGATAAGAGACTATTAAATGGCTGGTCTAATGGACTATTGATTCCTGATAAAACGGACAGCTTCTTTAGCCTGTGCTTTAGACCACAGCTCACGGACTTTGACAGCCCTGGTCCTTTTTTGGAGAAGGAGAAGTACCGCTGGACACCACTGGATTCGGTGACTGGGAAGATGTTGTATAAAAGCTGTGTTAAGGCAATAAATAAAGCAAAGTTGAATGGTAAAACTGATACGCCTTGGAGGGAACATTTTAAGGTTGGTTTTGATGTGAGCCCTGCATGGGGGTCTCTGTACAAGCCACCATTGACCAAGAATGCTGGTGATTTACAGTGGCGGATTTTACATGGTATCATTGCGGTAAATGCTTTTGTGTCCATCATTAAGCCTGGGTCTTCAGATGCATGTCCTTTTTGTTCGATGAGAGAAACTGTTTTTCATTGTTTTGTACAATGTTTCCGATTGATTGATTTATTTTCGGTTCTTACTGGTATTTGGGAATCCTTTGGAGAATGTTTTACACAACAGTGTTTTATTTTTGGGTTTTCATATGATAAAGGGAAGAAGAAAAAGGGGCGATTGCTGAATTTTTTCTTGGGCCAAGCGAAGATGGCAATTTATTTGAGTAGAAAGTATAAGATTGATAAGGGACGAAGTACTGACTGTGTTGAGCTCTTCAAAGGTTTGTCAAGAGCCAGAGTGATGTTGGAGTATAAATATTATTTCAATATGGATGGAGTGGATGCTTTTCGAAATCTTTGGGATTATAAAGGCAGTCTGTTTTCTTTAAATGACTCTGAACTTGTGTTTAGCAATGTGTTGGTTTGAGCTGACTGTTTGTATGGCTCACTATTGAGTGAATAAATGTGTTTTTAAAATCAAATCTAAGCTCTCATTCATTTTTCTTCTTCTTCCTCTTTTATTCTTTCACTGCATGTCTGCTTGTCCCTACCTGTCTTTAGCACAGTAGTAGGCAGTCTCTCATAGGCTCCTTCTACTGTGCGTGTGTGTTTACCTGCTGCATAAGCTAATTATATTTGTCAGTCCAGCAGTCATTCTACAACCTGTGGGATGACGTTTGTTTCCCAAAGTACTGCTTTCTTGTGGCTCCCTCAGCTAAATTCCATGAAAAGTCTTAAAGAATTGTGATGCTATTTTTACGTTGTTTTCCTCCTTCACCCTTCTCTCCTTCCACATTCTCTCTCCTTTTTTCTCCTTTTCTTTTTCCTTCCTGATGTAACTGCTTTCAGAATTAATTTCCTCCTTTTCACCCTGATCTTCTTCTCCATAATCCTTTTGACCAGTTCTTGTGTGTAATAGCACACAGTCCAACCCCTTCCTTTGCTTCTTTATTCCATTTATAACTAAATCTGGAGTTCTTTCATGCAGTAGATGCATCTGACCTTCTAGCCCTTATGTTTTCTTCTTCCTCTTCTTCCCTCTTTTCCCTCTCTTCTTCTTTATGTGGTCTTTCATTCTTTCTATCTTTAAATATCTCTCTTTCCCTGTCAGTTGGCATGAGGCTCTCAGTGCTGACAGAGGGACATATTGCCTTCTCAACAGAAAACAACCCTCCACCCCACCCCCAGCATTAGCTAACTAACCTGGGAACGCCATCTGCGGAGCCCGGCACCATGGGACACGTGGACGTTTCGTGGTGCTCAGCAGTTGCTTTGCCTTGCTCCATACTGACCTATCGCTGCTGCAGAGTCTTTTATCTGTTTCTTGTTTTAATTATTTGCCAGTTCCTGATATTTCAGTCCTCTCAGGGTTTTCTGAACTAGAAGTTTCCTGGAAGTCATAACGAATGACGGCTACATTAAATTTGATGTGGGTGAAAAAATGCAGTCGTGATGCCCAAATTCAGTACTACATAACAGTGAGTCACCAAAAGATAATTATCAAACAAAACACTAATTTAATTAACTTGTTTAATTACTTATATAGTATTACAGTATAACTTTTATCTGAGGATGTGATGATCTACTTGATTGTTTTAAAGCTTTCTTTGCTCCATGCAGTTTTTAAGTCTAGTTTAAATTTCTGCTTCCAGCATTTATGATTTTATTTTGTAATCCTACCCTGTTTTACACTTTAGTAATTTCTGCTGTATTTGGTTTTCCATCAGTATTCAGGCACCAGAGCTCAGTCAGCTCATGAATCTTCTATCGTTTATCCACTTTTTTCCTTTTGTCCCCTACATGATTTTTTGTTAACACTGAATTGAGATTTGGGTATTTAGGTCTGCCCAACACCAGGAGGGAAACAGTTTGCAGTGTGACAAACTTCCAACAGAGTAAAAAAAACCCAGAATGAAGCATTTATAAACTTGTGAACTGAAACAGTGAGCATTTCATGAGAACAAACGGTGACAGTGGCAACAAGATATGAGGTGCTATCAACAGGAAAAACAGGAAAACTGCGGCATCCCGACACATAGCACGACTACATGTGCAGCGAGAGTTTTGTCACTAAAAGGTGAAACATTTAAATGGCAGTTTTAATGCTGTATTGCTGTAAATTAAACTAAATTATTTTGACACAGTTTAAACTACATGAAAGTGGCTTAGCCAAAAACTGTAGCATTATAACACTGATAGCATTAAAGTTCACTATAAAATGGAGTATTTCAATTATGTTGCGGACTGTTTAGCAAGTAGCGTTTTCTGTTCTTTTTCCTTTACCCTTTGTTCCGCCACTTGATTGTGCTGTTTGCCAAAGCTGGAATAAATTATGACCTATGAGCCTGTCGTCCTACATCCGGATCTTCTCACTGATATGTTACATCTTGGTAAATTCAAATCCATTTAAACTTATTTGCCTTTTTTAATTAACAGCTGCAATGCCGTTCTCCTGATTTGACCACGAAAATCATTTTAGCATAAGCTGCTATGAAAATGAAAGTTAAATAAACCCTCTGAACATTTGCTTTCAAATTGTAAAGAATTCCTTTCTCAGTGAAACCCAGTGTCTTTACAGCTGAGATTAATCCCTAATTATCTTCAAAATTAAATGTTTTTATCAAATTCAGCTCAGTCCAGCTTGTCATTGTGTGTCACACAGGACTACAATCATAACTTTGTTCATTTAGTAATAAGTACAATTACCAACACAAATGCAACATCATAATCACCTTTAAAGAGGTTTTATAGTAGATAAAAACCATCTCTTGACTGTACTGCACAATGGCCTTCTTATTAAGTAAATGGCCTATTTCCAGAAATTAATTCAAATATTCAAAGCTCCTGATTAAGAGGAACTTATTATCACTCATACACTGACAACCCTGTTTTAATGCCTTAATTAGTAAGGGACACTAATTCATTAAGATGGACTTCATTGAGGATACTTCTGAGCTTCCAATAAAATTGGAATTAGCAATAAGTTCAAATTAAAATATTAATTGTCATAAGGAATATTGGAGCCATTTGCTTGGTAACGAAGAAGATTTCACATTTTGGGATGTGCATCTTTAACATTTTGTACTGAAGGACCATAGGTGATGGGCTAACAGTGTTTCAGGTGCATGACTGTGATAATTCACTGTACCTAAGTTATAGACTCTAGAGCTCAATCTCAACAGAATTTTGGCTTCTGGGGATAAAGATTTACAGAAAATGGTTATTTAATTGATTGGACTGGAAACTATGGTGAAGACGGGTCTTTGTTAGTACTATTTTATAATTTATGGGGAAAAAATATTGACTTTAGCAGAAAACAAATGGTTTAAGAACACCATGATACCCTCTTCATTTCTTCTGGGTAAGTCAGTGTTGGGTCAGTATTGCAGTTCTTGTCAGGTCAAGGTAGTGTTTGAACAAACAACTACTGAGTCAGCATTTAAGAGAAGACGAGCGTAAACATTTCAGTTCAGTACATATGATAGTGCTTTTGTCAAAACACACCTAAGCAACATAAACAAAAAGTTGAGAAAGTGTAATTTGTCAAAGGAGTGGAAAATCAGGGACGTAGAGTGTAATGAAAGATTTTCAGCACCGCAGCAGTGGACAGCTCCTCAAAATGCTGCACTGCTGGAATCTCCAGAAAATGTTCTATTAAATGTTCATTCACGATTCTACAGCAGGAAATCATTGAAAGAGCAAAAACAATACCCCCAAATTATTAATTATGGTTCAAAAATGATCATTAAAGTGTCCTTATTTGATTCTCTGCATTCCAATTAGAAAATAAGTGAACTCAGGACTAGTTTTGGTATTAAAATTAGATTATATTGCATTATTTATGCCTCAAAGAGCCTCAGATGTAGGTTAAATGACTGACAGGCATAACATAACTTTTTGTTTCTTTTTAAATACATTATCATCATTTACATTTGAGAAATACAAACCAAAAATGTTTTGAAATAAGTCCTGTTAAAAACATTTTTCCACTTTGTTTTTTAACATTTCTTTTACATCTGTGTTCAGTCCTTTTCTAACCACTTCATTAATCCACCTTACCTTTATTCTCCTTCTTTTCTCCCATTAAACATTTTTCCTCTTGATTAAACTTTTCCTCTTCTTTCTGTCTCTCCTTCCTTCCTTTATAACTTTCCACCTCTTTAGAAGGTTGCTTCCCATTACACTCCTTTTAATTGCTGCCTTTCTTTACCTCACCTCCTATTTTCTTCTCATTCCCTTCTTAACCATCTATGTCCCATCTGTCCTTTCTTCCCCTTCACCTTTTATCCTCCACCCTCTCCAACCCTTATTATGTTCCCTTATAATCATTTCCCCTTTTTTCCACCCACTTTCCACTTCCCACTTTCCCTTCAGTCCTTCCTTCCCACATCATTACTTCAGGCTGTTTGTTTCTTAGCACCTCTTCTCTATTCATCTGTAATTCATTACATCGCCTCTGCTCCTGGATTGTCCCTGCACACACATAGTTAGCAGCATGGTGCAACCTGGGAATTGTGGTTGTATTCTCAAGGCTTAAACTACAAAGAGAACCTCATCCCAGCCCATTTGTTGTCTGCTATCTCAGCAAACACAGGCCTGGTAGTAGTGTGTGTGTGTGTGTGTGTGTGTGTGTGTGTGTGTGTGTGTGTGTGTGTGTGTGTGTGTGTGTGTGTGTGTGTGTGTGTGTGTGTGTGTGTGTGTGTTTGACAGAGAGAGAGAGTGAGAGAGTAAAACTCTCAGAAACATTTTTGCATTGACCCAGCAGATCTTGTCCTCCAAACCCACATTTCTTCAAGCTTCTGCCTCTCTAGTGTTTTAAAGCTACCTCATGACCATGACCAGAATGAGAATTAAACCATTTTATTAATCCCACAAGGAAATGCTTTCTAAAGATGCTCAATTCCATTACAAATATGAACAACAGAATATATGAAGATGAAGAAAAATGTCAACTCAGTCCAAGGAGCAATATACTAAAATATGAATTCCATATGAAGTTCAAACAGTGGTTTAAAATACTTTTGTAGAAAATTAGATTTTTTTTAAAATCAAGTTTAGAAATGGTAGTCTCAGAGACTGAAAAAATGTCCCAAAAACCGCAATTCCGTAATTGGCCACTAGAGGCTGACTGTAAAAGAAGTCAGTACCCTGTTTAAATGTTATACTCTGGTACTGCCTTTCATTTACAACAGCTGTACCAGTAATAAACCTTATTTAAAGTTCATCTGTTTACATTTTTATTAGGGTTTAAATTTTACATTAGTATGGATGCGACCGCTTTAACTGCACAGTGGATGCTGACACAGGAAGCTGCCACACATACTTTACATAAAGGATGGATGCACATTCAAGCTTTAAAAGTGAAGGCATTGAGGAAATGTCTTCAACCAGATTTGTTTTATTATTATTTTTAATCACCATCATGGAACAACTTCTATAAATGCAATAAGTCGGACTCTGATGTAAAACTAAGGACAAAGAAAAGTTGTCTCACTTTAGCACCTCAGTACACACGTTATGGTCTCAATCGTGAGATTCAATTCTTTTTTAAAATAACATTTTTTAAGACTCAAAAAGGACAATAAAGCACAGCTTTCTTCAGACCACTTTGTGATTGACGAGTTGCTGTTGTATTAGCCGTTGTATTAGCTCGCAGTGTCTCTCTGTATCTCAGTGAGATCTACTCACTGCTCACTACGTCTGCTGTCAGGTCCCTCGGTCGTGACGCAGGAATCTGAGTTTTATAACTTCACTTTGGGTTTTAGGAAGTTAACATTTCTGATGCATTGTGTGGATGACCTATGTTGGACTTTTGTTTACTTTCTGTTTTGTGACTCTTTATGGATTTAGTATTTTCTGAGTTTCTTTTCTTGTTGTTTTGTTATATTTGACTTAAAGGTTGGTTCCCCGGTGTCCCAGTTTCATCAGCATTTGCTCTTTGTTTTTCCACGTTCCCCTGTCTAGTCCTTGTGTTCTCCACTATGTCAAATTAATGTCAAATGTCAAATTAACCCTTGTTCCCCATTCAGGTCTGTCTTCCTGTTTTTTTTGTGGTAACTGTTATTTTCCTTGGCTTGTGTTGTGTTTACTTCCCTTTCCTTGTTATGTCTATAGTTTCCAACCATGCGTCCCACCTGTTTCCTTTCACCTTTAATTATCTCACGTGTATTTATCGTCTGTGTTTCCCTCTGTTTGTGTCTGTTTGTCATGTCCAGATGGTAGTGTCTTTCTTTGGTCTGCATCCCCACTGTTTTTACTTTGAATCAGGTTCCTGCTCAGCAAATGTTTCAGTTTTTGTTTGCTTTTGGACTACCAACAAAAAGGTTGTGTTTTTGACTTTGAGTCCTGTCATCTGCATTGAGCCCCTAATCCTGCTTGTCACACTGCCAAATCTGGTTTCAGAAGAGCAAGGTGGAAATGTCCAAAAGTGTCAATGTGGATATGTCCATATTTTAGATAGAGTCTGTAAGTTGCTACCAGTACCTGTCTAGGCTTCACCTCTGCTATATCAAGTTACTGAACTGTTCTTCTCAGTAGTGATTGTAGTACTTAACAAATACAAAATAACCTGACTCACTACACAGTTAATTGTAGCTTACTAACAGCTGATCTGAGAAGTTTGTGGTTTAGTTCTGTAGTGAAATCAAATTTAGCATTTTTTAGTTAATCAGTGGTAATTAACAGGCGTCTGTCTCTACGTGGCGCACCCATATAGTCTAACCAATCTCATTAGCATTAGCTGATAACTTAGCATTCCATTTCCTAAACCAAATATGATGATGTCTAAATCAGAGAACTAAAGATGAGGTTTCAGAACCACAAACCTGTGGGTCATGTGACTGCTTTCATCACTGATTTACAGTCTTTGAAAATTTACCACAAACTTCTAACATAAGTCAGTACTAACAAACTAATTCCTCCAAATGAAGAAACACAGTTTAGAGTGAAACAATTAAATACCCACAGAAGGCAAATAAATAAATAAAATAAAATAAAAAAATAAAAACATGACAACTTTTTCATGTTTTTTGCCTTTCAGTACAAACATTTCAGACACGTAGGTTAGTTAGGACAACTATCTACTCTGTAGTGCATCGCCACCAGTCTGAAAGTCATTACATTACGTGTGTTTTCATCAACAGAGTGTGAAAAGGCCTGAATGAAGTAATCTAAAAGCCCACAGAGTGAGACAGTTATCTGAGTCCCGCAGGTACTCGACTGTGTCTCTTCTGGTCTAAGTGGTGGATGGATTTTTGTGTTTTGAGTCAGCAGCACTGAGCACCTGATTGCCTCTCGTGTTGAGCCTGACATTTGCAGCACTAAGACTGATGCTTATTTACTTGAGCACCAATCACCTTTGTCTTTTTCAGAGGATGTGACTTTGGGAGGCAGTGACGTCTCTGAAAGTGTCCGTGACGTCTTACTCGACTGTGCAGAAAAGAAAAAGTCACTGTACTCGCTTTGTTTTTCCTTTTTATAACAAGTCAAGATATAACTCTGACTGTGTGTGTGACTGCAGATTTTGTATATTTTGGAGTCATGTATTTATACTGATGTGCATGTGTTGCCTGAAAAAATAATGTAGGTTATACTCTCTACAGTTTGTTCAAATTTTAAAAATACATAACATTTTCACAAGCTTAGCTATTTGAGACCTTTGTTTGGTCCTTGTCCGAGTTCTTAAAGCTGAAGCTAAACTAGTTTTTATTAAAGTCAGGTATTGATACTCCCCAGAAATTCTGCTTCTGTGCACATCCTCCTCGTGTCTCCTGTTTGTTTGCAAGCTCCTACACGTGTGCACTCGCACGTACACCATCATATACTTAGTGCCATCATCTTCGCAGGAGGTTTCTGTTGATGGATGTTTTACCATATCAAATATTTGTAATGAGTGAGTCATGCTTGGGTGAGCGACTCTTCTCTGACACTGCTGAATGTGCTCTGCACCGTCTTACTTGAGCGATGATGTCACGCCTCACTCTTCCTCTTGCTTCCTATCGCTTCAATTCTGATCTTGTCTCCTGACTTAATTTTGTTCTTGGCTGGTCTCTTATCGGCTTCTCTCTTTTCAGCCTCACCTCATAAACAGCATCATAAAAGTCAGTGTACCTCCTTTAACGCCCTGTTTTCACTGTTATTTATTAATAGTAATGCATGAAAACCGTTCAACGTAACCATAAATATCCTCTTCAAAACAGCAATGTCTGCTTTTTATATGAAATTAAAATGTTTTTGAAAATGGAGACGACTTTTGTTGTAAGACCTACAGCAGTGAAGCTGCTGCAGTTTCTGCAGACTCCTCTCACTAAGTTCACGGAGTTCAGCAGGTTGACTTGTGTTCTCTGTTTGATGGTAAAATCTAAAATTAATTGCATAACTTCGTCATTGTTATCTTTTTTTTAAAAGCCCCATTACACTTTTAAAAGATTGGTCCAAAAATAATGCAGATACTTTGCAAAGTAAAAGGCTTAATTTCTGTGTTACACTATTATGTGTTGCTTCAGAGCAATAAAGCCATTAATTTAAAGCCCTTACTTTAAGTCAAGTTTTAGACGGGTAATTTTAAATGCCTGGGTTTAGTTGCTTAAAATATAAATGCACTTAATGCAATTTGAATAAAATGGCCTGATTTTGAAAAGTAAACGACATTGTTTGAAACTTGTGAACATGTATAAAGAAAGGTACAAAATAATATGTGACTGAAGTTACATGATATGTGGAGACAAGAAACACTTCTAAATTTGTCTTATGTTATTTCTAAACAGCATTATAAAGACCAGCTGCAAAATGTGTCTTTAGATATCCTGTTAGACTTCCCTTATATATGTACATGATGCTATATGTATAATGTGTATATAATATGTCTACCTTCTATGTCCACCGACCTCTTCACACAGTGAACAAGGGAGGTTTTGCTCTGCCTCAAACTAGCAGTTGTCTTGACTTGAACCCTCAACAAAGGAAAACAGAAGTTCCACTGAGCCTGACCCTTTTAGGCCTCCACAAAATACAGAGACCTTACCTTTGTTCTACTCCCCCACCATATTACAGGGACCTATTCAAAGTAAATCCTGCACATAAATCTCTCACTTTGCCTTGTGAAGCTTTTAATGTTTGACCTGTCTGATATACATGATGCTATTTGTGTAAGGTATAACGTCATTGTTAGTTTGAGGAAGTGCAGAACCTCACTGTGTTCCCTTGTTCACTGTGTGCAGGGGTTTGTAGACATAGAAGGGAGAATACTGAAAATGTTCTGTGGAAAGATAAACATCAGAAGTGGCTGATCATACCTGCTCTAACAGGTGTGCTCGTCTCTCTTCTCCTTCATATCACGTATTTCCATAATAAATGTCTCCTGAGAGATTATTTCATCTCCTGGATGACTGCATCTCATTTTCTCTACATGAGGAAAAAACTGGTTTTACAAGATTTCCAAAACACAAAGACAAGAAGGAAAAAAACAGGTGTACGATTCTGATTCTAAAATTGATCTTATCATAAATCGGTGCTTGATACATGTGTTGTAACTGAGGATCAGGCGCTCAAACTGTGCATACATGTGTATCCTGTATCAGAGCTGAGCTGCATGCCATTTTGTTTGTCATGAGTAAAGCCCATGGCAATTATTGAACTGCATTAACATGATTCAGCCTCAGCTTTAATTAATGGTTCCCACTGTACAGTGCTGAAGGTGAATTGGACTGCAGGTGGCCTGCCAATTAGTATAATTTTATGCATGCTCGTAGCAGAGACAGTTGGGTTATTTCTCTAATTTATGTCCGTGTAAAAGTAGCTCACAGCTGAAAATTGAAAGCTGGTTTTCGAGCATGTCCGCTGCCTCAGTCCTCAGCATGTTGAATGTGACCTCCATTTTGACTGGATGTATGAAGCGCTGTGCGTGTTTGTGTGTACATGAGACCAGGATGTTTCTCAGCTTGTCAACAGTTGATGTGTTACATGGCAGAGGCAGCGTTTCTGCCACCTAGTGAGCGCCAACCTGCAATGCATGCTTCGTGTGAGCCTGACACAGTGGATACGAGAAGAAGCTGATCAGCCAGTCACAGTGTGAGCTTTGCCAAAATTATTTAGGCTACTTACTGATCCTCAGCAGCATCCAAAAGATTTAAAAACAAAACAAAACTGTGACCAGACCACAGTTCACTTATAGTTTTAACTATTAGTGAAAATAATTTATTATTTACCAAACCTTTGCAGCTTCCATATTTTTCTTTTATTTGTCAAAGATTTTTTCCACTCTTCAATTCCACACTGATTTAACTGTGTATATATGCAGTGAATTAACTGTGAGATATTCTGATTATTGAATGAATTAACTTTGAAGAGAACATATTTTAGACACAGCCTTTCATTCTCAAACGAACAGGACCTGAGTTACTGTAGGATCAAAGTTATCGCTGTTCTCCCTCTCACTCGTCAAATGATATGTTTTGTTTCTCCTTTGCAGGAGATGACTTGTTAACTCCTCAAGAAACTTTTCTTCATTTGCTTTCTGTCATTTTTTGCTGATATCAAAATATTTCCGAGTGTAATTTGTCGCATCGTTGTCTTTTCTTAACTTTCTTTCTTTCTTTTTTTAATTTACAGGCCCACTTTTCAATCTTTGCAAATTTTACAGTCTTTAAAGTGTGCTACCTCCATATATTTTGTTTGCAAAATCATCTTAAATATCTTAAAAATTCAGGTTTGGTATAAACATTGCTATTTTACTTCAACAATATGTCTTTTTTCACAGGGACGAACAGAAAATATCCAAAATGTGCATATAAGTGTTGAACATTTATAATAAGACAGCAATTTCTGATTTATGGAGAGATACAAAAAGACATTTTTAAAGCTCTTAAAATATTTGACTTTAATATGAATTTAACAAAGAATGTTAAACACTGGATAAAGATAGGTGCAAAATTTCAAGGTCTAGTCTTGAAAATGATGGATTTTATCACATATTTAGAGAGAAAGTGTTGCATTTGTGTATTTAAGGATCCAGCTTCATAAAATGAAAAATATTTGTGAATTGTTGCTTGATGTAAGCAATTAAACTGAAAGTTTTACTGCTATTCAACAAGAAAGTGGTTCATTCTGAAGTTGTCATATTTCATAGCTGAGATCAATGAAACTCAAGACAGATTAAAATCATCGTCCACTCTTGTATGCATGTCCCTGAACTCGTGCGCTGCATGTGCACATTTCAGTGTGTAAAAATCAATCAACAATCAATTTGTGTGTCCTCGTCATCTCTTATTTTCCACATTTTCTTTAACTGACACCACAGAAATCATTAGATAATGCTGACCTGTGTCAGGGGCACCACCAAGGGGGGCCAGGGGGGCTGTGGCCACACCCCCAGATCCCCCCCCCCCCCCACCACCACCACCACCACCACCAAGACTGTTCTAAGTTGTTAATACTTTTAATAAACGTGAGCACAAGAGAGAGGAAAACACCCTACAATGAGTTGAAACATTAATTCTGTTTTTTTGTGCCGCCCCACTATTTGTAGTGCCCCCCACTCCTGATCTGTGCTATAGCTCGTTTCTTTCCCTCTTTGATTAATTCATTTAATCCAGCAAATTAATTCACTGTTTTCTCCTCCTTATCTTACTGCATGCTGATCCCTGCTGTATTTATCACAAGCAACACTGATCACCGTGATTTTATCTCCTTTCTCCTCAGATGAGTTCATTCAGTACGAGGGCGCTGACGCTTCTCTCATCGGTTTTTGGGGCCTGCGGTCTCCTGTTGGTGGGCGTCGCTGTGTCGACAGACTACTGGCTGCTGATGGAGGAGGGAATCGTCCTGCAGCAGAACCAGACCACTGAGGTCAAGATGGCGCTGCACTCTGGCCTCTGGAGGGTCTGCTTTGTGGCCGGTTGGTAACAGTTCCACAGTATAAAATTAATTATATTTACATAAGCTCAGTTTAGTTATGTTTTAAGTCAGTTAGTAATCATGCTTTTCCGTGTGACATAAATTTTTTTCAGGGTAAAGATAATTTGATGCCATTGATTTATACATTTAGTCCGATATCCCACAGCCAAAGTTACTTTTTTTGCCATGATTATACTTATTTATTAAAAATCGCCCTCTTTCATATTTATTTTATAGTATGAGCCACAGTCACAAACCTTTTTGTCAAAGTGTGGCTTTTGATCGACGTTTCAACAACAAAATGCTAATGTCTGGATACACAACAGTGAAAAAAAAATATGGCAGCAATTCATAAAACAAGCAACCCAAAGGGAGAGCCTTATCTTTGCCATTCAGTCTAAGGCTCGCAGCTGGTACAGTTAAAGTTCAGCTCATCTGAGGGACTAACATTATTGAATTTGCTCTCTTAATCCACTCTGAGGTTTTGGAAAAAAATTAGTCTTTATATAAACGCTGAGCACTGCGTCTGTTTCACACCGCTTCCAAAGATGATTATGAATCGAAGTGAAACAGTTAAAATATATTGATTTCATGTTGCACAATGTTTACAATGAATTAACTTTTTTCTTGGCACATTGGTTCAAATAAATTTTGCTCTGTCACGTTTGTTGTGTTCAAGGCTTAAACAATGCATGACAGCTGCTAATGAAAACAGCAGACTATGTGCACATGGTAAGCTTCATGTGCAACAAGGACCCGTGTCCTGACCTGCAGAAGATCAGAAACTGAGTTAGACTACCTTTATCCCTTTTTCCCCAGACAAATGCTGGTACCCAATCTGGAGTATCAGAAAAAGAGGGCAGGAGAATAAATACACGTATATGTGTGTTGACTCAGCAGGGATAAAAGCTGAGAATCGTTATTTCATGCCAGAGAGCCGTGACACATTTTCCAGATATCTTTACCATAAACTGATGCAAAAATGTTCATTAAAAAATTCACCATGATGCAGGAATTTCTCTGGTAGATACTGAGACCCACCACAAAGTCAGTGGTTTCCAAGTTGGAGCCAATGACATCAGTGGCTATTGGCGGGGCTCCACTGTGAGGTGCTGCAGCCCACAGATTTTTCCATTACAAAAATTACCCCCAGATAAGCTGTATAATACTCAGTCACCAGCATCCTGGTGGAACAGAAGCATTAGAGACATTTTGAGTGTTCTGATAGTTCAACCCTCTGCTGTACGAAACATCACAGATATCTAACTTGGGCATATTATGGGCATTAAACTCGTAAATAAGATCCAACCATGACGTCAGCTGTTGGATGATGCGTAGCTAAAGACTATGCTCAAATCTAACTTCTTAAAATATATACAATAATTATTAGGAGTGGAAGAAGAAGTCACCTGTGGCAGAATTTGGCTTTGTTAGATAATTGTTTTTGAACCGAATGATAAAAAAGGTATTTTCACTCATACATGCAAACAAACACCAGCAGGCAGGACGCCGAGACACAAATAGCTGTCCTTATTGCAGTAGCTGTCTCTGTCTTTCGGGTCATGATGGTGTTGCTCTGGGGAGGTGGCCATGTTTGTGTTTCCCTGTTGTCTGACGCCTGGTACAAAAGGTCAGAGGAGGGAAAACGCCAGTGGCATTTGGAAGAGAGTGTGTGGGTGAGAGAGGGAGGAGAGCTATCACATTTGTCTGCAGATTTGTGCATCATTTTCTGGCATATTTTTGTATACATACAGATGTCAGGTTTGTGTGTTGTGTGTTGCATGTGTGTGTCTGTGGCTACAGTTTGAGGTTAATCGTTGTGTCTGCATTCAGCTCCTCTCCCTCTCTGCTCAGACCTTGTTTTCTCCCGAACCTCCTGACCTCCATCTGTCTCTGCCTCTAATTCACTTTTTCTCTCCCTTCCATTCTCTGCCTCCCTGTTTCTGTTTTTTTTAAACTCATCTCTTTTGAGATGCCCCGCTTCTCTTTCACCTCTCATTTTATTTGTCCTTTCTAAATCTCTTTGTCTCCACTGTCGCTCTGTCTCAGTCTGGCTGCCTGCCCTTTCTCTGGGTTTTATAACCTCTGTTTTTACTTTGTTTATACTGGTTTTATTTCTGCATGCGCATAATTCCACGATTGTTTGCCACCCAAACAAGTCCAACCGTGCTACCCGCTCGTGGCTTTCCTTTTTCTCATCTTTCTTTCTTTTTCACTTTTTTTCTTTCTCCCCCAGGGCCCGAGAAGGGCAGATGTGTGGCATCGGAATATTTCACAGAGCCAGAGATAGAGATCACGACAGAAAACACAGCCAACATACTCAGTAAGTCACTTTCATACACACACAGACTCTTATATTTATTTGAAATTTCAAAGCTTTCACCTTCTTTTTAATCTGCATCTAGAGAAAGTCTCTCGTAGGAAGACAGACCAGACTCACCAACATTTCTGTCTTTAGATCTGTTTCACATCAGTCTATTATTACACTTGTTTTCTAATTTGTCTTCTCAGTGCTAAATAGAGCTGTGACTCTATGAGTCACTCAACAAAAGACACACAAAATACATGCATACATATCTTTTGTTGACTTAAATATTCCTTACATATGGTTTTTGTGATGCCTCGTGTGGGTCTGTAATATAAGAACAAAGGAATAAAAACAAGTTTCAAAGGAAAGAGGAGAGCGCTGCATGGCTCTGACGACTGATCTGACAGGTGCTCTCTGGTGGTTCAGGTAGAAATAATAAAAAAAACACTTGTTACTGGAAGATATTATGTGGGGCAAGTATGAAAATGGGAAAACTGAAGCATCTTCTGTTTGATTAAACAGAATGGGAATTACCATTAAACTTAAAACACCAGTTCTCCTAAAGACAGAGCACCTATTTGTGCAACATATGGAGTATACATGTCTGGAAGAAAATGTTTCTACATGCGATATACAGATCATAAGATCAGAAGTTGTTTCTAAAGGCTTACATGTTGCTTACAGTTCAGGGTACACATGAAGTTTAATACATTTTATTGTTTTGTGTTTGGTTTTGCTACATTAGATCATTGCATGTCTCCACCACTACACCTTTCACTTCAACAGATTTATATAACAATAATATTACATTTTATTCATGTCACATTACAAACATTGGTTACAAAGTGCTTTACAAAACACAAACGACACTCAGGGTGACAACCCCACGATAGGTTTAATAAGCAGAGTTAAAGCAACAACAACAAATACAAATGTTAAAATGGAAAAGTTAAACACTGAATAATACACCAATAAATAAATTAATAAATTATTTAATATAAATTATTTATAGTAAAAGAGATTTTCTAATGGATATAATATGGATATATTTTTTTCGTGGTTAAATAAAGATTAAAAAAAAAACAAAAAAACAGAACCACGGCAATGACGCTAGAAGATTAGCTTCTCTGCCAGGTCACTTCGACTTTGGGTTTCAGTCATTACGCAGGACTATACACAGAACGGTGGGACTGTTTTGGAGAGGACGTGAGGTTAGCACACTCCCTGTCTGTGTAAAGACTTCAAAACTTGATGGTTTCAAACAGAAAGTGCCTTCTTTAATGAGATGAGCTGATGGAACGGTTAGACCAGTCTGACCCGAGAAACACAGGCAGTGGCTCAAGTCGTGAGGCCTGAGTAAATCTGTAATCGATGCAGGAGTGACGCCATGTAAATGCAACTAATATCAGTTTGATCTCAAATGTGTTTAGCTAGTGTGGCCTTGTAAAAATGGGATGTGGGATGCAATGTTTTGCTGTCTCTTTGAATTTGTTAAAAGTCTGGCAGCTGAATTTTCAACAAGCTGGAGGCAGGAGATGGTCTTTTAACTCAGGCTTGAGTACAGAGTGTTACAATAGTCCAAAAGTAATGAGATTATTAAAAATGAATACATTTTACATGATTTCGTAGTTGGAGGAACCATGGCTGTACTACATTACCGGTGTATAGGTGTAACCTGTGTTAGCTCTGTATCTAAGATCACCCAAATACTGAAAATTCACATTTCACTCGTGATTTTTCTACTGCTTTTAGAGATAAGATGCACATTTTTCAGGTTTGGTTTTTAAGTTTTCCCTTCCTTCAAATATCTGTTCCATGTAGGTTACTGATGTCTAAGAAATGGGAAGCATCTGGTGCAAGACCTAATGAAAATAATCTAGTCCATTTCAGCAGAAAGAAGATTGATGCACTCTTTAGTTTTATGTTTGGTGGCACAGCTGAGCTTTAGGCTTGTGGACAAACTGCACTGATTCAGATGCCACTGATGAGCAAGTGCCAAACCATTTCCTCATGTGCCAAAAAATGCTCCAGGCATGTCTGCATGTTTGCTAACATGATTTTTGTTAACTTAAACTTTTTGTAGGAATTTGTAAATTAAGTCAATTATGCCAGATTTTTTTTTTTATCAAATGTTGCTAACCAAATAACCTATAAAGCAACATTTTTATTTGAAAAAAAAAAAAAACTATTTCAGAGTTCACCATTTGTTTTTTTTTTCCTTTTGTCTTTGAGCTGTTTTAATGATTCAAGATGTTGACACTATGAACTGGCCCTCTGCAGTTTGCTCTTTGAAGTAAAGCACACACTCAGTGTTGTTAAAGACACCAGGGGGAAGACGTGTGCTCCGCTTAATGCTAGATAAATGTCCTCAGGTACATGCACAAGTCATAACACTGCAGCGGCTCAGTCGGAGAGGTTACTGAATAAATCATAGACCTTACTCAACGTAACACTGAGACAGCTCCAGCAGTATTCTGGTTATACATATGTTCAGTGAAAATTCCTGTGGTTACTTGAAGATTTCTGACAACACAAAAAGACAACGTGTTATCACAACTGTTCAGTACAGTAGAAGTAATTCTTGTTCTTGTAAATAAAAGGGGATACACAGTCTCGTCCTAATGAACTGGCTCTCCCATGTGTTGGTTGTGTCTCCAGTATCAGTCTTAATACCCCTCACTGCATTGCATAGCATACATAATGTTGTTCAGCTTGTGTTTAGTTGTTTTGTCCTTGAGAGTAACTAGTTTTGACCTGGCTCTGCTCAGCCGGGATGTTGTGCATGAGAAAAATTCTTTGCACGTCTTTAATTCACACCTTCATTCATGTGACCCTTAGTGACTCACATGGTGATCTCTCAGGACAGCCTCCAAGGTGACAACCCCACGATGAGTTTAATACCTGGAACTCGCCATCAGTTTTTAGAAGTGGCGAAGCTTTTCAGATGAGAGGTGACACATCTTCATGACCATAAAAGGAGGTCCATTTGCCTCTAACTCAAGTGCTTAAGAGTACCATGAAGTAGATGACTAAGAACTTACACAGACCAACCACAATAAAGCTGAGGCTATATAAAATAAAAGGCGATTGGAAATAATTACTACATGCAGCAACCAGTATGATGTTAAATGCAGTTATCTGACTCTTAATGGTTTGATAGTTTTATGGTAAATGGTGTGCTACACTATGCTACACCTGTGAGGTTACAGTGATCATTGGGGCAGATTTTCCAATTTTCCCACGACCAAAGAAAACAGAATTTGTAAAAATAGATGTAACAACATGATACACCTTAAATGATTTAAAATACACAAAACAACCCAAACATAAAGTCACAACGTTGTTATTATGTGCAGCAACATGGCATTAGACATTTTGGGGCTTTAGAGAAATATTCTGCTCAGTATGAAAAAATCCACTTTATCGACTTCATGTGTCGTAGTTAATTTGCCTGAAGCTTTATTTTTAATTCAGGAAATAATTTGGTAACATTTCAAATTATTCTTGATTAATGTGACCATTTCTGAAGTCTTAAACTTTTATGAGTTTGAAGTTCCTCATTTTTATTCGTATCACACACTCCTTCTTCTACTAATCCTCCTTCCTTTTCTTTTCTTCAGAAATGGTCCGGACCGCCACTCCCTTCCCCATGGTCTCCCTGCTCTTTGTCTTCACCGCCTTTGTAATCAGCAACATCGGGCACATTCGGCCGCAGCGCACCATCCTCGCCTTCGTTTCTGGTATATTCTTCATTCTGTCAGGTAAAGTTAATCTCAAACGAAAGTGTGAGTGGGATAAATAAAATATCCTCAGCCTGTGCACACTAACTGTTGTTCATGAGGCGACATGTTACTCATGGAAACAATCAAAACCTCACAGAACTCCTGGAACAACCGCACACAACTACGCTTTTCTTGTCACAGTTTGTTTCCTGATTTTCCAATTATTCTGCTGGTTTTTTCAGTCATTGCAGAGCCGCCTCGGAGACAAACATAAGCACACAGCAGTCATAAAATCTGTGGACGGAGGGTCTGCAGAGAGAAAACACATTCTCTGGTTATACAAGAAACACAAAATCAAATGTTCTCATTGTATTGATGCCAAAAAATAAAAGTGAGCTCCATCAAATTAATGGAACATATGCACATCCTGAGGACATTTCAGCTGCCAGGCACTCTCAGGGGTTTATGATCAGGTGATTAAATCCAACTGTGAACTCTCATCAACTGCTTGCAGGTCAGTCTCTCCTTGCCTCGCTTTAAATTGCAGGCTTTACCGTCCGTGATGGTGGAAGATTTAAAGCTCATCGCAGTGCTACAGATAAAAAGGCTTTAGCAAAAGCGTCGTAGTCTATTAGGGATTATAGTGGTTGAGGTTATAGGTTCTATAATAGCATTTTTAACTTGTTGTCCTTAGAGTTAGTTTGATTTTAGTTAGAAAGCTCTTCTCTTTCTTGTTGTGCTGTAGCATAACAGTTGTGAACACCTAAGCCTTGAAGGTGTCAAACTCCTCCTTCACCCGTCTGCTTAGATAAGATGTTAAATAGCAACCAGGCAGCAGACGAGAGGTGCACTTGTTAAAAGTCAACATTCCTAAAGGTTAATAAAAGAGACGGCTCAGTGGATGGAAGATTCACTCTGCAGCTCTTCTAAGTGTTTCCCAGCTGACAGCATGTCAGGCCGTACCTTGTTCTTGCTGCTGGCTGAACAGTGAATGGGGCTTAATTCCAAATAATTGCTCTCCGCTGGAGGAGCTACAGGGCAGCAGTGATTTGAGGTCTTGCTGTGGGCTTTTGGTAAAAACTTTCAACATAAGTCAAAGCATCTGGAAAGTAGCTTTAGTACATTTTGACGTTTCAATCAGAAATTCAGTAATGAGGAGGTTATTTTTATTCGGGATGACACATTTGGGGTCTGAGCCAAAACTCTCCCATTATTTCACTGCAGTAAGTGGACTGGACATCAACTTCCAGTGCAGTCGAGTTCTATCCCAGTGGAAAGTTACTGGGTGTAACTGTTTTGTGTGGTTGATCACACTTGGTGACCCTTATGGTGCTTTTAAAAAACGAGATTTACTTTATCTGTAACACTCACCCAAATTATATTATGCGGCTTAAAGTGTGCACACAACCCCGACGAGATATATTTGGCCCGGAGGTATTTATCATGGGCTCATCTCCAGCAAAACAGAGTTTTAAACAGCAGTGTGTCTCCAACATTTTTTGAATGTATTTCAACATGACAGTGCCTTTTATCATGCCTCCAAAGAAGAGGTTTTCCCTATTTTTGTGCAGAGCAACCTGCACAAAGAGCCGACTTAAAGCTCATCTTCCTTTGGGATGAACTTAAATGTTAACTGCGAGCCAGGTCCCTTTACCTCTTATCAGTACTGGAGCTCACTAATGCCTCTTTCAACTAAACTGGAGCAAATCCTTGCAGCCAACCAAAGAGGATCTCTTATAGTGACAACTTAATGTCCACAGTTTTGGAGAGACATGCTCAACAATGAAAATGGATTCAATGTTAGTTGTCCACATACCTTTCTCAGGTGGAAACATACTTTTTACCCAGAGACTGTATTGTGCTACAGCAGATCAATGAAATTGTGTTATGAAAGAGACTTTTTCAGGAAGTCTTTGGACTCTTTGACCACGTTAGTGCTATGGATCAATTTATTTTATAAGCAAATAATATAAAAAGCATTTTTTGTATGGCTTGGATTTTTTGTCATTAGTTTCTGTCCCAGCACTTCCTTTTAAATGTTTGATACATTTTCTCATGCACCCTTGTTAGTCTTTAATGGTTTGTTCTTTTTACATCAGTTTTCTGAACGACCTGTTTCCAGTCAGTTTCATTTCCTAGTATTTATGCTTATTGTGTAGCACTTTCAAGCTGCTAGATTATCTTGTCTCTTGACAGCAAAGTTTTTGTTTTTTTAAGTTTTGAATACTTCTTGATATCTACCTGAGGGGTGTACACCAAAGTTTGACATAGTCTGGCTTTTTTTTTTCAGTTTACTGGCTCAACAACACCTAAAAACCCATAATAGGTAATAATCCCTCTTTGTTGACTCAGGTTTGTTGCTTCAGTCTCTGTGCACAGAAACACACAGTAAATGTGTTGTTTCACTCTTCATCAAAAAAACCAAAAGGAGCGACTGCCTGCTTCAGTCAGACGTTATCAGAGGACAGGCGATAGCAGGCAAAAGTCAAGATTGATACTGTAAAAGAGCCAAGAGAGCATCCGTCAGAAAATTGTGAAATAAAAGGAGCATATGTAGTGCTTTTTTGGCACTCGGTGCACTCTCAGTGCTGCTGTTTATGTCTAATGTGGCAGCTGCACATTAGAGCTCTGAAAATGTAAAATTGGTACATTAAACATCTGTGCATTCAGTTCAGATGCTGTCCCGCAGCCTGATAAGGGAGATTTGGAAAGCACGTTAGTGTTTGTTCCAGCAGACTTGTAAATTCCTGCGACTGCGACTGACACATTTCACTTTGTGATGTTAGTTTTCCTTTACCAGTTAATCTATATCTCACTTAGAGCATCTTGTAAAAGACTGTGTGAGAATGTGACACTGATTTTAAATTTGCTGTAAAGTCATAAAATACTGCAGACCAGGTTAATTGCTTGTATCGAGACCTAAAGAGTAATGACAGTAAAAATAAAACCACCTTTGTTACACTGAAATCTCACTTTAAGCTCTAAATATGCACATGCAAGTACCATTATGAATATCTGTAAATGATTTACACTGATCAGTGGTCAGTGTTCATAATGTGTTAAAAAAAAAGCACTGAGAAAACATGTAAATGTAACCTCGTAAAAACAAATGTGGATCGACAGTATCAAAAACAGAGCCGCTTTGTCCGAGGGTCCAGCAGGATTTTTTATAGTATGGAAAAATAAATACTTCACAGCCAGCAGTCCATGTAAAGAGCT